>NW_010960187.1:2977387-3039360 GCF_000463585.1 Tarenaya hassleriana | reverse complement strand
AAGATCGAACAAAGAACCTGAACCGGAAAATACGAGAAATTTCCGGGTTGAAACGATACAGACAACAAGATGCGAGATGGGATTCTAGTTAAAGATTTAAACAAACCTTGTGGGATCCATTAGAAGTTGAAGATGACTGGGCAGGAGGCAATGATGCGGTCTGCTCAAGATGGTAATTCTTGCAGCGCCATCACGTAATTCAGTCAAGCCTCAAGCATCATTGATGATAGAGTGAATCTATAGAGTAGATCTCATGTGAAATTTACCTCTTTTCCTGTTTCTTTAGTAATCCCTTCAATTTCGTCTAAGCTAGAGCCCACTCTCAATTCTTGAAGATAACTCCCGTTTTGTAGCCTGACACGATGTAGACCGAAATAGAGTAATAAAACGATGCAATAAAAAGGTTTAAAGATCGGATCTTTTGATAAACGTGGTAGTGGAAACAAGAAAGAAACCATAAAAAAACAGAGTTCAGTGACACCATAAGAGGCTAGAGAAGAAATAGGGTATGAAGAGATTACCGAGATCGAGGAGTAGACACCGTCAAGCTGTTTGGCTATAGTATTACATGCATCGAATCAACTATGCCTTGTTGCAAACATAAAATCCGGAGTTTTCCATCCCTGACAACATTCCCGAGAAAATTAATATCCAACGAGTTGCAAATGGAGAAGATAATAACATGAAGCAGACCACAAGATCAGCAAAGAAAACCCACGAGGAGAAATTGAATTTTTCTAAATTTTTGTTCAGTGACCAACACTTCAAGCCAACGTTCAATACCGTGATGATATTACCTTCCACCGCAAGTATCCACAGCCTAACACTACGATGATAATCATTACTCCGTACTTTCTACCACCTGCAAATTCGAGGGAAACTGTTGAAGCCATTCCAGAGAAAAGCAAGCAGTAAGCAATCATTGAAGCTGCGGGCAAGAGAATTCCATGGGCGATAAAACAAAGTTACAGACACGATCCTAAAGGCGTGTCATAACAAGATAAAATTTCAAAAGACGCATCCAAAATCTGCCGAGAAAATGGAAATAAACATTAAAGATCAAAGTACTAAGTTTCTATGACACATATTGAGCTCATAAGTAGTGCAGAAAAAAAAGGGCAACCCGATGCACAAAGCATCCCATTGAGCGGGGGTCCGGGGAAAGGTCCCACCACAAGGGTGTATTATAGACAAACTTTACCTTGCAGAATATTCTACAAAAGGCTGCTTCCAGGACTCGAATCCATGACCTCTAGGTCATAAGTAGTGCATAAGAGGAAAATAATTCCTCCGACGTAAAAGCAGGAATTGAAGAGACCTGATCCACCCATAGAAATAATGGTAATAGATCTGTTTGATGCTATCAACTGCAACTCCTGCCTCAGGCTGCTAACCTATAGAAGAGAGTATCTCAGAGGAGTGAGTAAACAATATCATTATAATAAACAAAAACATGATTCGGAATTCAGAAGGATATAAGCTCGAGCCATTCAACGAGTCTTACAACCATCGAATAGAATATGTCACCAACAATTAGGTCAATACTGAAACTAAACCTGTGCCAAAAGGGCATCTTAGCTGATTTGGCCGGTTCGTCTTGTTTTAATTGCCTGAACACAAGTTGTCAAGAGAAGAGAAACCATTATGACACTATGATGAACTGCATTACATGTTCAAGCTTCAAAACACGTATGAAATAGGATAAAAGAGAGAACCCGAGATGATGAGCGTACGCTACAACAAAGTCACTGTAACGTTCACACCCATCAACAATGAAAATCTCGAGATTTGATCTAAGTTGAGCATAAATTCATTCTTCAAACTAAATGAAACGGATTCATATTCAACCAGTTCAGTAGAATACCCTGAATGCACCCGAAACGAAACTTGAAACATCTGAGAAACCTTCTTTAGCAATAACTGAGCCAACAAGACCTGAAGAAACATAAAAAAAACATACTTTGGTATGCTAAAATGAAGTGTAAGCATCAATACACAAAGAAATAACAAAAAAAAAAAGCAATCAGACAAGCGATGAGTAGAAGATAATCATCACAAACACATACACACGGAAATCAGAAACCGACATTTTCGACTTAAACGAAGCGGTAAAGACCCGTCCATGCAACTAGAATCATCATCTATTATGATACATTTACGTATATACTTAATACCCAGAATCCAGATGTTTTGAAACGAAGTTAAAATCAATTCGGAAATAATCTAATCTGAATCAAGTACGCTAAACATCGATCACCGTGAAAGCCCAACAGACGAACAGTGAATAACTGAGAACGGATCAAAGACACTGATTTTTCCACATGAATCAAGGGTTTTACCAAAAGCCCTAATTCATCTCCCGCTTATCAGGATACCCAACCGAAAAATTCGAACCGAAACCGAGACGAATTTGAACAAAGGCTCAGCCATAGTAACTAATACAAGAGAAAACCCCATGAATGTACGGACCCGCGCCGACGAGGAGGATCAGCTTCCCGAGCGGAAGAGCCATGGTCAGCGAGGAAAACTCGGAGCTCAGAGCTTGAACCGCGAGAGGCTAAGATGAGATGAAGGAAGGAAGGCACATGAGAAGATCGAACAAAGAACCTCTCCGATACTTTCTTTATTCACCTAAAAATATTTTACAAATTCACACAACAGTAATTCAAAGATAAAATTCGAATCTAAATAATATTTGAAAAATAAACGACCATAAAATCTTATTCAAATGATATAAACATTAATTAAAAAATCTAATAAAATTCGTTCTCTTATTCAATAATCGAGTTGTTTCCAGTTTGGAGACTTCTTTTTTAATACGGGGATTTTAGATTTCTGGAAAAAATAAAAAATAAAAAATAAAATAGCAAATATTATAAATAAAACATATTACTATTCATATCGACTTAATGTTTATATATACAGTTATTATTCAAAGCGATCGTTATGGGCGGACCCACTTGATCCATAGTGGGATCACAAGCCCCCACTAGTTGTAGAATTTTTTTTTGTTTTCTTCATAAATTTTATATAATTTTATGTAAAATTATTGTAGAGCCCCCAATAAAATTAAGTTTATACTTATAAATTTATTTATATGTATATATATTAGTGATCTCATTCTTAAAATGTTTTGGGTCCGCTACTGCCGACCGTATACGTGAATAATAACTTCAGAATTTCTATAAATATGCTATTTGAATTCCTTCATTTGTACACTTTTAAAAGAGAGAAATAAGAAATAAACTTGTTATCCATTCTCCTAAATACAGTTTTCGGTTTATAGTTAACGAACTAACATTCGGGTCGTTAATATTTCTTCTGATTTTATAACAGCAAACTCTATCTTCTAAAATATATGGCACTATCATCGTCGGTCCATGCGACATTAGGGATGTCAAAATGAGCTCAGCTCACGAGCCGACCCATATTGTCTCGATCTAGGCCAAGAAAATTTGAATCCGAATAAAAACGGACTGAACGCCCCAGCTCGTCACGAGCCAAACCAGCTCGCCAAACCCACGAGCTGACTCCGATTTATCAATTTTAAATAATTTTTTATTATTTTTAAATATATTAATAATTACTTTTAATTATTATTTTGATATTTTTAAATTATATTTAATATTTTTTATTATTTTTATTCGGCTCGTGAGTCAGTTCGCGAGTTAGAACGATTTGAATCGAACCAAAAAGTTTTTGACCCGAATAAAAACGGGGTTAACGAACTGGACTGAAAACGAGCTGGCTCTAAAGAGTTGGTCCGAACTCGTCCAAGCCGACCCGTTTGACATCACTATGCGACATCAATGAATTTAGGATATGTATATACCTTTTTTTTTTGTTAATGAGGATATGTATGTACTTGCCATGGCCAATGTTATAATATATAATGGTTATTGATCGTCAAATCTGTCTTAAAATTGGCTGAGATATTGGTTATTGTTAAAACGAAAACTAATAATATAACTTTGGCCACAACAAGGAAATATCTACTATATGCCATTAGTGTACGTATATAAGTCAATTTTGGAAAGATGTAACGAAATATGGAAAATGTAATGCCTATTAAGTAAAACCATATATTATACATATGTCCATATATATAATATTTGTTTTGCAGTGTAAGAACATTGCCCTTAAATACCTGACAATGGTTAAATTGGCATTATATCAAAAATACCCTTAAAATGCTACTTCTATTTCAACACCTACCCTTGTGACCATGTGACCAATGTGACCGAAATATAGTGTGGTCACATATTGATCTCATTGTTCATAACGTTAAATTTATGATGTTTTAATCAAATGATTAGTAAGATATACAATGTATGAACATAATGAATTAGTGTGATCACCATAAATTTAACGTTATAATCGATAAAAATCAAAATGTGACCATACTATATTTCGGTCACATTGGTCACATGTGACCAGGGTAGGTCTTGAAGTAGAAGTAGCATTTTAAGGGTATTTTTGATAATGCCCCGGTTAAATTCGTGTTAACGTTTTTAATTTTTTAAATTATGTTTATTTGATCTTAATTTATATAAAATTTTAATTCAGCCTATTTTTTATTCGAATTCAGTTTATATCCAGTCTTAATAAAAAAAAATATCCATTTGTATTAATTATATTTATTCTAATTAAATTTGAATTCGATTTTTTTAATAAAAAAATCATAATCAATCTAGTTTAGTTCGAATTCAGTTATTTGATTCAATTTTAGATATCTATTTAAAAACACAATCCAATATGGTCCATTGGATATAGGGCTGGACGTTTAGGTTTGGTTAACTGATGTTATTTTTCGAACAGTATCATTTTTAAAAAACCAAATTTTTTCGGAACCGAACCGAACTTTAAAAACCCCGAAAAACCGAATATTTTTAAAGAAAATCTATCATTTTTTTAATAAAACCCAGAACCGAACCGAACCGATACCGAAACCGAACCGAACCGAATACAATAAAAAATCCGATTGATACCTATTTTTGTAAAACCGAAAGAACCGAATCGGTTCATTCCGTCCCGAACCCGAACCGTTTCCCGAAACGTCCACCCCTAATTGGATACCATCGATCATGTTAACAGTATATACACATTATGATTATTAGACGAAATTTCGAATATCCAAACACGAATTATTGCAATTTGCAAATAGACTCGCATACATGTATTGTAAAAACAAAACAAACAAAAAAATAATCCATACGCACCTCTAGATTTTCGCAGGTGTTATTTAATCAACACATGCGTGCGTGGGCATCTAATTTACAACACACTATCTACATATATATATAGTTCATTTTATATTTTTATAAACTGTTTAATTATAGAGTTTGAGGAGGATTAATCAATAAGAAGCGTAGATTTGCATTTGGGTCAAAATGTGTTCGAAGTTGTCGGTGGATTTTTCGATCGGATGGGAGTGAACTCCTTCGTAGGTTGTCACAACGACCCCTTCGTCCGTGCTCAGTCTCTGTACTTGCTTCTTCACGTTGCATCCTTTGAATGTGCATCTATAGTAACTCCTGCACACACACATATATATATATATATATATATATACACATGAACGAGATATAGATAAATAAAAAAAATTACTTGTAAAGCTATATATATATATATATATATATAACCATTTGCGCTCCGATTAATATTATATATAACCTAATTACGTCTATGTTTTTTCACTGGATCCAAACCTAATTCATATAAATAAAACTCTAATATATTCCATATATAATCTAATTCCGATAGAAACAAAACATGTTCGTGCGTTAACAAAACCCCAATTTCATCTTTTCAATAATTTCTGGATCCGAATCTCAATAAAAAGTTAAAAAAACAATAAATCAGAAAAAGGAAAAAGATAATTAAAAGAGATCACAGACCTTGGGAACTTGTTGTTCTTGACGGATTTCTGGCCATATTTTCTCCATCGATAACCATCATCAAGTATATCCACTTGGCTTCTTGTCTGAAAAGCATATCTATGTTCCCTCACCTTCTTCTTCTTCTTCATCTTCAAGAACCTTCTAGGTTCTTCTACAACCTTCGTACCATCATCATAATGATCTTCATCATCATCATCATCACCATCCCGATCGAACATCATCGATATCGAATTATCGGGTTTCAACGATAAAAACTGAGCGTAGGACGGATTGCTGTCATCATAGCCTTCCATGACAAATATATTTATATTTCTTGTATTCCAAGAAGATCTTGTTGGTACGTCTCAATGCATAGATATATAGAGAGAGAGAGAGATAAGATAGATAGATATTAATTAATGAAAGTATCAATACATGATATCGTTATATATATATATATATAGACGGACCAAAAAATTCCATGACTGGTTTAAAAAAAAATTCCATGACTGTGAAGTCAAAACGAAGAGGCGGCCCGATGCTATACAAAGTTTTAAAGAAGGCTCTTAGAAACCCCACCAAGTGTCGTAGACGGCACGTAAGAACTACATATACATATGAATATGTGTGTATATATATGTGTGTGTGCTTATATATTCCTATACATAGGTATCTTATAGGTGTATATATACACGTGTATATATAGTATTAAAGATAAGTAACTGCTAATTTATTCCAAAAGGATGAGAGGAGAGAGAGAGAGGGAGTGGTTGGTGATGCGACATAGCGATTAATTACTCGTTCTAATTTTACCATTTCAAAGTAAATAACATACGATACATTTTACTTACTCGAAAAAAATATTCTAATCTGTGAAAAATATCTTCGTTCATATCTTTCTAGAACGGAGTGTGTGTGTGTGTGTATAATTTCCAAGTTGCAGGCGGAATTGTCTTTAATTTGGCAGGCTAAATCAACACTAATTAATTAATTAAAATTTAAGTTTTTTTTTATTTTTGTAATATATATAATATATATATATATAGTATATTTATAGCGCTTTTTATCTTCTTTTTTTTTTAAAAAAAAAAACTAAATTGAATTATTTTTTATTAATAAAAATATTTTAAAAGTTTCCTTTCCATACTTTTCAAAAATTATTTTTATATTTAATTTGATTTCAATTAAGACCCCGTTAGTTTAAAAAAAAATCTTAATTCATGATCTTTTTTATATTTTAGATAAGAAACCAATTTTAAAATAGTTAGGTGTTATATTGAATGGTTATTAGTTATTCAATTAATCGACGCATTAAAAAAAAAAATTGATGGGAAAAAAAGGGAAAGGGTGTTACTAAATGTCAAAGCAGCTCGCCGTTTGCTATTGATAGTCCGTGCTTATTTGACCATTCAAGGAAAAATAATTACGTATAGGATTTTATAATCTAAGTTTGAATATTCCAATTTCTGGTCCAATGAGACAAAAATAAATTAAAGGATGCACGCCTTCTTTGACAACGATGTCTTTATTTCTTCGCCCGCAGCCTCATATCATAGCATATCATGTCCCCCTTTAGAATAAAAAATAGCAGCAATTTATATATTGAATCAAATACATGTACGTACAACTAGAGGTTGTTATAACCATGAGATAGTAATATTCAAGATTCTGGTTAATTACATAGGGGGCTTATACAAGTAGATATATATTATTTAATTATTTACTATTATGGAAGGGCCACATGAATACTAATTAGTTATAAATTTAGTAAATATCCTCTACTTTATCATAATTTTTCTAGTGTGTAAAAGATCTTTGACTTTTTTGTTGGTGTCTGTTTGGGCCCAAAGAGAGAAAGGCCCATTTAGTTTCCATGGGCCAAATGGTTAAGCCCATAAGGGATCTAAAGCCCAAAACATTCTCAACTCTTGCGCATCATGCCTTTTTCTTGTTGAAAAAAAAGGAACACGCAACTGCAAACATTCTCACCCACTTTTTTTTTTCTTTAAAAAAATGAAATCTCTAATCCTAAAATAAAAATAAACATCCTCACCCACTATTCACTGTAATTATAATGAACCGTATCACAGGGAATCATCGCCACCTCGTATTTTCAATTATCCATTGATTCAAATAAAAATTTGTCAAGCAAGAACAAGAATTTGCAGATATGTGGGCATTTCTCATCAATCAAACAACGGTTTCATGTTGTCTTCTGCACCACCAATGCACCATAATCCATATTAGTCACGTGGGAAATATTACAGATCAAATGGATCTACTTACGTTAATATTGTTTCTGAAATAAAAAGAAAAGAGTGGAAGCAAAGTCCAGTTGGAATTTTGTTTAATTGAACTGAATTGAATATTCCTCCATTAGCCCTTCACGCACCTACGCAGCACACCCTCTCTGTTCTGTTTTGGCGACGAGACGAGACAACCTTTCAGAGATCTCAAAGGGTCCTTTTATCATCATCTCACAATGCCCTAACCCCTTCGACGTTTCCTAAGATCTTCTTATAAGCCAAATTGTCTCTTGCCCATTTTTACCCACTTCGTCTTCTGCCAAACCCATCTTCGGTTTCTGTCTCCTTCCCCTGAATCTGTCTCCTTTTGATCCGTCTGTGTCCGGAAACACGGTAAAAATGGCGTCTTTGGCTCCCTCGGCGAGTTGCCGATCCTATCCTTCCGGCAATTCGGCTTCTTCTTTCTTGTCGAATTGTTCTTCGCCGATCAAACAATATCGGTGCTTGTCGTTCTCGTCTTCTCTCAGTCATGTGTTGCGTCTCGATGAGCTCCGTGTTAGATCGCGGAAAAATTCCGGTGGGTGTGCTGTCGTCATGCAAGATGGTTAGTTTCTGACTGGTTTCTCTATGTCCTGAACCTGAAGATTAGCAGAAGCTTGTTGCTTTTTCTTTTCTTTAGGTTGATGAATTTAAGCTTGGAAATGGAGTTTGATATAAGTGTTCGATCGATTTAGTGTTTGATCGAAGCTTGATCAGCAATTAAATGTTGATGCAATTGGATCTTAATGTGCGAATGTGCACTCGTAGCAATATCGAATGCTTTGGAGCATTTTCTGTATCCGTGATGTGTATAATTTCATCAGCAGCCAAATAAAATGGCGGAGGAATCTGCTCCAAGTCTCTAATGCGAGAAGTTGAATTAATTTCTGGTGCAGTGGTTACTAAATCAAGCCCGGCAGAAGTTAAAACTGCTCTGAAAGGATTGAGAGATGGGTTATTATCGATTCCATCTGAAGAATCAGTAAAGGTTTCGGCAGATTCCGATGATAAAAATCACTCAACCGTTAGCATCACGGTGGTCGGAGCCTCGGGTGATCTTGCCAAGAAGAAGATATTCCCCGCCCTTTTCGCGCTTCATTACGAAGACTGTCTTCCCGAGGTATCGATTTTTCTTGCGTTTTGGACGGTTTCTGTGTTAATGCAGCAAATGCGAATGACATTTCTGGTTTCTGTACGGCAGCATTTTACGATATACGGCTATGCTCGGAGCAAGATGACAGATGCAGAACTTAGGAGCATGGTCAGCAAAACTCTGACCTGCAGAATCGATAAGAGGTGAGCGATTAGTTTGGGCCGAATTTCAAGAATTCCAATGGTGGGTTCATTCGAGATTATAACGCCATCCTTTCATCCGGAACTTCAGGGAAAACTGCGGCGAAAAGATGGAAGAGTTTCTCAAGAGATGTTTCTACCATTCTGGTCAATATGATTCTCAACAACATTTCACAGAATTGGACAAGAAGCTCAAAGAACATGAGGTTTGCTTATCAAGCGATGTTTTTTTAATCCATGTGTCTATTACCTCTCTCCATGACATGATGTAAAATGTGACACGAGTACGGGAGATCGGGAAAATACGACCGTACCCGAAACCAATACGACTTTCAGAGTGTTTGGGGTTGGCTTATCGTAATTTTCTCCGGTGATCTTAACGGTAACATGATTGTTTTGCAGGGTGGAAGAGTTTCGAATCGGCTGTTTTATCTATCAATACCTCCGAATATATTTGTGGATGCAGTCAAATGTGCAAGCTCTTCTGCTTCATCTATCAATGGCTGGACTAGGGTTATTGTCGAGAAACCCTTTGGTAGAGATTCCGAAACCTCGGCTGCTTTAACAAAATCCCTTAAGCAGTACCTGGAAGAAGATCAGATTTTTAGGTAGAGATCCTTAACTTGATTTTTTTTTATCATTGTGAAGGAGCTTGTATATGATTCATATATATGCATATGAGATGACAAATTTGTTCCTTTTTACAGGATAGACCATTACTTGGGGAAAGAACTAGTCGAGAACTTATCAGTTCTTCGATTCTCAAACCTTATATTTGAACCGCTGTGGTCGAGGCAGTATATAAGGAATGTACAATTGATATTCTCCGAGGATTTTGGTACTGAAGGGCGTGGAGGGTAAGAAAAACCCGGCTTCCTTTTGCTGCCTCTCGATTTCTTCTTCTGAATCTACTGCCTTATGTTTCTGACATTCTTCCTTTCGGCTTTTCTTCCATTCGATTTTCAGGTACTTTGATCATTATGGAATTATAAGGGACATAATGCAGAATCATCTGCTTCAGATATTAGCTCTCTTTGCCATGGAAACGCCTGTTAGTTTGGACGCGGAAGATATTAGGAACGAAAAGGTCCCGACTTTTTTTTTGCCCTTCTCTTTAAAAAAAAAACTCCATCTTCGGGTGGTCCAAGAAATGTTTACGGGTTTCTTGTGTTGATTCAGGTTAAGGTTCTTCGTTCTATGAGGCCGATAAGGCTTGAAGATGTGGTGATAGGGCAATACAAGAGCCATACCAAGGGAGGAGTTACCTATCCCGGCTATACCGATGATAAAACCGTCCCGAAAGACAGTTTGACACCGACATTTGCAGCGGCTGCTCTCTTCATCGACAACCCGAGATGGGACGGTGTGCCTTTCCTAATGAAAGCTGGGAAAGCATTGAACACTAGAGGGTACCTAACTCGTAGAAAACTTGCAAATCTTCATATCAAACTCTTTCGACCGATTTGCATGTTTAATGAGTAAAACTTACATCGGTTTTTTACAGGGCGGAGATAAGGGTGCAATTCAGGCATGTGCCCGGAAATTTGTATAATCAGAACTTCAGGACTGATCTCGATCGGGCTACAAACGAGCTTGTTATCCGAGTCCAGCCAGATGAAGCCATTTATTTGAAGATCAACAACAAGGTCCCGGGTTTGGGAATGAGATTAGATCGAAGCAACCTGAATCTTCTCTATTCCGCAAGGTAAAGTTACAAAAAAAAAAAAACATTATCATATCAACATCCGTTTCCATAAATCTATGTTCTTGGCTTTACTTCAACAGCCAAATCGCCTCGAATCTCCATTTTTTCCTCTTGTTTTGGTCGTGTGTCGACAGTTGGCTTCTGTTGGACGCGATCGAAGGAGAACGAAGGTTGTTTATAAGAAGCGACGAGCTTGATGCCGCATGGTCACTCTTCACGCCGGTGCTGAAAGAGCTAGAAGAGAAGAAAACAATACCTGAAAACTATCCTTATGGGAGCCGGGGTCCAGTCGGGGCCCACTACCTCGCCGCCAGGTACAATGTCCGGTGGGGAGACCTCAGCCTGGACCACTAGTCCGCATCTCATGTGTTTCCTGAGAAACTCATTGATTTGTACCTGCGGCATTCAAAGGAAAGGCCTTTATTTACTCTCTGAAGCAAGTCACTTTAAAATTGTCTCAAATTCCGAAGGGAAGGGTGTGGTGTGGTGTGTAAACAGAGAAGACTGAGAGTAGAAGAAGAAACCAAAACCTCACTGGAATAAAAAGAGATTTACAAGAAAAGATTTCAAGCAAAAGCACAAGAAGAGATTTACAACAAGGGAGCAGAAAGGGAAACCATCAGTCGTCGGGCCGGTGAATGTCGCCCATCAGGATGCGATTGCTGGACACTTTGAAGCCGAGGAGGGACGGATCGATCTGCCTCCCCTTCTTCCCTTTCTTCTTCCCCCCTCCTCCTCCTTTGGCCCCCACCTCCGACAGATTCTGCTCGGTCAAAGGATTCTTCACGTTACTCTTCAACATGTCGCTGAACGACGACGACCCTGCCGCCTCCCTAGTCATCTCCTGCTTGATACCTCCTTCCATGCCACCACTGCTCGACGATTTGATTCCTCCTTCCATGCCACCACTGCTCGACGATATCGCTGCCCGGTTTGCTGCTGCTGCTGCTGTTTCAGATGTCCCTTCGTGCGACGACGATGAATGTGACGACGGTGGCCTTTTCAGCAACACCGCGTTATGACCGTGCGACGGAACTACCACTCTACACCACACACACACACACACCCCTCGGTAAAACGATTAGAGTAAAAATACACACTACTAATAACTCGGGGCTAACCCCGAAGGTTTCATCAAATTCCGAACTGCAAGAATCCAAACTTACCGATCCTTTCTTCTATCTTCTCCCATCAAGTTATGTATGCCAGCTCTGTCTCCGTATGGACCTGTCACCATGAAAGTATCACTCTGTATGAGAGCCTCTTATATTAAAACACAAGGCGGAGATCCCCTTGAACCAAAGCATCGAAAACAATTGAAAGCTTTTTAAGAAACAGAAGCTGTAAAAAGAAATAATCACCACTCACCTGCTGGAAGCTCTCCTTGACCCAAAGGGTCGAATCCCGCTTGCCTGCCCATTCCGTCTTGACTGTCATATCTCATCCTTCCCATTCCCTCGTTCCTCGACACATTGTTCCAACCTCTCATATCATTTGAATCCTTGTTCATACCAAACATATCAAACCCTCGAGAATCACTATGAGTTGACTGACCACCGTCCATATTTACAGAACGTAAGGAATTACTACGGTGCATGGATCCCAGTTCGGACCTCATCAGATAATCCCCGTCCCTCTGTAGCCTGTTTAACTGTTCATCGGGAATAGCATGATGAGTCCCCATAGCAGATGAAAAATTCAGACTTGATCCATGGTCTGAAAGACCACCGAAAGGATGGACTGATGCGCTTGATCCCGTGATAAGGCCTGAAGGAGCCATTCTATCATATGGGTCTCTACGGTTCATGTCTGGCAAGTCGAAAGACTGATGACCTGGCCTCTGGTGGAGCAAGTCCATCAAAAGACGCTTTGACTTGTCTTCGGTAGATCCCTCTGACATCCATGAGTTAGGGTCTTCACTCGCCCTCCTAAATTCCGACCTCATTTTTTGTTGTTCAGAGTCAATATGCAATCTCCTAAATTGAGATTCTGCCCAATCACCTGTTAGCTGCGTGTCAGCTTCAGACCAGCGTCCTCCCATTGTTTCCAGCTGTGTTAAATGTGACTGAGCTAAAGGATTATGAGGATTCTGAAGGTGGAAATCCGGGGTAAATCTTCCCAATCCACCTGCAGCTTGCATGTGGGCAGTAGGATCCTGCATCTCCAGACCGTGAGCAAGCCTAAGAGCATTAACAGCATCTAGATTCAGTCCTGACGCGTTTACAGGTAAGGACGCCGCTCGGTCAAATGGAAGAGATCCCTGCTCGAATAATCCTTGTCGAAGGTTTTCCTGCAATGAAAGATTCCGATCAAGCTGACCCGAATGCTCCTCAAATGGTGGCCTCAGTTGCTGCTGATGATAATCTAACGGCCTGATCCCAGAAGAATGCGATCGGTGTAACCCAGAATGAGTTCTGAGAAGCTGATCACCTTCATCAGATGGCCAAAGAGGATCAATATGTCTCTGTTCCTCCAAAAAAGAATTGTGCCTCGTTCCTTTTGAAGATTGCATCACCTGCTCTTGCTGCAGCATCTGATACTCCAAAGCCCTCAGTTGATCATGTTGCTGAGACTGCAGTTTTGTTGAAATCAGATGTTCAAGCAGCTCTCTTTGATGGTCTTCTTGAGGCAACTGCCCAAAGTTTCCTGCGGCAAGTTGCTCAATGGATGGCCCAAAATGTCGCGACGGATGGCCAGGACCTTGCTGCATATCATGCAGAATTTGCTGCTCTAACAAAATCTGATCGATAACATTGTTGGCTCGGGGAAAATCAACATGTGAGTGCCCGAACCTTGGGTCCGGAGTTTGTCCTTGCATAAACTGCTGGAGAAGAAGTTGTCGAGCATGAGATTGTTGTTGTTGCTCTTGTAACAGTTTCTGATGTAACTGATGCTCCTGTTGCAGCTGTTGCTGTTGCTGTTGCAGCTGATGCTGATGTTGATGCATCTGAATCTTCTTCTGGTGCTGCTGTAACTGGAGAGTTAACATATGCTCCAAATCCTGGACATGATTGTCAGGAAAATGCTGACGGTGAACTGGATTCTGGCCATGAATTCGATCCAAAACCGGTTCAGTCAGGTGCGCTTGTGACAACATATTCCGATTTAGGAACGGCTGTTGGTGGTGCTGATTTGACGTAAACGAACCCACAAGATCAAAACGATTTGATTCCTGTTCCAACCGTGACATACGGCTAGCAGCCAGAGCATCCAAAGACATGTTGGGCTCTATTTGAGTATTTTTCCGGGAAGTATTGGACCAAGACTCCATTACACCGGCAGGCTCAGCCAATGCACCGTTCGGCCTGTTTGGTAACTGGTTGACTGAAGCATTTGTGCTCTCAAGCTCAGACCATAACACACCAAACGGATGCAACTTATTCTGGTTCTGATTCCGAACACCAGCCTCAGCTGTTTCAATGGGAATGGTAGGATGCCCAACAGCACTGGCCGAATTATCATGAATATTTGCATAGCTAGTACTTCCCGTTCGTCCTGGGAACACAATTTCTAACCAAAGAAAAACAAAATAACCTTTAGCCATAACATACAATGACAAAGCACAAAAGCTTATATACAGAAATACGAAATCCAAGATGATATTAGACACATGGACGCACAATATATACATAACAGAAACAGGTACTTACTAGCTATACACAGTATACACATACACAAAGGAATATTCGCATCACAACAAAGATATAGAAACACAGAAAGTGTAGGCGTTGGTTAGAAGTATAACAAACCTTCATCTTGGGTAGAGAAGTCAAGGAAACTTCTGTCCTCAGAATGTGGTAGTTTTCCATAAACTTCTGGCTCAGACTTTCTCTGAAAACTATTCTCAGCGGAGACATCATTAAACCCAGAAAACGAATGAGACCGATTGTTTACTGGCAATATGTCAGTAGTTTCAGCTGCAGGAGCAGCTGATAAACCGGGCTCCAGATTTACTTCCAGACCAGTCTCTTCTAGCCTATCCTTCGGATCACTACACTTGGCATGAGCACCCTTTACCATCAAATATGGCAAGAACTCGCCCAAATCTCGAAAAGGAGTTTTTTCCGGAGCACCTGCCAAGCGGACTTGTAGGTCTGGCCCAAAAAAACCTTGTCCAAACCATAAAATAATGTCAGAATCAGGGAACGGTCCCTGAATATCCCCCTGCGGATCAATATAGAACAACATTATCTCCTCAGGTGGGGTAGCCTTTTCCAAGTATTTTCCCTCCATATCATCGTCTGGTTGCTGCATCTTGCGTGTATAATCTTGCTCAAGAGAAGCAGGAACGAAGAGGGAGCCCGAATCATCTGGAAGTTTGCATCTGGCATCAAAAGAAGTACTGTATTCCCTTTCATCCAACACGGAAGATCTAGCAAAAGCAGAGCTAACCATTTCAGGACCGGTGCCATATCCATTAGTTTTAGATGCCACTGGATTCAATCCCTGGGAACTTGAAGCACCCCTGGCACCTCCATTGGGGAGTAACCCTGCAAAATTAGTCGTTTGAACTGCAAACTCAAAAAACCTCTTCTGAAAATGATTGATATAAAAAACACAAGTTAGCATCTATATGTGCCTACCTGAAACATTGTCATGCACAGCACCATTGTTATCATTCACAACCCCAACAAACGCATCCTCTGCCTCTTTTGTCTCCCCTGAAGAAAGGATGCCATGATTCACTGGAGTAACATCCAAAAAGTCCAAGATCAAATAAACATCTTCAAAATTATGCAAGATCTGAAAGACGGAAGGAAAACAACTAAAAGCCAGAATAACAAACCCAAATTGTTTTCGCCAAATGATTCTTGTCCAAAAGAACCGTGAACTTCACTACTGATGATCTTGCCCTTCCATATGTCACTAAGGCTTGCCTAATAGAACAAGACGTTCATCAACACACAGAAAGAGAGCCAGATATAAAAAGAAAAGAAAAATAACGATGAATAATAATGCAATGATAGCAGAGATAGAATGTGTACCTCCTCCTCAGCATCCGGTGCAATAAAAGCAAGTGGTTCAGTCAAACAAACTTGAGTTAAAGGGGCAACTTCCTCCATATCAAGAGGCACCCTCTCGAAGGATGGATCAAGCTTCTGTCTCCTATACATGTCAAGCAGCTTACCCCTTGGGTACTGAAATATATAAGCCGATGGGGATGGTTTCCCAGGGATATTTTCATTCATAAACAATGCAGAAACACCAATTGAAGAACCTCTCCCAATTGCAGATGACCTTCCTCGGCCAACAGTGAATCCTAAATTTGGGCCTTCAGTTCGTCCTCTATCGAGTCCAAATCCGGGCGCAGCACGATAAGAATTCGGCCCACCAGACTGAGACTCCATTCTATGACGTGGTCTCCATTTGTCACGAGCATCATGGTCACGTTCAGAAGTTGTACGGACACTGTTGACCAAAGACTGGCTTTCATTCTGGACCTCTTCCTTCTCCTTCTCCTTGTCCATATCTATCTTCTTCTCACTACGGGATTCCTTCTCTTTCTCTTCAGGACCCCACCTAGACGACCATTTTCCATCGCGCCGAGATTCATGTACAGCAGCACGAGCATTAACCTCATGCCACCTATCAGAAGAAGCAGTGTTTTTGCTTTCATTGGTTTCTCTGCCCAAGACATTATCAATGCGGCGTTCTGTTTTCCTGCGATCCCTCCTAGGACCAAGTAAGCCAGTTTCTCTTTCCTCTTCACGCCATCTCCGGGTTGTTTCACTCTCAGGCACAGTCTTCCTCCAATCCCTCTTGTCCTCAGATCCATCCAAGCGCCATACCTCCTTAGCATTTGGATCATTTGGGTTTCCCAAGGGCACAGGAGTTGGAGATCGCACATCCTATCACGTGCAAAGAATATCAGAAGAGAGGAAAATAAACTAAAGGATCAGATAATTACACAAAGATAGAATAACACATATCTAAAATCTAGAAACTCCCAAAACTGATACATGGTCTACAACAAGTAAAGTGCAACATTCCAACACTAGGAAGTATGCCCTATTAGACCTGGAGCATACTTCCAACAGTACAAGCTGAAAATGACAAGAGAAAAGGTAATAGGCCTTTGATCAGTATTACCATCCTGCTCTCGCTTGGCCTAGTGTAAAGCCACTGAGGAGACAAGGGTATGCTGTTTTCGGAAACCAATTGATCTGCGGGCATAAAAAAGAACAGATTTAGGGTGGAGGAAATCAAAGAAAATCAGATAGACCAAACAGATTCCAAGTCAGACAAACCCTATAACCCAAGTCGGAATCACAAACACAAATCACCGTTGCCCTACTATGGAATTTCTGACAAGATTCAAAATCTAACGGGTACTAATCGAAGCACGCGGCAGAAACCAAGTGCATCCGGGCGGACTCAGACGCACGAATATCAAGGTAAACGACGCTAGGTTTACACGATGAAGGAAAAAGGCAAACCCTAAGCAGAACAAATTAGGTCAACATTTAGCCAAATCTGGGAGACATCCGCCGCGTACTATGGAATTCAGTTCAGATCCGAAACCCATCAGATTGCATCGATACTTCACCCATTCAAACCGAGCAAGACGAACAAAAAACTCAAACATGAGAAGTAGTCGAAAAGATACGGCGGAGGGATGAAGAGGATGGAGAGGGAAAAGCTACCTTTCAACTGATCAGACGATTTCGATAAGATCAGATCGTCAGGCAGATCGAACTTCCCTTCGGCCATGGCGGGATTCAATCAAGAACTTCGAACACGCGACACGCAAGGAGCAAACGAACCGAGAAGAGAGAGAGAGAGAGAGACAGGGTTTTGGAGAGATTTGGCAGAGATCTCGTCGATGGTTCTTCGATTTGGCTATGGAAAGGAAAGCTTTCGCGGAGAGAGAGAGAGTGAGTGAAAGGGCGAGGAGGAAGGAAAAAAAGGGTAAGGAGGGGTTGCGTGGTTAGCGAAACGGGCTTGCCCAGGTTTTTCAATTCTCTCCTTTCTTAATTATAATTATTAATTATTAATTAATATCATTATTGTAATTTCTCATACATATTGTTTTGAAAATTCCATTCACTTTCACAAAAGTATGCGAATCTCATATTTGAATATTTGTTTATATAGAAAAAGATTATGGCTCATATTGTCATACAAATATCCCATATTATCGTCTTTATTATGTGATTAATTTATCATAAGTTAAACAAATTTCATATCGAATAATTGCAAGATCCAATGAGAGAAGTAGAACAATTTTTACGCAAATGACAATGTCTAGGTCTTATATTACAGTACATTCCGAGTATCTGTACCTGAAATCAAACAACGTGAGAGCAAATAATCTGTAATTAAATAATAATTACACGTTAAGCAAACTTAGGAATCACTAATCACACACTTGGAGCAACCAGAAACCCGAAAGGAAGCAGCCACTGAAAAAGATCACACACACAACCAGAGACAGCGCAGAGGGCATGGTGTTTGGTTCCTGGGTTTGTCGTCTGGAGGAAAACGAGGAAGATAAGGAATCCAGGTCGCCGGATCTCTCCAATTCCGAAGGGTGTGGTGTGATGTATAAACAGAGAAGACTGAGAGTAGAAGAAGAAACCAAAACCTCACTGGAATAAAAAGAGATTTACAAGAAAAGATTTCAAGCAAAAGCACAAGAAGAGATTTACAACAAGGGAGCAGAAAGGGAAACCATCAGTCATCGGGCCGGTGAATGTCGCCCATCAGGATGCGATTGCTGGAGACTTTGAAGCCGAGGAGAGACGGATCGATCTGCCTCCCCTTCTTCCCTTTCTTCTTCCCTCCTCCTCCTTTGGCCCCCACCTCCGACGGATTCTGCTCGGCCAAAGGATTCTTCACGTTACTCTTCAACATGTCGCTGAACGACGACGACCCTGCCGCCTCCCTAGTCATCTCCTGCTTGATACCTCCTTCCATGCCACCACTGCCCGACGATATCGCTGCCCGGTTTGCTGCTGCTGCTGCTGTTTCAGATGTCCCTTCGTGCGACGACGACGAATGGGACGACGGTGGCCTTTTCAGCAACACCGCGTTATGACCGTGCGATGGAACTACCACTCTACACCACACACACACACACACCCCTCGGTAAAACGAGTCGAGTAAAAATACACACTACTAGTAACTCGGGGCTAAACCCGAAGGTTTCATCAAATTCCGAACTGCAAGAATCCAAACTTACCGATCCTTTCTTCTATCTTCTCCCATCAAGTTATGTATGCCAGCTCTGTCTCCGTATGGACCTGTCACCATGAAAGTATCACTCTGTATGAGAGCCTCTTATATTAAAACACAAGGCGGAGATCCCCTTGAACCAAAGCATCGAAAACAATTGAAAGCTTTTTAAGAAACAGAAGCTGTAAAAAGAAATAATCACCACTCACCTGCTGGAAGCTCTCCTTGACCCAAAGGGTCGAATCCCGCTTGCCTG
The DNA here is from genome assembly GCF_000463585.1 of Tarenaya hassleriana. Taxonomy (NCBI): domain Eukaryota; kingdom Viridiplantae; phylum Streptophyta; class Magnoliopsida; order Brassicales; family Cleomaceae; genus Tarenaya; species Tarenaya hassleriana. Next base: position 3,019,767 of record NW_010960187.1, on the reverse strand, counting down.
CCCATTCCGTCTTGACTGTCATATCTCATCCTTCCCATTCCCTCGTTCCTCAACACGTTGTTCCAACCTCTCATATCATTCGAATCCTTGTTCATACCAAACATATCAAACCCTCGAGAATCACTATGAGTTGACTGACCACCGTCCATATTTACAGAACGTAAGGAATTACTACGATGCATGGATCCCAATTCCGACCTCATCAGATAATCCCCATCCCTCTGCAGCCTGTTTAACTGTTCATCGGGAAAAGCATGATGACTCCCCATAGCAGATGAAAAATTCAGACTTGATTCATGGTCTGAAAGACCACCGAAAGGATGGACCGATGAGCTTGATCCCGTGAGAAGGCCAGAAGGAGCCATTCTATCATATGAGTCTCTACGGTTCATGTCTGGCAAGTCGGTAGACTGATGGTCTGGTCTCTGGTGGAGCAAGTCCATCAAAAGGCGCTTTGACTTGTCTTCGGTAGATCCCTCTGACATCCATGAGTTAGGGTCTTCGCTCGCCCTCCCAACTTCCGACCTCAATTTTTGTTGCTCAGCATCAATATGCAATCTCCTAAATTGAGATTCTGCCCAATCACCTGTTAGCTGTGTGTCAGCTTCAGCCCAGCGTCCTCCCATTGATTCCAGCTGTGATACATGTGACTGAGCTAAAGGATTATGAGGATTCTGAAGGTGGAAACCCGGGGTAAATCTTCCCAAACCACCTGCAGCTTGCATGTGGGCAGTAGGATCCCGCATCTCCAGACCATGAGCAAGCCTAAGAGCATTAACAGCATCTAGATTCAGTCCTGATGCGTTTACAGGTAAGGATGCCGCTCGCTCAAATGGAAGAGAGCCCTGCTCGAATAATCCTTGTCGAATGTTTTCCTGCAATGAAAGATTCCGATCAAGCTGACCCAAATGCTCCTCGAATGGTGGCCTCTGTTGCTGCTGCTGATAATCTAATGGCCTGATCCCAGAAGAGTGCGATCGGTGCAACCCAGAATGAGTTCTGAGAAGTTGATCACCTTGATCAGAAGGCCAAAGAGGATCAATGTGTCTCTGTTCCTCCAAAAAAGAATTGTGCCTCGTTCCTTTTGAAGATTGCATCAGCTGCTCTTGCTGCAGCATCTGATACTCCAAAGCCCTCAGTTGATCATGTTGATGAGACTGCAGTTTTGTTGAAAGCAGATGTTCAAGCAGCTCTCTTTGATGGTCTTCTTGTGGCAATTGCCCAAAGTTTACTGCGGCAAGTTGCTCAATGGATGGCCCAAAATGTCGGGAAGGATGACCAGGACCTTGCTGCATACCATGCAGAATTTGCTGCTCTAACAAAATCTGATCGATAACATTGTTGGCTCGGGGGAAATCAACATGTGAATGCCCAAACCTTGGATCGGGAGTTTGTCCTTGCATAAACTGCTGGAGAAGAAGTTGACGAGCATGAGATTGTTGTTGTTGCTCTTGTAACAGTTTCTGATGTAACTGATGCTCCTGTTGGAGCTGTTGCTGTTGCTGTTGCTGTTGCAGCTGATGCTGATGCTGATGCATCTGAATCTTCTGCTGCTGCTGCTGTAACTGGAGAGTTAACATATGCTCTAAATCCTGGACATGATTGTCAGGAAACTGCTGACGGTGAACTAGATTCTGGCCATGAATTCGATCTGGTTCACTTAGGTGTGCTTGTGGCAACATATTCCGATTTTGGAACGGCTGTTGGTGGTGCTGATTTGACGTAAACGAATCCACAAGATCAAAACGTTTTGCTTCCTGTTCTAACTGCGACATACGGCTAGCAGCCAGAGCATCCAAGGACATGTTGGGCTCTATACGAGTATTTTTCCAGGAAGTATTGGACCAAGACTCCATTACACCTGCAGGCTCAGCCATTGCACCATATGGCCTGTTTGGTAACTGGCTGACTGAAGCATTTGTGCTCTCAAGCTCAGACCATAACACACCAAATGGATGCAACTTATTCTCGTTCTGATTCCGAACAGCAGCCTCAGCTGATTCAATGGGAATGGTAGGATGCCCAACAGTACTGGCCGAAGTATCATGAATATTTGCATAGCTAGTACCTCCCGTTCGTCCTGGGAACACAATTTCTAACCAAAGAAAAACAAAATAATCTTTAGCCATAACATACAAAAGACATGATGACAAAGCACAAAAGCTTAGTATACAGAAGTACGAAATCCAAGATGATATTAGACACATGGATGCACAATATATACATAACAGAAACAGGTACTTACAAGCAATACACAGTATACACACACACCCAAAGGAATATTAGCATCTCAACAAAGATCTAGAATCACACATAGTGTAGACATTGGTTAGAAGTATAACAAACCTTCATCTTGGGTAGAGAAGTCAAGAACACTTCTGTCCTCAGCCTGTGGTAGTTTTCCATAAACTTCTGGCTCAGACTTTCTCTGAAAGCTATTCTCAGCAGAGACATCATTAAACCCAGAAAACGAATGAGACAGATTGTTTACTGGCAATTTGTCAGTAGTTTCAGCTGCAGGGGCAGCTGATAAACCGGGCTCCAGATTTACTTCTAGACCAGTCTCTTCTAGCCTATCCTTCGGATCACTACACTTAGCATGAGCACCCTTTACAATCAAGTATGGCAAGAACTCGCCCAAATCTCGGAAAGGAGTTTTTTCTGGAGCATCTGCCAAGCGGACTTGTAGGTCGGGCCCAAAAAAACCTTGTCCAAACCATAAAATAACGTCAGAATCAGGGAACGGACCCTGAATATCCCCCTGCGGATCAATATAGAACAACATCATCTCCTCAGGTGGGGTAGCCTTTTCCAAGTATTTGCCCTCCATATCATCGTCTGGTTGCTGTATCTTGCGTGTATAATCTTGCTCAAGAGAAGCAGGAACGAAGAGGGAGCCCGAATCATCCGGAAGTTTGCATCTGGCATCAAAAGAAGTACTGTATTCCCTTTCATCCAACACGGAAGATCTAGCAAAAGCAGAGCTAACCATTTCAGGACCGGTGCCATATCCATTAGTTTTAGATGCCACTGGATTCAATCCCGGGGAACTTGAAGCACCCCTGGCACCGCCATTGGCGAGTAACCCTGCAATATCAGTCGTTTGAACTGCAAGCTCAAAAAACCTCTTCTGAAAATGCTTGAAGATTAAAGACACAAGTTAGCATCTATATGCTCCTACCTGTAGCATTGTCATGCACAGCACCATTGTTATCATTCATTACCCCAACCAATGCATCCTCTGCCTCTGTTGTCTCCCCTGAAGGAAGGATGTCATGTTCCACTGGAGTAACATCCAAAAAGTCCAAGATCAAACAAGCATCTTCAAAGTTGTGCAAGATCTGAAAGACGGAAGTAAAACAACTAAAAGCCAGAATAACAAACCCAAATTGTTTTCGCCAAATGATTCTTGTCCAAAAGAACTGTGAACTTCACTACTGATGATCTTTCCCTTCCATATGTCACTCAGGCTTGCCTAATAGAACAAGACGTTCATCAACACACAGAAGGAGAAAGCCAGATATAAAAAGAAAAGAAAAATAACGATGAATAATAATGCAATGATAGCAATAGGATAACTTTTTTTCAGTGGAGATAGAATGTGTACCTCCTCCTCAGCATCCGGTGCAATAAAAGCAAGTGGTTCAGTCAAACAAACTTGAGTTAAAGGGGCAACTTCCTCCATATCAAGAGGCACCCTCTCGAAGGATGGATCAAGCTTCTGTCTCCTATACATGTCAAGCAGCTTACCCCTTGGGTACTGAAATATATAAGCCGATGGGGATGGTTTCCCAGGGATATTTTCATTCATAAACAATGCAGAAACACCAATTGAAGAACCTCTCCCAATTGCAGATGACCTTCCTCGGCCAACAGTGAATCCTAAATTTGGGCCTTCAGTTCGTCCTCTATCGAGTCCAAATCCGGGCGCAGCACGATAAGAATTCGGCCCACCAGACTGAGACTCCATTCTATGACGTGGTCTCCATTTGTCACGAGCATCATGGTCACGTTCAGAAGTTGTACGGACACTGTTGACCAAAGACTGGCTTTCATTCTGGACCTCTTCCTTCTCCTTCTCCTTGTCCATATCTATCTTCTTCTCACTACGGGATTCCTTCTCTTTCTCTTCAGGACCCCACCTAGACGACCATTTTCCATCGCGCCGAGATTCATGTACAGCAGCACGAGCATTAACCTCATGCCACCTATCAGAAGAAGCAGTGTTTTTGCTTTCATTGGTTTCTCTGCCCAAGACATTATCAATGCGGCGTTCTGTTTTCCTGCGATCCCTCCTAGGACCAAGTAAGCCAGTTTCTCTTTCCTCTTCACGCCATCTCCGGGTTGTTTCACTCTCAGGCACAGTCTTCCTCCAATCCCTCTTGTCCTCAGATCCATCCAAGCGCCATACCTCCTTAGCATTTGGATCATTTGGGTTTCCCAAGGGCACAGGAGTTGGAGATCGCACATCCTATCACGTGCAAAGAATATCAGAAGAGAGGAAAATAAACTAAAGGATCAGATAATTACACAAAGATAGAATAACACATATCTAAAATCTAGAAACTCCCAAAACTGATACATGGTCTACAACAAGTAAAGTGCAACATTCCAACACAAGGAAGTATGCCCTATTAGACCTGGAGCATACTTCCAACAGTACAAGCTGAAAATGACAAGCGAAAAGGTAATAGGCCTTTGATCAGTATTACCATCCTGCTCTCGCTTGGCCTAGTGTAAAGCCACTGAGGAGACAAGGGTATGCTGTTTTCGGAAACCAATTGATCTGCGGGCATAAAAAAGAACAGATTTAGGGTGGAGGAAATCAAAGAAAATCAGATAGACCAAACAGATTCCAAGTCAGACAAACCCTATAACCCAAGTCGGAATCACAAACACAAATCACCGTTGCCCTACTATGGAATTTCTGACAAGATTCAAACCACTGAGGAGACAAGGGTATGCTGTTTTCGGAAACCAATTGATCTGCGGGCATAAAAAAGAACAGATTTAGGGTGGAGGAAATCAAAGAAAATCAGATAGACCAAACAGATTCCAAGTCAGACAAACCCTATAACCCAAGTCGGAATCACAAACACAAATCACCGTTGCCCTACTATGGAATTTCTGACAAGATTCAAAATCTAACGGGTACTAATCGAAGCACGCGGCAGAAACCAAGTGCATCCGGGCGGACTCAGACGCACGAATATCAAGGTAAACGACGCTAGGTTTACACGATGAAGGAAAAAGGCAAACCCTAAGCAGAACAAATTAGGTCAACATTTAGCCAAATCTGGGAGACATCCGCCGCGTACTATGGAATTCAGTTCAGATCCGAAACCCATCAGATTGCATCGATACTTCACCCATTCAAACCGAGCAAGACGAACAAAAAACTCAAACATGAGAAGTAGTCGAAAAGATACGGCGGAGGGATGAAGAGGATGGAGAGGGAAAAGCTACCTTTCAACTGATCAGACGATTTCGATAAGATCAGATCGTCAGGCAGATCGAACTTCCCTTCGGCCATGGCGGGATTCAATCAAGAACTTCGAACACGCGACACGACAAGGAGCAAACGAACCGAGAAAAGAGAGAGAGAGAGAGAGAGAGAGAGAGAGAGAGAGAGAGAGAGAGGGTTTTGCAGAGATTTGGCAGAGATCTCGTCGATGGTTCTTCGATTTGGCTATGAAGGAAAGCTTTCGCGGAGAGAGAGAGAGAGTGAGTGAAGGGGCGAGGAGGAAGGAAAAAGGGTAAGGACTCGCCCAAGTTTTTCAATTCTCTTCTTAATTATAATCATTAATAATTAATTAGGGTTATTATCAAAAATACACTTAATTTAAATTGCTATTTGATATATAAGATATGAATATAATGAATTAGTGAGACACCATAAATTTAACGTTATAATTAATAAAATCAATATATAAACACACTATATTTTAGGTCATATAGATAGCATAATCACAAGTGAATAAGTGTATGTGTTGAAATAGGAATAGAAAATTAATGATGTTTTTGATATAATATCAATTAATTATTATCATTATTGTAATTTATAGAGTGTCAAAACGAGGTCGGCTCCCGACCCGTCTCATGGCTCGTCTGACGATTCACTTGCATATCTATATAATCAACTATTACACGTTACATTAGTCTTGTTATATAATCATTCACACGATAATATACGATTAGTATATCAGCTGCAACCATCTTCTCACAAACAGAACATGTCCATTCCATGTCAGGATTTCTGTCATTGATAAGAAATCACTGCCTTCTAATTGTTAATCTGGACGGCTATGCCGCCTTAAATATTTATTCATTATTGGACGACTGTACCACCTTAATTATTAATTTGGACCACTTTGCCGTCCGGATAGCCAGTTCGGTTTATTCCGTGTTAGAACCCGAGTCCTCGCGTATCTTGATCCAGATTGAGCAGGAGCAAAAAATTCTTCAGCGTTTTTTTTTTTGTGTTTTTTGTTTGACCATATTAAACAATCTAGTTGCTAATCAATTACACTAAAAATGATTTCGCACATGGCCGAGAAACGGCGTCCGTACAGTCCGAGAAACTGCACACAGGTCCGAGAAAGAACCAGTCATTGAAGATGAGTTTAATGGTTGCACTCGTCAATCGAACGGTGGCAACATAGTTCACACCTTTGACTCTCTCATCCAATGCGTACATACCGAGCTCTTCTTGTGTTAGCGTCGAATGCTTGGTCCTAGAGGGTCGGTTGGAATCTTCGAGCTTAGCATTGAGGACAACCAATTGTTCTAGAACCATCTGCATGGTCTGATCATTTCATTCCCTTGGCTGATCTCTAGAGTACTCGCTCGGAGCGTCCGCCGCTGTTTTAAAGTTGAGTTCCTTTTTTACGTGTTATCCGGTAACGAGTCATGTTTATTGAACACGTATTTAATGAATCTTGCTCGATGAACTAATGAACTATTCAACGAGCTTTTTTGTTTTTAAAAAAAATAATTTATATAAAAAAATCTAATATAATTTTATATTCCTTTTTTCATATCATTCATAATATTATAAATATCATAATTATTATGATAGTAATAATTATACATATTAAATAAAAATTAGAGTATAAATATGAAAATATTATTAAAATATATTTTGTTGTTATTATCTATTTAAATTATTTTTTATTGAACTATTATTAGATTATTTTTTTATCTTTTGAAATCTCAACCAATACTTTTTTATATAGTTTATGATATTAGACTTTTATTAATTTTTTATGTATTTATTTAAATTTATAGTTAAATTTGGAATAAATATAAATAAAAAATATTATATATTTTTGGTTCAACGAAGTGACTCGTTTAGGTCGGAAAACTAGCGAACGATCTGAATCGAGATTTTTTTGGTTCGTTTTCTAACGAGCCTAACGAGTTGAATCCAAAATGATCTGAACCAAATAAGACGAGCTTCAAACGATCCGAGTTGGCTCGTTTGAGTTTGACACCCAATTTCTCATGTATATTGTTTTGAAAATTCCATTCACTTTCACAAAAGTATGCGAATCTCGCAATTTTGACCTCGTAAATAACCCTTTGATTTTTTCATTGGAGAGATATATACACACACAGAAGTGAATAACTGATGGATTATGCTTTTGGAATTTAGTAATTAGGAGCGTAAACAACAACAAAAAAAAAAACAAAACAAACCCAAATCGAATCTGGATCAAAATCTAATTTTATTTATTTTCATTTTATATTTTTCAAATTGAAATCGGCGAACCTAGCGAACATGAGAAAAACAAAGCGAAAATAAACGACATTTTAATAAAACCTAATGATATACCAAATTACCAATTTGGAATAAATTCCTAAAATGAAATAAATCTAACCAAAAGATACCAATTTGATTAATTCCTAAGTTGAAGTTCAGTGAACAACTTTCAAAACAAAAATCTCGTGTATATGTATAGCGATTGATTCTTTCTCAACCAATACTTTTTTATATAGTTTATGATATTAGACTTTTATTAATTTTTTATGTATTTATTTAAATTTATAGTTAAATTTGGAATAAATATAAATAAAAAATATTATATATTTTTGGTTCAACGAAGTGACTCGTTTAGGTCGGAAAACTAGCGAACGATCTGAATCGAGATTTTTTTGGTTCGTTTTCTAACGAGCCTAACGAGTTGAATCCAAAATGATCTGAACCAAATAAGACGAGCTTCAAACGATCCGAGTTGGCTCGTTTGAGTTTGACACCCAATTTCTCATGTATATTGTTTTGAAAATTCCATTCACTTTCACAAAAGTATGCGAATCTCGCAATTTTGACCTCGTAAATAACCCTTTGATTTTTTCATTGGAGAGATATATACACACACAGAAGTGAATAACTGATGGATTATGCTTTTGGAATTTAGTAATTAGGAGCGTAAACAACAACAAAAAAAAAAACAAAACAAACCCAAATCGAATCTGGATCAAAATCTAATTTTATTTATTTTCATTTTATATTTTTCAAATTGAAATCGGCGAACCTAGCGAACATGAGAAAAACAAAGCGAAAATAAACGACATTTTAATAAAACCTAATGATATACCAAATTACCAATTTGGAATAAATTCCTAAAATGAAATAAATCTAACCAAAAGATACCAATTTGATTAATTCCTAAGTTGAAGTTCAGTGAACAACTTTCAAAACAAAAATCTCGTGTATATGTATAGCGATTGATTCTTTGAATATTTGTTAATATTGTGATTAATTTATTATGTGATTAATTTATCATAAGTTAAATAAATACATCATGTCGAATAATTGCAGGATCCAATGAGGAAGGAAGAACAATTTTTACACAAATGACAATGTCTAGGTCTTTTATTATAATAGTAGATTCCGAAATCAAACAGCTTGAGAGCAAATAATCTGTAATTAAATAATAATTACACATTAAGCAAACTTAGAAATCGCTAATCACACACTTGGAGCAACCAGAAACCAGAAAGGAATCAAGCAGCCACTAAAAAGATCACACACACAATCACAAACAGTGCAGAGGGCAGAGCGTAGGTCATGGCGTTTGGTTCCTGGGCGGAGGAAAACGAGGAAGATAAGGAATCCAAGTTGCCGGATCTCTCCAATCGAAAGCCGGGATAGTCGCCGGAGGGTTTCCGAACGGAAGCGACGGGAACGGCAGAGACGGCAAGGGAGGCAGAGTCGGGTACGGCCATGGGAACCAGTACGGAGGAAGGTAAGGCCAAAAGAGCTTCGATTCACGTAACGGGTTATCGCGGCGGTTGCTCCTCCGTCCTCCGCCGCCGCGGCCGCCGGAGCACAGGGTGGTGTTGGGCTTCGAGGGTTTGTAACTCAGGGCGGTCAAGCTGTAGATGCACAGCTTGTCTTGCTTGGATTTGACAGAGATTTCGTTGGTCGAGGTCTGGAAGACTGGGATGTTGCAGGCTCTGTCGGAAGTGCCGAGAAGCCGAGCTTGGCACTGAGAAGCTATGGCGATTCCGTCGACGCAGTCGACGCCATCGACGTGAGGTATTTCCACTTTGTAAACCCCACTTCTGTTGGTTGTTCTGTTCACAGATATGTTCATTTCCTCTGCTGTTTCTGGCGAGTTCGCTTTGAATTTGCAAGAGACATGAACTTCCACACCTGATCCATTGCAAGAGAATCAAGAACTCTGTTTTCAAAAAAAAAAAACAGATAGAAACAAGACCAAACTCGCTATCCAATTCTAGATTCTGGTTTTGGCTCCTGGTTTTGTCCATTTCTCATAAAGAAACATCAGGTTTTTGTAGGAATCTACTGGTCATGGTGGTTTTGGAATTGCTTCAGTTCATAAGAAACATAAGCTGGAAAAGAGGAACAGATCCACCTGAGTAGCGAGTGCATTACAGACATTCATGGATGGTTTTTTGCAGGATTTGCTAAACCGATTTACCCAAATCATAAACCAACACAAATCACGCAAGAACTCAAGACCCTTTTGGGCAATATCATTGCAAATTTGTGAAACTCGTGGAACATGGCATATCAAACAAGCTGTTTACCTTGCAAGAAGTAGCTCTGTCTGGAGAAAGTGTTGCTGGAACACGTGTCGCAGTAGACAACCCCGACGACGGTGATCCGAGAAGAAAGATCGGATCTTCCTACGGGTGGCCGGCGGCTGGAAGCTTCTTGAGTCAAGCAAGAAGCTAAAATCAGCAGAGGAAGAAGGAGAAGAGCAGCAAGAGAAGGAGGAGGATACATTGCGTGGTAACAGACCTTCTCTCCCTCTTTCTCTGTGTGGGTTTCGGCCAATATTTGATCTCGTGAGTGTTTTAAGCGTTTGTTTTGTTGCATATATTCGCATATTCAGCCCGTGAGCAAGTTCCTCTTTTTTTATACAACGCTACAAAACAAAGACATGTGAATACCCCCCTTTTGGCTTCATTCTACTCCCAAATCATTATAGAGAGATGCATAGTAGCAGTAATAGTAAGTCTATCCCCTCAAATGCTATATTTGCTTCACTTGTGTTCAGATTTACCTGCTAATTAGGGTCTTAATTGGATGGATTTTGAAGACATTTACTTACATGTTATCTGGTTTAAAGATATTTTCTGCGATATGGGTATCGTCCAAAACTTAAAACCGAGGAATTGAGTATCATCTTCTTCATTTCCAAGTTTAAATTATGAAGTTTAAACGATCAGAAATTTCTGGGTTTTGTTGTATTTTATTTAAAACTCTGATCTTGAAGAGAAATAGCTTTCATATTATATATATATACACGCTACTTGTCTTGTCTACTTACTTATCGCCATGTGAGAAGTTGTCCGAAAACGAAGCCTTTGTCGTAGTCTTACACGACTTACTCAAAGAAGCAAATGGCTTTTGCACTTTTGTATCTTGGTTCAGAAATGCGCTGAGGCTTCCCGAGGCGCGAACTCTGAACCTTGAGAATGTTCACAAACCATTCGAGCAACAAGAAAGACGTTACCAGCTTCTCTTTGGTTCTCTTCTCCCATTTCTTTTTTGTTTTTCTTTTTTCTAGGCGCGTGCCTCCGCCTCCGGTCAATGCACACCGGAGGCACGCCTCCTGCAAATCGCGTCGCCTAGGGTTCAGGATGCGATCTGGGGTCCATCTAGGCACACCTTTTTTTTTAATATGTTGGAGAATCTGTCCTACAGTTCTTTGGACCGGATCCCGAAACATTAGGTCTCGTGTATCTTATGATCCATGTACGGGTAGACGCGAATCGGATATCCCAGTTTTTCGATTTCAATTGTGTCCCTCGGGAGTTTCTCGATTGAGAACCCGATTTTGGTCTTTTGAGGGTTAGATATTCGACGAGGAAAGAAAGGGGTTAAATTTTGATCGATGAAACCCTAAGCTTTAAGAAACTATGGGTGATCACTTCAGTTTGGTTCTTTCGAATCGAACCGTAGCGAATCAAAAAAATCAATATCATTTTTAATCTAAACCGTTAAAAAATTTCATATACAGTTATGTTTTAAGAATATCGAATAAAATAGAATAGAACAGAATTGAATATTAAAAATTTATTAAAAAAAAGCCCTGAAAATTTTTAACAAAAAATAAACATTTTTCTGAATCAAAATGAAATAAAACTGAATATATTATTATTGAATAATTCGAGTTGTCCGATGCTCACACGCGAGGTCGCATTATTCGCCGTGACTTGGGCTTTCCGAAATTCGGAATCCAAGTCATAATTTTTGGGTTTATTTTATTAATTAATATAATATTACCAATATAACTTAAATTAACATCTATTATAACTTCACACCCTCATTTTATAGTTTGAATTAGAAGTTCAAAGTTTTTTTTGTGAGATAGGTTTTAAATATATATATATATATATACACACACTAACCCATCAAATATTATCTGTTGCGAAATATACCAATTATGAATTTCGAAATAAATTTTACATTTTTGACACTTGAATTCACATGGAATTTCTGCAAGGGAAATGGGTGGAAGGAACACATGGTGTGTTGGATGTGGGAAACACAGACGATCCAAGCCCATTACCCATATTCGGTAGAGAATCATACAAAGCAACATAGTATATCTTAGTGCACATATATGACCATGCACCCCGAGAAAATATAATATGTACTAATATATTAAATAGCAAAAATAAATTTAAGATTAAAAAAAAAAGAGAAGACAATATCGTTTCAATTTTCTGAAAACAATGGAATATGCTTAGATTGCCTTGCTATAATGATGATGATGATGATGATGATGATGATGCAAAAGATACATACGAGAGGAAGATAAAATGGAAGTCGAACCAAATGGACAACTTGCCAAGTTATACCACTGGAGCATGAAAACGACGTCGTATTCCATAGCCATTTCGGAAAACGACGGCGTATTCCATTATTTTTAATATCATAATGTCAATTTGATGGTCAATGCAATAGAATGCAAACACTTTGTGTGCATATTAATTTATTCATATTATTATCTTAATTATATTTTTTTGATGGATTGATGTGATTAAGATTCTAGTCAAACCTCTTCCTCACTTTGTGTGAGAGGCAAATAACTCGAAAATCAGATCTTTTGCTTTTGTTTTGGAATTTGATTTTATTATATTTATATATATAGAATATTTATATACATATATATAGATATATTTTTACCGATTAATTCATACGAATCATCAATTTTTTTTACTACCAGAAGTTTTATTAAATGAAAATTTAATTTCCATTATCTACAACCGCGAGTAAAATGGTTAAAGATTTGGCGTTTGCTTCTTTTTATCACTTTTGGACTTAGAACGAAGAAAATATCTGAATAAAGCTTTTACCTTTTCCATTTCTAGCGGATAAAATGATTGTGAAATGGAGAAAAAGGAAATTTGTTTCCTCGAATTGGGGATTATGATTATGGGCGAAGAAATTCGGGGAAGAAATTTACTGGGTTTCCTCCTCATTCTTTACTCGCAAATGGGATTAGTGTCAACACTCGCCAACGACCAAAAAACTCCTCTCTCTCTCTCTCTCTCTCTCTCTCTCTCTCTCTCGATTCGTTTTCCAGTTCGAATCTAAACAGTGGGGTTTTCTTTATATTCTCTGAAATGCCCAGGATTTCAATTTTCTCGTTCTTGCCTCTGGTAAAAGTTTGATGGTGTTTCTCTGTATCATTCGTCCCTGTTCTTTGATTTGTCTGTAAGATTCGAGGGTTTCTGGAAATTTTTTGTTTTTCCTCGGAAAACTTGGTGGAGATGGGTTGTTTCTCGTGTTTCGATTCGAAGGAAGAAGAGAAGCTGAATCCGCGGAAGGAGTCTGAGGATCGGAAGCAACCCCAGCCGACAGTTCCCAATAACGTTTCTAGTTTATCTTCCGGTTCGTGTTACTTTCGTTTTTTTTTTTGTTCATATGTTTGGATTTGTTCTGTTCTATGTTACATGCCCAAGATCTGGCAGTTCGATCCTATTATGGTTTATCTGTAAAGTTACTGTTGAAGCACTTGATCTCCTGACTGTTGCCGAGCGTATGAAATTCTGGAGATTTTGTTTTTGATGGGCTTGTTCTGATTGGACTCTTGTTTACTTTGCGAGTGATGATGGACGGAATCGAGATTCTTTGGATGAATTTCACTTGATCTGATCTGATTCGAAGTTGTATAGGATCGAGAGTTTTTGAAGCTGAATTGCTTTTTGAGTGTAACATTGTGTTATTTTTCACTGACTTGCTCGAATCAAATACAGAACATGGATAATTTAGGTAGCCGTGGAATTCGATTTGGAGGTTATTGGACTTGATGTTCTGCTTGGTGGTTTATAAGAACAGAGGATCAATTAGGGGGATTTGTTTCTTATGATCACTGTAACTTGAAAAAGAAGTGCGTCTTTTGAAGGATCAGGATCCCATGATCCTGCTCGATCGATATTGTTGATGCATATCAAATCTTGATGCCCTTGAAGTTTTAGCTTCCGAAATCACGGTCTATAATTTCTGAACCGGGGATGAAAGGACTGTGATTGCATAAGTTTTGATCATGTTTGCAGGTGGGGAAAAGCTCAGATCAAGGAGCAATAGAGCATCGAAAGGGGAGCTACCAATTCCAAAGGATGGTCCTGGTGGTGTACAGATCGCTGCTCAAACGTTTACTTTCCGTGAACTAGCGGCTGCAACAAGGAATTTCCATCCCGACTCTTTCTTGGGCGAAGGTGGATTTGGACGTGTCTACAAGGGACGGCTTGAGAGCACTGGTCAGGTAAATCGTTTATTATGCCCTTCTGGAAATCAGAACAGAGTAGAACTATGGAGGTTCTGTTTCAGTGATCACAGTCTTTGACGATATTAAGACTTGGTCCCCTAGGCTGTAAGAATTTTGCTTCAATACCGGATTTGATATGAAACGTATGTGAAAGACTTCTGCAGTAGTGTTTGGAGCATCATGGTCTGCCTTGTGATTATATTGTCATATGAGCTTAACAGAGTTACCGAGCATTGTAGTGTTTGTGTTTGCCTTCCGTAAATTTGTAAACTTTCATGGTGTTTAATCACTGGACTTACTTTCTCGGTTATTTTCCAAGGTTGTTGCTGTTAAGCAACTGGACAGGAATGGTCTGCAAGGTAACAGAGAGTTTCTGGTGGAGGTTCTTATGCTCAGTCTTCTTCATCATCCAAACTTAGTGAACCTGATCGGTTATTGTGCTGACGGTGATCAACGTCTCCTTGTCTACGAATTTATGCCCTTGGGGTCATTGGAAGATCACCTTCATGGTAAATCTTTCCCGCTTTCGATCTTTATCAGTTCTGGCCATGACAGATTCAACAAATTTTAGCCTCGAAAAAGTAGGAAAATCTTGTGCATCTGTGAAAGAGTCATCCTTTCGGAGGTTTGGGTGAAAGCAAGGAAATGGTTCCTCAGTATTATCGGGTTACCATCTGGCAAAAACGGTAATTTTTCTCTCTTTCGGGCCTCTCCCCTTTTCAGATCTTCCGCCAGATAAGGAACCACTCGATTGGAACACGAGAATGAAGATAGCTGCTGGCGCGGCGAAAGGGCTGGAATTCCTGCATGATAAGGCCAACCCTCCAGTTATCTACAGAGATTTCAAGTCCTCAAACATATTGTTGTATGAGGGTTTCTGCCCGAAGCTATCGGATTTCGGGCTTGCTAAACTCGGACCGACGGGGGACAAATCTCATGTCTCCACGAGAGTTATGGGCACTTACGGTTATTGTGCTCCCGAATACGCCATGACAGGACAGTTAACGGTTAAGTCGGATGTTTACAGCTTCGGTGTAGTTTTCTTGGAGCTGATTACTGGACGGCAAGCTATAGACAGCACAAAGCCTCATGGAGAGCAGAACCTTGTGGCTTGGGTAAAACTCAAAGCATCCCTTTTATCATTATCATAGCAGTTCATTACAGTTATCTTCTTTGTTTTGTCTCAATCCCAAAAAAACAAAGGAGCAACCTTTGCACAGAAAGAATGAAAAAAGGTTCTTTTTTTTGGGGTTTAATCAAATATGGTACCCGAAGAAATCTTAGTCGATTCCGTATGTAGTATATGAATTAGGGGTGGACACGGGTTGGTATTCGAGATTGTCGGGTCATTTAAACCCAAATCTGAATGTTTGGGGTTTCACGAGATGTTCTGTAATCTCGGATCCGTTTTAGGTGAGTACCAGGAAGTTGGATACTCGAGATAATTTTTGGATATATTAGATACTCGAATTCGAGTTTAAAATACGAAATTTCGAATTTATTCAAAATGAATATGAGTTTAGGCACTTTCTACACGATGGATTTGGTTATTCAGAGCTTTCTTGGGTTGTCTTTTTTATGCGTTTAAACAGGCGAGACCACTGTTCAACGATAGGCGAAAGTTCATAAAACTGGCGGATCCTCGGCTGCAAGGGCGGTTTCCGATGCGTGGACTCTACCAAGCTCTAGCCGTGGCATCGATGTGCATCCAAGAGCAGGCGGCTACCCGCCCTCTCATAGGAGATGTGGTCACTGCCCTCTCGTATCTCGCAAACCAAGGCTACGACCCTAACAGAGACGAGAGGAGAAGCCGGGATGAACGAGGGGGCAAGCTACTGTCGAAGAACGACGAAGGAGGAGGGTCGGGGAGGAGATTCGATCTGAGCGGCTCCGAGAAGGACGATTCCCCGAGAGAGACGGCTAGGATATTGAACAGAGATGTCGACAGGGAACGGGCCGTGGCGGAAGCCAAGATGTGGGGAGAGAATTTGCGGGAGAAACGAAGGCAGAGCGCACAAGGAACATCGGATAGCAGCAACGGGTAGTGTCGTTTTTTCGCTATCCGATCTTCTTGATCTAACTTTTTCCTTTTCGGGCATTGATCGAATCTGAAACACAGAAACAACGGAGAAGAAGATGATGAACATCGATCCGAGAATGTACATTATGTGATGCTGCTATACAAAAAAAAAACGGAAACTGTGATTCAAAAACCTTGTATGTTCTAAAAGGCCCAATGATTTGGATGCGTATTTATCATGGGCCGTTAAAAGGCCTAGTATCATGGGCCGTTAAAAGGCCCAGTACTGCTCGCTCTGGACAAAGTATAAAAATAATTTCAAAACAATACATAAAGGATAGGGTTCACATTTTATATTTTTATTAGATTTTTTAAAATTTGTTATTTTAGACATTTTATATCTATTTATTTTAATTTATTTTATTAAAATATTTATCTGTTTTCTAAAAATTAATTATTTTGTTATTTTAAATATAATTATCTTGAATATGAATTCTTTTAATTTAACAAAAATTTTACTTCAAATTCGTTTAATCGGATTCGGTTTCTAACTGACAGTATATATATATATATATATAATTCTAATTGGGAGCAAAGTTAATTTTAACATGTGTCAAACATAATATTCTTATGGAGACACATATAAAATTTGGTTAAAATGTGATAAAGTTTATGAAAAAAAAATATTACTTTTTAATCAAATAAATGGGGATATATGCCCTTTGATGTCAAATTGGTCCGTCCATGTGTATATATATATATACATAATACATACACATGCACATACTTGAGAAAAAATAATAATTTCTCTTTTTAAAGAATTTTGGAAAGAAAAGGGTAAGAAAAAGCAGGTATTAAAGAAGGCGACGGAAGTCTAACCTTTAATTGGCTGGAATTTGTATCTTACAAGTTTCCAATAAGAAAAAAAAAAACTTTTTTGTCCAATTGAAATAACAGGATATTGCACGTGGCACACACGTGCGAGAATACGAATCAGCACTTTTAATTTATGGTAACATGCCATAGAAAGCCACACTTATTCCCTCACTTTTCTTTCTTTCTTTGGTTTATAATATATATGAAATTTTAAAATTGAAAATAGTATCCCTCACACACACACACACACACATATATATATATATATATATGATAATTTAATTTTAATTTAAGGATCATGAAACACGGGCAAAGACAGAATGGTAAGCACTTAACTTATTGACTTAGAATATATATTATGTAAACAAGAAAAGAAGTTGACAAATTATAGCTTCGACCCGAAGAAACTGATATCATTCACAAAGAAAAATGACCAAAATATATATGTATATAATAGATATGGTCAAATTTGAAATGTATCATGATTTTGACTTTTTAATTGCATCTAAATTTGACTTAATTTTCAAATAATAATTAAATAATTTATATCATATTAATTTAATGGTATAACTCTTTCATTTCTAAAACACCAATATACATGTAACTGAGAAAACCATACCATCAAAATTTAAATAAATCCTAAAAAAATCTATTGCTATAAGATAATTGAATATGTTAAACTTAACAAAAAAACAAAATACAATAGATATCTAAATGATTTTATTCACACACACACACATATATATATATATATATATATATATATATAAACGCATACAATCAGAATTGGATAAAAGAAATAGGGATTCTAAGACATTGGTGCAGTCATAAATGACAAATGATTGCTTGTACGTGTTATTCTGTAGGCCTAAAGAAATGGCTTTCTGAACAAAGTGGGAAACCTAAACACAAAAACAATGCCATCATTCATATCATTATTATAGCTTTGAAAAAAATATATTCCATATTAGATTCTCCGAGCTGCATATATATATATATATATATATATATCCAATTTTAATAATTTTGTTATATTCTAAAATAAAATAAGATGATACACAATTTATGATGTATTATGATGGAGACCATCGGTATATTATATTTTACAAAACAATCACATTACTTTGCGAACACTTCTCCGAGCAGCAAATTATTCCTTTTTAAATATAAAATAGACAAAATAAAATAAAACGATTCCTATCGCCAAATATAAAATATGGTTTTATTTGCAAATCATTGCAAGAATACTTCCCTTTTAATTGTTCTTTTATTAATTCCAAAGTCCATCCCATGTTGTATAATCAAAGAAATATTTCTTTCCCGGGTACTACAAAAAAACGATATATCTCTATCAATGTATATATACCAATTCAATTATTATAATAAAAACATGTATTGTATTTTTTTTGGTAAAAAAAAAACATGTATTGTAAGCAAGTCTTTGGGACGTAATTCTATATTCTCGATGCCTAAATTCTTATACGTATTCATTGATTACTTCAACCGATTTGGATTTCTAAAATTGTGTTAACATTTTACACACACATATGTATACATGCACATATATATATATATATGTATGAATAAGCGATTTCTAATTCGAATTAAACCCTTAATTATCTAATTTTTTTTATATCGATTTGGTTTTCTAAAATTGTGTTAACATTTTACACACACAGATATATATATATATATATATATATATATAAAATGCGTGCACTGGCTTTGTAGGAATCTTATATCCATTTGTATATATTTTATTGAAAAAATAATCAGAAAACTATAATTTCTTAACATTAAACTATAAAGAGAGGGGCTTTTGATTAACTATAATGTCAATGGTCTAATCTAATTCCAACTAAACCCTTAATTATCTAATTTTATATCGAATTGGATGTCTAATCATATGATTTAACCACTTAAAACACTCTAATACCTATTGAAAATCAGTGTTCAACCTAGATATACACTTGAGGAATTTTCCAACGAGTTACGAAGGGTAGTTTCGTCATTTGAAGTAGTGCATATGGCCAACCAAAGCTATCAATCAAAGAAGTGATTAGCAATTTGGAGACAAGAAGATTTGGGGAATCGGGAGGTAGGGGCAAAAAATGGAAACAGAGAAAGAGATGCGTACGTGGGAGAGGTTGCATTTGTCGTCATACGACATGGGTGCCTGTCGTTTTGGGAGCACGTGTGGGACCCGTGACCCCTCCCTTGACCCGACCCGACCCCTCTTCTCATCATTTTCCTAATACCAATTCTACCCCTTCGTTTTATTCTGTCGCGTACATTAAATAATTACTTTTAAGTCGACTTTTTATTAATTTTTCTAGACCAAATTTGAATTAAACAGTAAATATCTTTTTCAAATGTTTATGTACACTTATAAAAATCAATATAACCGAATAACAACCTTTAAGTAACTCACAAATCTATTATTATATATCTAACACCCTATTTTTTATTTAAAAAAAACTACAAAGACATTCAAAGAAAGAGGGGGTTTATAAAAGTTATAGAAACTCAATGGAGATAGCACTATTCAAAACTATTCAATATATAAATTTCATTTAACGTTACACGGTTTTATTTGGTACAAATCTATCCAAATAACCAAACTTTTGATAAATTAAATGACAATATCATATTGTGTAAAATAATTCTGATATATATAATTATATCATGCCTACTTTATACGCTTTTAACAGTAGATCATTCACTGAAAACTAAAGTTTATTTTTCATATTATTTTAAAACTTTAGTAAATTCAATTATATATTCGGAAAGACTGTCGTACACGACGGGTTTTACAACTAGCTTTATATATGATACTTTGCCTTACCGTTTCTCAAAATTAATATTTTTTTTGGGATTTCAAAGTTTTGGGTTTAGAATTAAATACTCCGATTTTTTTTATTTAATAATTGACCGCCTCTAATGACATTCATAATGTAGAAGCAATTGACACGAAAGCAATTATTTAATATTTAAATAACGGCTCACCCCCCAATTGATATCCTTGTTTTGAGTTAAACACATAAAACAAAAATAATGAGATTTCAACAAAAAAAAAAAAAGAAGTGAGGAGGATGCCGTATATGTATATATATATATATAGTATTTTTATACTTGATTGGAAGTCCTTTGCAAAATACAAAACTAAATATCGAACAATTTATAATAAAGTATTGTTTATGAAATGAAAAACACTATTATCTTGGCCATTACGCAAGTCATTCAAGAGTATACACACACACACACTGCAGTTCCGAAAGATTTATCCTTATTAGATATTAATGATGCATCTATTAATTTAAGGTTTTTTTTTCTTTTTATCTTAATAATCCACAATTATGTTTTCAGGTGTAAAACCAAATTACCATGAAAACAAATATATATATATATATATATATATATATATATATATATATAATTCAATGGCGTCAAAATGGGAAGGAAGGAGATTGAGTAATGAGTGTGATTTACGCCTGAAAATGGTCGTCGTCTTCTTTGGAGAATTTTAATCAAATGACCCACTTGGGTCGCACTACGTGTACACCAAAAAAAACATAACATTTTTTTTGTTGAAAAGACGAAATTACCCTTAATGAATACGCAATTTTTATCTGTTCGAAAACAACTTCGTTATTACGACTTCGTAATTAATTCTAAATATAGTTACAATTGATTCTAAAAAAGGTGGCAAAAAAATCATTGATTTTATTTTAGTTGTATATCAGTTATATGTTAGTCGTAATAAGATTGCAAAAAATAAAACGAAAAGGGTATTTCGGACTTTTTCAACCGAAAAATGGGTTAAAATTGAAATTTTTTTTTTTTTTTCCGGTGGTGTAGACTGAAATTACTGCGAACCAAAGTGGGTTATTTGAGTTTGTCCACCACTTACCCTTATAAAAATCCCTCCTTGTTTCCCTCTCCATACACCGCATACCCACCTCTCTCTCTCTCTCTCTCTCTCTCTCTCTCTCTCTCAATGTCACTTTGTTCCGTTTCGCTCTGATTCCGCTCTGCTTCAACGGAACGGCGAACGGGGTTTTTCACTGATTTCTCGCTCGTTTTCCTTCTTCTGGGTTCTTTTGATTCTTCTGTATGAAACCCATGGTAAAGCCCAATTTCGTGAAGAATGGTGTTCTGAGATTGCCTCCTGGGTTTCGATTTCATCCCACGGACGAAGAACTCGTCGTACAGTACCTCAAGAGGAAAGTCCTCTCTTGCCCTTTGCCTGCTTCCATCATCCCCGAATTCGATGTTTGCAGAGCCGATCCATGGGATTTACCTGGTGAGCTTGAATCGTTTTCCCCCCTCGAATCCAAAATGTTTGTCCACAGTTCGATGAATTCCCTTCTTCTCCGGAGATTTGGGTATTGATTCCGGGACGGGGTTTCCGATTTCTGCAGGAGATTTGGAGAAGGAGAGGTACTTCTTCAGCACGAGAGAAGCCAAGTACCCGAACGGGAACAGGTCGAATCGGGCGACCGGGTCGGGTTACTGGAAAGCAACCGGAATCGACAAACGGGTCGTGACGACGAGAGGAAACCAAGTCGTGGGTATGAAGAAAACCCTAGTCTTCTACAGAGGGAAACCTCCTCATGGGTCTCGAACCGATTGGATCATGCACGAGTATCGGCTCGCTTCGCCTCCACCAGTGAGCAAACTTCCGAGTGAATTACTGTCACTAATCGCAATTAAGCCCTTAGTTAAATCAGATGATCAATAATCTTTGCGTTGTTTTGGGGGTTTCTGCAGAGTTCAATGGATCGGGCAGAGAACTGGGTACTGTGTCGCGTCTTCCTGAAGAAGAGAGGCAACAGCAGCAAGAACGAAGACGACGTCGTTTCATGCGGTTTTAGCAGAATCAGATGCAGCAACAGCAACGATACCGACGGTCATAATGTGATTAACAACAATGATGATGAAGATGATGATAGGAAGAAATCGAGGCCCGTATTGATCGATTTCATGAGAAAAGAACAGAGTAAGGATTCGAATTTCGCGGCGAGTTCCGGTTCGGATTCGAGCGTAGTGACGGCGGAGATTTCTTTGGACGACGTCGAGGAGAGCAGTAGTTGCAATAGTTTCCCTTGTTTCAGAAGGAAAATTTGATATGAATGCTTTAACGATGATGATGATGATGATGATGATGATGATGATGATGAATAAGACGGGCTCTGTTTTTATTTTTTTATAACGTTTGGTGGTTTCGTTTTGGGTTTGTTTTATATTCCGTGAAGAAGTGAAAACAGTCGGTTCAAGAAAAAGAAATTCGCCCATTTCGTATGAGTATTGTATCAAAAAAATTTATACGATAGTTAAGGGAAGGCAATGTGTAACTAATACTTGTTTATGCATGTGATCATGTATAAATTGATATCATACATCTGTATGCATTATAACGGATGATGATGATGATATGATAATGTGACCTATTTTGTCAAAAGTATACAAAACGTGATTGGAGTAATGAGTGGTTGAATCTGTCAGAAAAGGTCTTCCTTATTATTATCTCGATAAATCCCCTAAAAAACCTTCCATTTCCAAAAAATACGTACAAATAAACTTTCAACTTGAAAAACTATCATTCAATCTCAATCTCCGAACTTGTAACTTGTCACTAAATAAAACTTCGAACTTGTAAATTATTGTTTTAATAAACCTTTGACCGGTTTGATCACAATTTCAGGTGATCGAAAATACACGTATTAACGAATTGCTGATATCACCTTATACACGTTATCAATTTTAATTTAAAAAATAACATCAGCAATCCGTCAATACGTGGATTTCCGATCACCTGAAATTGTGGTCAAACCGGTCAAAGGTTTATTAGAACAATAATTTACAAGTTCGAAGTTTTATTTAGTGACAAGTTACAAGTTCGGAGATTGAGATTGAATGATAGTTTTTCAAGTTGAAGGTTTATTTGTATATATTTTTGCAAGTTGGAGATTTTTTAGGAGTTTTAACCCTGGTTTATATTTTTTATACGAATGACAAAAATCTTTGTGTTTAATATTTGCGAAAGAATTATTTTGCTCATTTTTTAACTTTATTGGGAACAAAATAATAACAAAAAATAATTTCAAATACTGAATTATGGGTTTGAAACCGTAAATACATGGATACAAAAAGTTTTTTTTTTTTTAAGATGGAAATTTTGAAAAACAAAAAGGAATAACCTTTTCGAATGGAGGAAAAAAGAATATGAACTTTCCCTAGTAGAAAGATCACTAACACAAGAACCAAATTCCTTGTTAAGATAATATTATCTTCCACAAGTATCATCTCACTCCCTATATATGTGCTAAGATTCCTTTTTTTTTTGGGATTAAATGTGTTAATTAAGATTATTGAGGTCGAACCAGATTTCATTCCAAGCTTCATCTCTACTCCATCTTCGATCTTTCTGACAAAAAATTAAAAAAAATTATTTTTGTCACAATACAAAATTTAATAAAAAAATATATTAATTGAAATAAATAGGTGTTCGTATTTAAACTTAATCTGATAGGTTTTGCTTATATAATGCGGTGGTGATATGCGTCTCTAAATGTCTATATATAATATGAAATGACAACTATTATATGTATTAAAATATACATTAGCACCATTGGACATGTATTCCACTCAATCAAGAAACTCCAAAGCTTACACTTGATTTCAAAAATATATACATAATTGGTTCGAATATATAAATCCCAGACCGAATTATACATTCTTAATAGATTGAAAACAAAACTTTTAGAAAATAAGTATATTTGTAAAAAAAAAAAATCAATCTAATCGAATCTAAGTAGAAACTGAACTGAAAATAAAAATTGACGAAAATTAAATATGTGTAGTTTAAAAAATAAATATGAATATAGTGTTCCTTGTGTCACAAGGAAAGGTAAAATAGATAACATTTCAATATGGATTCGTCGTCCGAATGTTTCTGTTTTATTTTGTTTTTCCTGCAAGTTGCTTCTTTGACTCGTATACGGACAATTTAAATAATTACACCCCTAATTATCGTTTACTTAAATAATGCTGATAATTAAGAGCGGCCATGCATACAATTATTTTTTTTTTTGCGTATTATTGATTGATAAACTTGATTAAATAAAACGACGTAACTTCATCTACACGTCTCCCACGTGCATGGACGACTTCCTTATCATGATCACAAAGTTATCTTTTCGGGATTGTGCTTAATGTTTTGCTTTATATACTAATAATTTGATATATATTATGCTATGGAGTATAGTAATGATAACGATATGATAATCATATATTAGATTTCATATTTTTATTGGTAAAAAAAGTAACTCGAGCATTTTGTATTTCCATTTTACCGTTTTGCCACTTGTATGTGGGAAAGATTTCAAAAAAAAAATTAATTCATAAACTTGATTAAATCAAATCGAATAAAATATTTGTATAAAAAAGTTAAATAGATATATTTTCTTATAAAAGAAATACAGGAAAACACGCGAAGTTGCTTAAACTTAAACAGCCACATATAATAAACATAATGATTTTATCAATTGATGGAGTTTGGAACTTGTAATTTTATTTTATATATATATATAATAAAATTTATAAAGGAGAGGTGATGGAAAGTGCTGTCCAAGGCTGACTTGTGTTGTGTCGTCTGTTGTTTTTTTTATTATTATTTGAAAATTGAAAGTGGGGCAAAGGAGGAGACGTGGTAGTAAGAGACCGACTCTTTCACATCACAGAGCAATTCAATACCCACACGGAATCTGTATTGTATGATCGCACACGGTTATGTGTCATCTCCCAACCACCCATTTCAATAAACACACTTTAATCCTGTTTATACATTCCTAATCTACATTTTACACACCCTTTTAAATTTATTTAGAATCCCGCATCATTTCAATTGCCCCCAACCGCCACACCACATCAAGATTGTACATAAAAACAAGAGAGAATCTTTTGACAATTTCATGCAAATCCCCTTTTGTGGCTCTTGCCTGTTCCCAGAGAGGATGAGGTCGGTCACATGTCTGGACCAAACACAACAAGTTGCCTGAACTGTAAGCAAGACAGGATGAAAGATGCAACTTCCATGGCATCCATAGATGTCTATTTTGTAACTCCGCCAACCGCCAGAGAAAATTCAGCAAAATGGGGTTTGATTTTTCTTGGAAGTTGCGTGTAGAGAAGCAAAATCCCCCCGTGAGGATCAGCTTCAACTTTCTGAGACATGATGGATCACACAACCAATACAAATATATATATATATATATATGGACACCTACCAAGATTCAGTTTGATCTTCCTTCATTGACAATGACCCTTTAAGAAAATATTATAGACATACAAATGATGCCATGGTCCCAAAATCAAAACCTTACAAAGAGAGCACTTCAAGGTTCCAAGAGGCAACTATACCATCTGCTTAGGAGCAGTGTTTCCAAGAAATAGGAGAAACTGCAGTGATGATAAGCTTGAGATTAACTATCAGACAAGGTTGATGCTTGGTGATTACCGCGTCACAGACACAGTTAACACCTGTAATGAGCTTAGGTCTGGCTTTTTCTCCTTGGCAAGCAACTCCCCAACTTATCAGCTATCAAATGCCTCTTATGTTGTGAGGGATTTCCAAAACCAAGTGGTGCCAAAATCAAGAGTATCAAACTTTCTTTTGAACTAGGAATCAATGGGAAGTCCGGTTATGATGCCCAATAATGCTGATGCAAGGATGAATTAGCAAACTTGTTGAAAGCTCTTCTAGATTGTCTATGGCTTCATTCGTGTCTATTGGCCTAAGTGCTGGAATTCGCTGTATTGACAACTCCATCAGGACATCTTAGAGGAGGGGAAGCTCCAAGCTTGCCCTTAGAACAGCCTACATAGTTGCAAAGAAGTAAGCGTTTTTGGAGGTCGACAACTCAACATTAGCTCTCCTACAACCTTAACTTATGGTCGGGGATGCTATCGCGAAACTCAAAATCCCACAATAGCTCCATGAAGATTTTAGCCAATCTACTAACCAAAAACCCTCGTCCCCCTTAAATACGATGCATTCGTCCAATAAACCGAAAACCCATCAAGGAAATGAGACGCGATTTCAGAGAAGTGGAAGCAAATGAATCCGATTTGTCTACGCCGTCGAACGAAACGACTCCGAGACCACGAGCCCTAAGAGGAAGAGAAGTACCTGCCAAACGCGGCGAAGGCTGGGTTTGGGCGTTGGCTTTACGGGTTGGGCCTCCATGAAGCCCTTTTATTAGTCATTGGGTTGTTTTGAAGGCCGTAAAAGCCCCCATGCCACGTAACATATGCATTAGCTGACATGGCAGATAGATTCAGCATTTGCATTTCCCAAGTTTTGATAAACGATTATATTATTTTGGATTAATTCCAAAAAATACCCTAAATTGTAATTTTTTTCCATAAAAATACCCCAATTTAAAATTTTGACGAAAAATTAACACCGTTATATATAGGGTATCGATTTGGCAAATATTATTAAATTAAAATATAAATATTAACAATATTTCTTGTTTCTCAAAAAAATCGTTTTTTTATTGGTAAAGCTCGTCGTCGACGCGCCGATGCCTAATTCATTTTCTTTGGTAATAATATTTTAAATCATAAAAATTAAATAAAATCAAATGCATATCGTCGATGTGAATAATAAGTAACAATTATAGAAACTTATCATTTGTTTTTTTTTATTGTATATACAAAATGGCAAATCTTTATTATATATATATAATGATTGAGATACAATTTATAGGAGGTTTTAACTGTTAAGTATATATTTTTATTGATGGAGTATTAGACGCAATTTTTTAACCTACAAATCACGCCATATTTTGTATATTAAATTTCTTAACATGAGAGAATCGCCAATCTATACGTTTTTATCGTTTTGAATTACTAATAGTTAATTACAAAAACACTTCAAAACACATTATTTGACTGTTGTATGAATTCACCACCGGTCAAATCCGCTTGTTAAAATCGTAAGGGATATACCATATAGTTGATTGTAGCAGTTGACATTAATTATTATTTAATAAAAAGCTTGTCTGCCTATGAATTCAATGCTCATATCGTACATGTTCTCTGAACCAAAGTTGGAGTTTCCTTGTTGTCGAATTTACAGAAGTTTAAGAAAGGAACTTTTATATATATATATATATATATATATATATATGTTATAATTGACTAAGTTTTTTTTTTTCTATAATTCGTAAGTTTACTGAGTTTCGCTCCAACTATAATCGGAGAAACCCATGTGAATACCATTTTTCAAATGAAGATTTGAACCTAAGGAGCTTTGCATGTTAGCTCACTGATGATGGTGAGCTCCTATTCCTAGAGGAAACAGATATCAATGATTCAATAGACTATATTTCTCATAACTCAGAGTATGCGTTCTTAAGTTTTTTTAATATTGAAATGTTTTTGTTTTTTATAATAAAAAATAACATCCAATATAATAAAAAATAATTTCGGGGTCTGGTGTAGTGGTTAAAGTGTCCATGATTCTCTAAGAGGTCATGGGTTCGATTCCACTCTCCAGCGATTCTGTCACCCTTTGGGTGGGTTCCTGCCGTTACAAAAAAAAAAAACGTTGATGATGATGATATGTAAATATCACTGTAAATGTTTTTATAATTTCCATTGTTTTTCTTGTTTGAATAGGTAATAAATGAGTTACGTGCTCCCGGAGAAAAGCCCTACAATTGGTACGATTTTTTACATTAATGCATATTTATTTATAGCTTATCCAATAAAAATGTGCTTAAAATCAATTAAGCTAAAATTCAAGACAAAAAAAAATTCACCAATCAATAAAAAGTTCTTCTCATTAATTATTTTTTTAATAACGAGAAAACTTGTTTAACCTAATGGCTCATTACATCTCATTCGACTTAAAAATCATGGTTGGTAATACCATTTTAAATGGGGTAAAACCATCACTCTTCCATGGCACATAAAAAAAGTACTAATGATATGTTTATTTATACATAATTTTTATTTAATATTTATTTTTATTCAAAACTTTTTAAAATTTAAGAATGATATGATATAGCACATCTGTACTTGTTATAAAAATGAATTGATATTACGCCTGCTAAAATAAAACTCGTTATGTCATGAAATATTATATTTGTTCTCTTACATTTCTCTTTCTTAAAAAAATAATATTCGTTTCTTAAATTGAAAAAAGAAAACACGTTTTGGAAAGATAGTTGTAGAAGTTTGGCGTTTACGCCACAGCAATATGTCGGAAAGCCGAAAGAGACAAGTGAGTAATTATGTGACAGATGCAGCAATATAAAAGTCACGTGTTCTAATATGTCTTTTGATACTTTGCTTGGGTATCACGTTTCCGTTTTTATTTCTTCCGTTGTCCCTTCGTAGGCAATTACTATACCTTTTTTATAATTCAAAAATTCATTATATCTTTAATCCGACTATATCTATTAAAAAATTGAAAAAAACCTATATGAATATTCTTATCGAGACGAAGACTGGATCCCGAATTAAAAAAAAAACTTTGTTCTCTTTTTTACCGGTTGAACCACCCAATATTGGATGCAAATAAAATGTTATGTACTCTCTGTAATTTTAAGTTTCATTTTTTATAAGTTAGAAAATAATTGTCAGATAATTACCTGTGTTGTTATCGTTGATAATCTAATGAAGTTGATAATTTTTCGTTTAATTATTTTGGGTGGACATGGAGTTAATGATCAATATCAGCACGTATATTTGTTAAAATAACACACGTAAACCGATAAACCTATATATGGTTATCTATTATGCTTAATTTATATATTCTCAAAATTATCATTTACTTATCGGTTTGAGGATAATGGATAGATAGAGTCTGACATACCAATATCTATATTTTGTTTGAATCCGAAATCAGTTTCCAATATCATATATAATATTTTGAATTTATATCACTTGACTGTAGATATATGAATATATTTATACCAAATACAAATATATATATATATATACACACACACAAATATGAAACGTGAATTTCGCGTTTTTTGTGGAGCATGATCTCTCGATGTGATTTTATCCTTATTATGCTTGAATTTCTTTTGTATAAAAACGCTTCGTGTAACGTGTGACGGCCGTTGATTATTTTGACTTTTCAGTCTAAAGGGA
Organism: Tarenaya hassleriana; assembly: GCF_000463585.1. Taxonomy (NCBI): domain Eukaryota; kingdom Viridiplantae; phylum Streptophyta; class Magnoliopsida; order Brassicales; family Cleomaceae; genus Tarenaya; species Tarenaya hassleriana. Next base: position 2,990,448 of record NW_010960187.1, on the reverse strand, counting down.
GGGGGGAAATGGACCGTCGTTAGAATGATAAATAGATTAATTGATGTAATCATAATCATGGTATGTATAATAATGTGTAAATACATGAATGACTAATACTATTATTGTCAATCTTTTGAAATATCGACATTTAATTCGTATACATCACGGGTGATTTTGTCTGTCACTAAGTCATTGGTGGAGTCCGAAATAACTGAGAATAAGAGGGGTAGTTACGTCAAAGTATTTAAAAAGGAGGGACAGAATAGTCTGTACGATAATTATGTCCACACGCACAAACAAAACGTGAGAAATAAGGTGTAACGAAAAGAAAAAGAAAAAATAAAAATAAGAAAGAGTCGTAATGACTGGCATGGAAGGCTAAGTCAAATTCAGAATAAGCGGAATAAACGTGACTATTGAAAGCGATGCAAACCTTCTCTCTCTCTCTCTCTCTCTCTCTCTCTCTCTATATATATATATATATATATTTGTTGGTGTGCAAACTTCCATTTGAATTAGCTAAAAAAAAAACTTCCATTTGAATCCGCTTATTCTTTTTTTCTTTTTTTATCTGTAAAACTATTATGATCATTTTATTTTTATATTAAGTTCCATTCAAATTACGTTTAAATTAACATAAAATTCGATTTTTTTAGTTTCTTTAAATATCTATTTTTTACAATAAGTTTTTGAAAATTTTCGTTTATTATTTGATTAAAATTATTTTTATTTTGAATTATATTTGATTTTTACGGGATAATCGGATATTTTAGCATTAAAATAGATTGGAGGCAAAATAAACATTTTATATTTCTGTTTGATTGATTGAACTATCCAAATTATCCAAATTTAAGCATACGATTATATATATATAATTAGTGTATATATATATATATATATATGTATGGCACACCTGCCATTGTTTTGGTGAAACTACGTGCCCGACACGTGAAATACATGCACCTAACTTAATCCTACTCCAATTACTTTTTTTTTCTTTTTAGTTATATAATCATTACTCTAATTAGTGTGTATAATCATATACTTATTAAGTTTAGATTTGCTTTAAATTTTAAATGGAAAGGGACTAAATATATTATTGTACTTTAAGCATACGATTATTCCTACTATATCAGAAACTCGTGATAATTCTATAGTTGATGCATTGAATTAGCCCTTGTATGAAATGAACAATTACGTCAAATTTAAAAGATAAATTCGCAAATATATATGTGAAGCTATATAAATTATGCAGTGATATGAAAAAAGACAAAACAAAATATATTAAAAAATAAACTACAACTCAAATAAATAATTAGAAATAAATTAAAAGCTATAAAATGGTATTGCATGATTTGTTAATGAAATGATGATTTAATTTAAATTAAAATATAATTTGATATTTTTATTATGCATAAATTAATATAAAATTGATGTCATTTTTAATTACTAACAGTACAAAGGTATATTTGGTCAATTTATATTTATAGTTTTTTTTATCATATTAAAAGTATAAATATAAAACTAATAATTTTTTTGGTATTAAAATGGTGATAAATTAACAAATCAATGTATTAAAATTTCCGATAAATAGAAATCGGATATGTATATCTTAAATCTTTCAATTGGATTTTAAATATTGTGTCTGTAATTTGTATTCGACACTTGTCACTTGACACTGCAAACATCCTGAACTTTATTTGGCAAGTGTTACGACTGCCTATAAAATAGAAACAACTTTTAGTACTTTTATAGTTGATATTTGTACAATATATATTTCTTTAAATATATTTAAAAGCCAACATTAGTCCAAAACTATGATTTCAAACCAATAGTTTTTGGAATATAAAAAATTAAATAAAAGACTTGTTCATCATAAAAATATAATTTAAACAAGGCATTCAATACGAAGTTTTTCTACCCCAGCTTGTTTTGTACGTTCGTATCACTTTATATTTGGAACATAATATAAATTTTGGAATCATTTTAAAAATAATCTATAATTTATTGGAGAGATAATTTTGTCAAGTGTGGGAATTAATGCTCCAAATTAACGTGATGCATTTCTTTAATTGCGTGATTTTAGGTATTTTGTGGGTTGCACCTGCATTTCTCCACCACATTAACAACCTCAAACAACTATAAGTTTTTTTTTTCTTTTTTTTTTTGTTTGCCTAACAAATTTAAAGGAGCTTTTATCTTACGGAATTAAATAATATATGATGGTTATAAAATATTGGAATCATTAAAAACGTTGCGTGGGATGTGGACGGACGCCTAATAGCAAAATAACCATTTTTAAATTCCCTTTATTATTTTAAACCATGGTGTAACTATATTATACACTATTAAAAAAAAGGCGTGCGCTAGTTATTTTTTTTTTAAAAAAAGAGAGGATAATATCTGGAGGTTGAGAGATAAATAAAATATTATTTTTTAGATAATAATAATAATAAAGAAAAGGCGTGAACCTCGTGCGTTTTTTAAAGACCTGTTTTCCGGAAACATAAAGACGGAGAAGACCATTGTTTTCTATTTATCATCATCCTCTCGCGCCTCTTCAATTCAATCCCACCTTCCCTCTAGATCTCTCTCTTCAACCTCAGGAGTAAGAAGAAGAGAGAAAAAAAATGTCGAGAGCTATGGTGGAGCTCGATTTCTTCGGACTCGGGAAGCAGGCGTCGGCGGCGAAGACGACAACGACTTCGACGGCCACCTCTCCCAAGCCTAAGTTCCAGAAATTTCTCGATCGACGCCGCAGTTTCCGAGGTTCGTTCGGTTTAGATTTCTTCATACTGTTTCTGCGGGTTTGTGTTATTTTGTTGTTGTTATTGGTGGTTATGGTGAGAGTAACTTGTTTGCGGTTTCTGCAGAGATTCAAGGCGCGATTTCGAAGATTGATCCGGAGATCATCAGATCTGTGATCGCTTTCGGTGCTCCGAGTCACAGCAGCGACAGCGGAAGTCAGTTTGATTCGCCGAGCAGATCTGCGTCGGTTCCGTCCACTCCGAGGAACGATCACCCTAAGATTCCGGTTCCATCGGTCCACGCGCCGGTAGCCAGGTACTTCAGAATTTTTTCCTCGTTTTGTGATTTTGATTTCGGCGCATGCGGAGAACTTGAAATTCAAAATCTGTTTCTGAATTTGAAATTTGAATTGCCCCAGACTCAGTGCAGAGCACGTCCCTGAAACCGCTCCTATGACGATTTTCTACAACGGAAACGTCTCTGTTTTCGAGATTTCTCCTGATAAGGTGAGTTAATTGGATTTATCCGTATTTCGCAAAACGTTGCTTTCCTCCATGCGATGCTGTTGGGGTTCGCTCTTGAGCCGAATATTGTCGAATTTGGTGCATAGGCGGAGAGCATTTTGAAGGTCGCTTTGGAAGCCTCTTCCTCGAAGAACGTCGAATCAACAGAGCCAAATGCTACAGTCTCCCCGAGCGAAAAACAAAAGCTATTCGGTCAGAATCTCGAAGGAGGTTAGGGTTTGCTCGCTTCCCTTCATACATTCCCCACAGTTGATTATTTGTACATCACACACGAATTCGACAGATCAATTGATTCGGCTGCAAAAAAAAAAAAAAAAAAAAAAAACTCGGGGGGAAAGTCGTATGAATGCTATGTAGTTGGTACAGCTATACAAAAATCAGCCGCGTTGTACTCGATTTAAGTAAATTCGTAAACGATTATATACAGAGGAAATGTTCCTTTGCAAAACAAGAAACAGTGAAAGAGAAGTATATCTGCAGTCTGTTTCCGTTTGAATCTGATGGGATTGGGGAGTGATTTTTGCATATGAACTCATCAAGAACCGTGTGGTTTTTCCTTGCAGATCTGCCAATTGCAAGGCGAAAGTCACTCCAAAGGTTTCTGGAGAAGCGCAAGGAGAGGTAAATTTGTTCTACCATCCCAAGGATGAAGCTCACCTTTTTTAACAAAAAAAGGTTTTCTTCTCTCTTAGTCCATAAATATTATTATTTCTCCTTGATAAATATAATATTTTTAATCAATTTAATTAGCTAAAAAGAAAGGACCTCCCAAATCAAATATCACTGATGAGATATCTAGAAGAAAAACCGTTCTTTATGACTCAAATAGAGATTTCTAGAATTTCTGACTTCGATAACTCACTCGGTATACAAGATTTGTCGGCGAAATTGCCGTAGGGAATGTTTGAACGCACAAATGATATAACAAAAAAAAAAGATTTGTTTTTTTTTTAATTATATATATTTGATGCAAGTCAATAACCCACGCGGTTTTGAACACGTTTTCTGCAGATTAGTACCGAACTCTCCATATTCACGGTTGGCTTAGATCTTCTCCTTCTGTTCGACGACGGCCCGCTTTTGACCACTGAAGTATTCCGTCTCGTGTTTTGCTTCTTCGCTTGAGTTCTCGAAGGTTCTTTTTTCACCGAAGCAACCAATGCTTATGATTTTAGTCTAACATTACAATGTTATAAAAAAAATCACCGCAATGGGGGCTTAGGTTTTTTTAGTAATTCTCGAAGGCTCGTTTTCTGTATATTATATATATATATATGAATATGTACACCTTTAATCGTATATTCTAACACTGAGGTCTTACCTTATAATATCTTAAACCGTCATGAATTCGATTTTAATTATCGATTAGTATATGCTAATTAGGTAAGAAACACGAGACGATACCAATATGTATGTATATATTATATTGGGAAAGTCTGCCGACCAAATTGTGCCATTTGATTTGTCTTTGATTCGACGTTTCTGGCCTTGCAACAGAGACACTATAATGGCTAAGAAATTTTGATTGGCCTATGTGAAGACTAGAGGGTTCTCTTCCATTGCTTTCCACATTCTCCATGTTTCCACTGGTCCGGAACAAAGCAGCAGACGCTTTCGTACCGCCATTATTATGCTTGTCCTACTCAGCAAACAGTACGCAAGAAATAAAAAATTAAAACACCACAACTACGGGTGGACCTTTCGGAAAACGGTTTGGGTTCGGGACGGAATAAATCGGTTCGGTTCTTTCGGTTTTACAAAAATAGGTACCAATCGAGTTATTTATTATATTCGGTTCGGTTTCGGTATCGGTTCGGTTCGATTCCGGATTTTATTAAAAAAATGATATATTTCCTTTAAAAATATTCGGTTTTTCGGGATTTTTAAAGTTCGATTCGGTTCGGTTCGGTTCTGGAAAAATTCAGTTCTCTAAAAATGGTACCATTCGGAAAATAACAGCGGTTTCGGGTCGGGAAAAATACCGTTTTAATGGTTCGATTCGGTCAGGTTCCGCATAACCGAACCGAAACGCCCAGCCCTAACCACAACACCAAATACATACCTCATTCATTTATTTATTTTTAAATCTAATAAAAATAGTTACAATTTCAGTCCATAATAATAATATTATTCTAGAAAAAAGAAGGATAATTCATAGAAATCCCATGATAGTTATTGGGTCACCGTCGGCTCAAAAGATTTCACGTAACACTTACTGTTCTGATGGGTCAAATCGATTATGTGACTTTATCAGGCCCAACTTATGACGTAATATAGAATTGCTGTTTTCTAATGTCAATTCAATTCCACAAGAAGCTCCGGTTTAAACCCCGCCAAGATCCGGGCAAAAAGGGAAATAACGATGAAGATTCCCATGCATCAGATACGTTCATGAATTTTTTTCAAACAATTATGTTTGCTAAAACCGGGATAAATATTGATTTTTTTTTTGTGTGAATAGAGCAAAAATAAAAAATAAAAGGAGAAAGAATCAGAGATCAGTTTTAAAAAGCTCGATTTATAAGAATCCTCATGGAGAATATCGGCAAGCACTTGTTTCAGTGCGAATCTCATCATCTCATCCGAATTCTTCCTCCTCAGTCATTGCAAAAAAAAAAAGTTGAAGGAACAGAGAACGAAGAACAAAAAAAAAACAAGGACGAGAAACCAAAATCTCAATGCAGAGAAACAAAAACGAGTTGGCTGTGCCGGCAGAGTTAGGAGGCTTTGCTTTTATAGCCAGCGTATTCTCCCAAACCCTAGTTGGATACTTATAGGAGAGCACAATACTACGCCGTTTCATTCCAACATTTTGTAGGCCTTATTGGGCCGGGACTACATGACGTCTGGGTCTGGAGTATTCGAACTGGGTGCCGTTTAAAAATCTACTTATGGGCCTACCCGCGTCGGCCCATACGACTAGTTAAAATCCAGGCCTTAAAAGAGTAACGGACGGACCCAAACAAATATAAATATATTTTCCCTTTTCTCAAACATTTGAAACGAAAATTGTAAAAAAAGTTTTTTTTGGGTAAAAGAAAGAAAAAAAGTTGTCAAAAAAGAAAGAACGTTTCTATGTAGTTTCCGTATAATTTCATATGAATCTTAAATTCCGTATTAAGCAAAATTATCATATATTTAATCTACCTGAATCAATATTTTGTTTTTCTTTTCTCCAAATATATTGTTTTGTTTTTGTAATTTCTTTTTGGTAATAGAATATTTTAAATCGAGATTCATACTGATCTTGAGATTAAAAGTAATAGACAAAATATTTTTCTATTATTAATGAGTGAAAGATTATACCCTAATATATAGCAAAATATAATAGAATATTATAGGTATAATATTTAGGATAAATCATAACTATATTAATGATAATATTCTAGAAATAATACTTCCTATAGGAAAGTAAGTCGGATGATTAGAATTATGCTATTCTCTCTACTTTGAGAATCGAATTCAGACAAAATCTTATTTTATCGAATGAACTATATGGTTTTTGGCCAAATTTTGTTTGAAGCATTTTGATTTTAAAAAAAAAAACAATTGAGAAAACAAATGTGTCGACGGTAATACCCACACACACGCACGCACACGCATATATATATATATATATATATATATATATATATCCAAGAAATTTTACACTTCAAATGGGAAATTATTTAATTATTTTAAAAAATACAATATATAGTTTGATGGTCATGAGTCATGATTGCGGTCTCTGGCTTTAGACACACTCGGAAATATGCGCCACGCGAAACGAACAACGGACGAATTAAAATCTTTAGCTTATGGTTCGTTTGTTAGTCTTTTTATGGCCTCAAAATATTCCCTCTCGGGAAGCGAGTTTCTAATATTATTACAATTAATCGAAATAATCATATTCCACTAATGACGAATAATAACCACGTAGAAAGTAGGAAATTGAAAAAGGCACCAAAATATGCATGCGAATTAACAAAAAGAGGGTCTCATAATTAACTAATAATCAAAATAATGATTATAATTATTAAATTAGAAATAGCCGAGAGAGTAAAATACTCATGCGAAATCTATATCGAATCAGACCATATTAACCGGATTTATTTTGTAGGGCATTCATGAGGTAAGATGAAATTTATATCCATCACGTTGGGATTATTAATTATAAATTCAATAAACTTGAATATGTAATAATCATTTCCGATGGATGTTTCTTCATTTTAATACTTCAAAACAATATTACCCAAAAGAGGAAAACATCACTCGGATACGATCATTTGTATGTTTGTCCATACATGCATATACCTCGGAATGGATTGACCATTATCCGATCATTTGAAAAATGTAATTGGATCGAAAGCACGGTAAATTTTTGGATTATAAAAAAACTGTCGTGTCATGGATATCCGAACCCTAAACTTCATAAAAAAAAAAAGACAGATATTTCAAATTTTTAATAAATAGTTAGATATTGTATCATTTTCAAAGCAAATCAAAGATATTTTTATAATTTTTTAAAATATTAATTAAAGATAATTTATCATTTCTAATAAGTTTCAGTACATGATATAGACATCTTACGTACGAAATTAAAAAAAATGAATTTATATCTAGATTTACGGGTACAACATTCATGTTATATAAAACACGCGATCCATATATAATTCAGATACTCGATCATGCATCAAATATTTTTGGCCACCCCTAACAGTTAATAAAGGGAGAATATTCGGATGGACGTGAGAGAGGGCGAGTTGGTAGCAGAGAGAGGGGACATGCAATGGTAAAGTCACAGAAAGTATGGTTTCTTTTGGGGTTTTGGAATGATCGTCCTTCAGTTGTCTTTCATGCGTAAGTTTATTTATATATATGCTTCATTTTTACTTGTCCCCATAAGCCTGCTAAAAGGCACTTTCTCCCTCTCCCTCTCTCTCTCTCTCTCTCTCTCTCTCTCTCTCTCTCTCTTTCTCTCTAGCTATACATATATATATATATATATGTGTGTGTGTGTGGATTGTGTATGTTTTATTTGATGCCCATCATATATATGTCATTAGAGGGGTATTATTATAGGCCATAAGCATCTTAAACGTACGTACGTGGTTATTGGGTGAGTGGACCGCATTGGAAATATGTAACTTGCTCAGGAATTATGTGGACCGACAAATTATTCCCTCATCTTTTTCCATGCACCAAAAGTTCATTCGTTCTTTCTCGTAAGGTATATACGCACTCACTTGTATATATATGCATACACATTATGCTGCTTGCTTTCCCTTCGTTGTTCTCTATGAGCCACGTATGAGTTCATACAATTCGCCACCCGTGTCGCCGTAGGATCGTATAATTGTCCAATACGGACAAAATATACATACATGCATACACACACATACTTGCTATATAGTGATATGTTTTTTTTTGGGGTATGAAAATATAGTGATATGTTATCAATTTGTTTTAGAAGATTATCGATCTAAATTTAATTTGAAGATTGGACTTGCGGTTCGATAGTTTTTTTTTTTTAATAATGAGGTTTATTGGACCGAATGCCTTTGTCCCAGTTAGTCTCTCTAAATCCAAAGTCAGTCTTTAGTCACATAATTAATTGCGCTCTATCTTTTCACTAGTGGAATCGAATCCAGTATTTAAGAGTGACTTTATCACTTTTTAATCATTGGATCATCTAATAGTGATAAATGCGGTTTGATAGTTTTACAACCCAATTTAATATATTTTTTATTAATAGTCTAAATATGCATTTTGATTAAGCATATCAAATTGTCGAATATGACAATTTCGAATATGAGATGGAAGGGTATATTACAATTAGATTGCTTTTCGAGTATTGCCCATCGGTCAGCTCAACGTTCTCTTTTTTCAAGTTATTGAAAAATTTTATAATGGAAACTTTTCCAACTGATTAATTTTAAAAAAGGGGAGATAGTTTTATGTTTTTAATTAACTGCATGGAACAAGAAAATCACATGCATGGACTGACCGTGTACTTATTACACCACATGCAATACACCCATTTACAGAGATACCAGGAAAAAACCCTAAAAATTTCTAAATTTGGAATTTAGAGTAATATTAATTCCTAAACTTGTAGAGGTGTCTATTAATTCTCAAACTTCCAAAATTGAACACATTAAATCATGAACTTTTTAAACGGTTCAATAATCGTTCATAGCGTTATTTGGTCAAAAAAACGAATTGACCGATCCGACGTGACACTTGACGTGGCAAACCAACTCAGAAAATTATTACCACGTATGCAATTTTCGGTTCTTCTAGAAACCGACTTTAATCAAATGTAGTGAACAGTAAACCAGGTCTCGGTTTCAACGAGCCAACCTCGGTGCTCGACCTTTGTGGAAGTCCCAGTCGCGCCGTCGTCACGAACTTCGGTTACCGTTGCGAAGGAGGTATCCGGTGGAGGACGAACTCGATCTGAAACCAGATTTTCAGATTCACCGCGAAAAATCAAGTAAACCTCGGACCATCCGAAATCCGTCGGGTGAAGCTGATCAGAAAAATCAGGAAGCTGAGAATCGACGCCGTAATGAGTCGGAATGGCGAAAGTGGTGAAACCGGTGGTCCTTCCTCCACCGGATACCTCCTCCGCAATGGCAACCAAAGGCTTATCCACGACGGCGGTGGGGCTGGGGCTTCCATGAAGGTCGAACACCGAGCTTGACTCATTGAAACCGAGACCCGGTTTACTGTTCACTACGTTTGATTAAAGTCGGTTTCTGGAAGAATCAAAAATTATATATGCGGCAGTAATTTTCTGAGTTAACTCGTCACGTCAAGCGCCACGTCGGATCGGTCAACTCGTTTTTTTGACCAAATAACGCTATGGACGATTATGAAACCGTTTAACAAGTTCAGGATTTAACGTGTTCAATTTTGCAAGTTTGGAAATTAATAAGCACCTCTACAAGTTCAGGAATTAATATTACTCTAAATGTAATTTAAAATTTTTTAGGGTTTTTCCCTAATCTAATACGGTTAAATTCCTTTTTTTTCACTCTATGCTTTTCTTATAACAAACTGGAGGTATATATATGGATTTCAACAGATCATATTAAAACTGTCTCATATTCATTTTCATTCGGATTTTCAAATTCAGAGTTTCGTCATACCTCATAATTCCATTATTATTATTTTCAAATTTTAGAAAATCTAAATACATAATTCGGATTCCGATACATGAGTCGAATTGTTTTGTCCAAAGTTATTTTAAACTCTCAGTGACCATATCTTGTTAAACTTTAGACATCAAATATATGAGCTCGTATAGAAAATGGGTTTCTGTTACAAACCCGAAATCGCATTCATTAGATGTAGATTAATGTCCATATTTTCGATTGGTTTTAGAAATGGAATAAGAGAGAAATTCAAGAGAGAAACATTTTGAGAATTTTCTGATCTTCTTCGTTCCAAAAAAAAAAAAAAAAAAAACACCCCGAGGCTTCTTAAATACGAATTTGATGTAGCATTTGTTAAAGTATATAAAGTCATGTCACGTATAGTGGATTGTCTATTCAATGCAAAATTCTAATTTTCTAAATATATATTCGAAGGAAATTATCAAAATGAGGTAAAAGGCAAGTTGAAGCCAATGAAGATGTGGCATATATATATATATATATATATATATATATATATATATATATATATATATATATAGAAGAAAAAAAGAAAGTAAAAAAGAAAGAAAGGGATAGATCTTTTTATGATTTGATTCAACGGCTAAGGTAAATGAATTCCATGCCCATGCAATGTCACCAAGAGGCCATGCGCCTCTCTTCCTTTTCACTTCTCCTTTTTTCTCCCCAAAAGCTTTTACTCCCTTTTTATTTTATTTTCTTTTTTTTTAATCAAATATATATTTATAGATTATTCCCCCTTCATACAATGCGTTAGAAAAACATAGAACCAAATTGTGAAATTCCATATATAGGTCATGTTGTATATATTAAGGAATGATTTGATTAACGACGTAGAATATAATTAATCTAAGTGGAGGTTAATTTAGATAGAATAAACGTGACTAAACATGTGAATTTAGAACAAATATTCACGTTGTAAAGATTCGATTCAAGAAGATTTGGAGTTGGGCGGTCGAACATAATTTCATTAAAAATAAAATTGTACATTATACTAAAATTACAAGTGAATAAATACACCTTCGTGGGAATTATACCCATCTTTACAATTTCACTTTTCAGTTTCCATTCTATCGAATTCAACTCGTACTTTTATTTCGAAACTAATTCATCCAACATCCCAGTCATCTTTGTCCTCATGTATAATTAAATTGAAATTTAGTTTTAACAAACCGATTAAGCATGTTCTTTATTTTGTTTTTTATGTAAACATTTAAAAATATATATTAGAGTTGGAAAGCACGTGGTTTTTACACGGCAAGTACAATCTTTGGGAAGTGATGCGCTGCAAACGTACCAGAGCTCAGTTGATGTGTTGTGTCTGAATTATAATTTTCCTCTGAGCTAACAAACATAATCATTTTTATAAAAAAAAAACACTAGTATTAATTAAATTAATTATACGTTTTGATACACTATGATGTCTCTTGGGATTATTAATACACATAATATCTAAATTATTGAAATATGACAGGTATAATGTCATCATGCCTCTCCACTTATTCCGGCACTCCATTTGTCTCGTTTTCAGGCTTTACTGAAAGTCTCAGCTTTTTATTTCATAAAAGAAGCCAACCCTTTGGGGGGTTTTCATACATTTATTCACACACATATATTCCTAAATTTATATATATATATAGGTTGGGTACCAATATATATGTGGAAACAGATATGCATTGAAATGAAAGAGGGAATATATACATATAAAATGTATTATATAAAATATTAATAGTATAAGACACCCATATATATATATACACACACATTTGTACAAGGCATAAAAGAAAATAAATTGTGCTTTTAATCTTCCTACGTGATTAAGCCAGTTGTACATAAATAAACTTTTCTTATATCGAATATACTATATTGTAGTTCCTCTATTCTATCGATTATGTACTCAATTAACGTTGAAAAGATATGAGAAATGTCTCAAAACTCAAAAGTCGCGTGATGACGTATAGAAAAATTAGAAGATATTTGTGGATTGAGTCTCCTATGTAACCACATAAATACATTATAATATATATTTTTTTACATGGCGGGGCTATTTGTTATTGGGTGGTCCGATACCCCACTTAATTAATTAAAGAATTATTTTATTAAACATTTTTAGGAAGATATATTTTTATTATTTTATATGTATACTAATTGTATGCCATTTTTTTTTTCCAGAATGGATTGAGAATCTCAAATCGTATGCCAATTTTCATGTACGTATATAAATATGACATGATATTGAAATATATGTTACGTATGTAATTTTGAGGTTATAAATCCCAAGCAAAGTATCCATTACTTTATATAAATTGCGACATTGACCTCTCTCTCTCTCTCTCCATTCCCACAAGCTTCCAAACAAAGAGAATTAAAGGAAAGTGAGATTTGAGAGTTTTATTCTCTCCCTCGTGTCTTCTCTCATCATTAACACACCATACTCTCCGAAGAACCTTTTGTTTCTCTCTTAATTCAGTTCCATGGCTCTTTCTTCTCCGCTCCCCCTCCCTCTTCTTCCCCACCATGTTTCTCAAATCTAATAAAAACCCTAATTTTCTCTTTCTTCCCCTGATAAAATATCCTCATGTTGAGATCACAAAGCTCTCCTACTCCCTCGCTTCTTCCGACCACCGGAATCCGCCATGGTTCCTGC
>NW_010960187.1:2951118-2977278 GCF_000463585.1 Tarenaya hassleriana | reverse complement strand
TTGTGCGGCGGCGCCGGTGGTTGTCGCGTCGATCTCGGCGGTGGGTTGTCGGGAAGTTTCGTTTTTATGAGGTTTTTACAACAAGTTCAACAATTCTCTTCCGTCTGCGAGGACGAAAACAACGACGACAACGCGAGATTAGGATCTGATAATCATAACAACGACAAGGTAAAACATATTATTAATAAAAGAGATTATAGAAGAGATAATCACGATTCTTGTTTCATGGCGGATCAAGAAGAGCCAAGAACTAATTATGGGTCAAGCTCCAAGGACAAGACCAGCAACAACGGCGACACCACTAACCCTAACACCAACTCCGGTACCGATATTAACACCCATGACGAGATAAAAGAAGAAGGCTGGCTCCGGCTAGGCATAAGCGGCCAAACCAGTGAGGCCAAACCGGATGAGAAAACCGGCCTTGATCACCTCAGTGTTGATCATCAAGCCGATCCGACAGCTGTGAGAGAAGATTCAATGCTACAGCTTAACCTTTTGACTGGCGGTTCGAGCAGATTCCCCGGTCAAGAAGACGTTCCACTTGCAACGTTGCCTCTTGCCAACACCAGTTTTAGGATTGGACCGTCTTTGTCGCATCAATATCATCATCATCAAGCCGGAGGGATGATGAGTCGGGTTATGTTTCGGACAGGACGTGAAGAAATGCTCGATTCTTGGACAGCGTTTAGACCGCCTTTTGTTCCGCAGAATCTAACGCCGTCTCCTTCCTTGATGATGCCATTGATGGGTTCTTACTTCACTCCTTCGACGATTCAGCCGCCATTAATGGGGACGTCGAGTTACACCGACGTTTCGCCCAGTCCAATTAGATCGAGTTTTAGAGTCATCGAACCTCCGAGGAGACCTCATTCCGGCCTTTGGTTCGTCCTTCAAGCTTCACAAAACCAGTAAGTTCAAACAAAATATTTGTTATTATCTTCAAGATTTCGATTCTTGGTTCTTGATCGGATCAGAGATTAACTGTTGATCCGTGGGCGCCTTAAAGAATCTATTCACTCGGTTTCTTTTTTGTTTTCCCCTTCGTTCGTGAACATTTCAAGGGCTAGAGAGCCGTTTTTGCCTCAGATACCGAAGAGCTACTTGAGAATCAAGTGAGTACATTTTGGTTAACTAATGTACCATTATTGTTCGTCTTAATCTCTTGGACCGTTAATTTATATGATGACAACATTTTTTTTCTGCTCAAAAGTTGATTTCGCTTTTTTTTTTTCTTGGATCGGTAGGGACGGCGGGATGACGGTTCGACTGTTGATGAAATATTTGGTGAACAAGTTGCAATTGGAGCACGAATCCGAGGTACATATTTTCCATCTCACTTCACTTCCCTTTTACTTTATTTCACAGTTTCCATGCACATTAATTGCTTGCCGTAGCTGCAAACCCTTCATGCATGAAATATATTTGATATATAATAAGATGATATCGAATATATATACAACTCGAAACATTTAAAAAAAAAATGCAAGAGTGAATTGAACATGCGGATGGGGTTGGTGTAAGGAAAGTGACAGGAACGTGGGAACTAAGTTTCATTGTCTCCATGTTCATTAGGTCACAAGTACATGTCTCGCTAGGTATGGCTGTTTTGTTCTTTTATCCCCTAATATTAGTATTTTTTTTTGTCTTGTTTGGGAGATTAATCATTGATTTGCATAATCAGGGGAATCTAACTGATAAACGGTCGGACCATTTGTGTCTGATTCTGCTATCAGTTTTTAATTAAAGTCAGTATGCGATGGTTGCGTTGCATGTATATGCCATATATATATATCTATATATGTATGTGTGCTAGTAGGTACACTTCTGTTTGTATATGGCAATGCCACCTACCGATCTATACATATACGACATATATTTTATATATATGTGTGTGTGTGTGTGTGAAAAGGAAAGAAATGGCTTATTTCCTTTTTTAATATAAGATGTATGGGGTTAGAGTTTTAGGACATTGAAACAATTATAGGAAAGAATCTCTAGTATGCCTGCATGCATTAGAAATCTTTTAGAAATTAACAATCTTTTCAAACTCAAAAAAGTATATATATATACACACACACACACATTCACAACCCTTCGTATACATATGCAAATATACAAAGCTAGATATGGACTGCCATGCGTGTGATAGTCTTTATCAGATAAAGATATCGTCTTTTCAAATTATAAATGCATAAAATATCGAAAATCTAGCAAGAAATGATGCCCCCTCCACATATAAACGAACAAAGATGATGATGACGAGTTCAAAATAGTACTTCATATATATACACACACACACATATATATATATATATATATATATATATATATATTCAGGTCTTCAAGTTTAAACGCATCGATCGAGAACTTGGGCAATTTTCCATAGGATTCATCCCAGTCACTGTCAAGTCGTTATCAAACGCGACTGAGACGTGTAACGACAAAATCAAAACACATTTCATGGTTATAAGATTTCAACGTGCATTATGTATATGTACGTGTGTGTATATATGTGTATAATGCCATAACTAGTAATGATCTCAAATGATGGATATGATAAAAGTGGTTTGACATTTGCACGATAACTAGTTTTATAATCTTATGATTAGAATTCACAAACAAAAAGTCTAATTCTCCATCGCAGAGTAAAAAATAAATTGGATTCCCGAAAATTTTCATGCTTCTGGAGCAAACTTTCATCATTGGTATGTGTGCATTTGTGAGCATAATACACATATATAACTTTTGTAATCCCCGCGTGTGCATGTATATATATATATATATATATATATATATATAATGATTTAAAATATTTGATGTCTCTTTTGTGTGCCAAGGGTCATTCTTTTAGTTTTATAACATATATATATACACACACATATAATATGTATGTGTGTAGCATCCATAATCATTACTGTTTTAACGTAAATATCTTCCACGATCGGGTCTTCTGTTTAATAATCACCAAAAAAAAAAATGAATTACGGTTTTGAATAATTAGATGAGTCAGCAATATCCTCTTCTTTTTGTTTTCTCTTCCGAAATCTTTGAAAGCCATACACGTAAATGTCGAGGAGATAATGGTTAAACCATATAAATATTAATATTAAATAATACACACAGATATGTACACACACATGACAAATATATTTATAGAACTAATGTATAATACATACTCTTTTGTCTAGTTATATTTAAAATAGTAGTTAGAAAAAAAAACAGTCTTTCTTTTGGAGAAATTAACCATATATATACACAAACACACACGCACGCACAAAATATTTATGGTCAATATTATTAAATATAAAAGATACGTTTGGTTGTTAGCATGTTGTCGTGAACAAACATTCCATTTGAAGGTTTTTAATATTAATTAAAACATAATTAAGTTCTTTAACAGAAAAATAAAAATAAAACATAATTAAGTTGGAGCCTATAGATTGAAATGTAGTGCTTAGGTCAACCCTTAATTATGTTTGTTTAAAAATTCATTAATCAATCAACTAAATTTGTTGTTTTGTCTCATTAAGCCATGCCATAACGTATGCCAGATTACAATATTATTGCATATATTATTTGCAGCCAATATAATTAAATCTATTAATGTATCTGTCTGTTTACTCTCTCTACATATGCATGTATATGGATATACTATTTATCAGCTGGAAACCAGCTGTCTCCTAGTTCTCGTATACAAGTAAGAAATAAAATAAAAAGTATGATATATTAATCAAATAAATAATTACTTAAATGTTTGTTATACGAATATGTTATAATTATTCAATACTGTACGTGAGTCATTTTTTTTTTCAATTTCTAACATTATCGGTAGTTAACAAAACCGCCAAATGGATCATATAAACATTAATGGTCAATTTGGTCGGTCTTACAGTTGAAAACAATTATAAACAATATATATAATATCATATACCCACTAGAGAAATATATGTTTGAGGATTTTTAAAATGCTTTTGATCGATAATATACGCTTTTGGAGTAAATATAAAACTTAATTTTTTATGCAATTTTTTTTTTCGAAGGGCTTCTTATGTTTGCAAGGGTTCAACGTGTGTGTGTATATATATATATAAACATATGCATGTATGTTTTATATAATGAACATAGTAATGGAATGGGTATTTAATTTATGTATGTATAAAGATTTTTATGTGGGGCATAGACATCAACAGAGAATAATAAAATCTTATTGCAATGATTATGGAGCCATAATCTGACTTCGTGGAGGCAATGTTCTTTCCTCCGGCCATCTTTTGTCTTTCTCCACCTTCTTAAGTTTGCTTTGACTTTTAAGAACGTAAGAAAACAAAAAGCCTAAAAGCCTAAAAACACATATAAATAAAAAATTAAAACGAAAAAAAATACAAAGAAAAAGGAAAATAAAAAAAAAATCTTATTATTATTATTATTATTATTATTATTATTTCCAATTTTGTTTTGAAAATTGTCTCTGCTTTTCCTGAATTTCAATGTGGAATCTGAATTTACTGCGTACATAAAAAAAGCTTAGACGTCGTGCATCGTCATGCTTACGTACGAGGGGTCGTCTTCTTCTTCTTTATTTTTTTTTTCTAAAAAAAAAAAACAAAGTAAATGGCCCATCATATCATTCCCCAAAATGCTACACTTTTCTAAAACCCTAATGTCATCTTTATTGTCCTATTCATCCAACCGCATATAATTACTCTTGTTTATGTACATAGCCAGAAAGCATGCGTGCATGATGCACATAGGTAGATTTATACTATAAGAAATCATGAAAGTTTCTGTGTGTATAATTAGCTTTAACGCCTATGCAGGCCAATATGTATTTTTTGGTACTACTAAAAATTTCTTTTAATTAACCTGTAATGATAAGTTGGTATCTGTATAAGAACTTTAAATAATAATAATAATAATAATAATAAAAGATAAAATGCATTTTACGTCGTGGGGGAACAATGCATGAAGTTGATTTCAACAGCAGAATCATTCAAATTTGTTGAAAGAAAGAAGAAGAAAAAATTACTAAGCACTAAGGACATAAAGGGACCATGACCGTGTTAGTGAATTCTATGCAAGCAAAATTTTATATACATGACCGTGAATTTAATTATGGCATCTTCTTATTTAATATATATATATATATATATATATATGTATATATTGTTTTGTTCTTTTTTTGTTCTGCTTCTGCGTGTTTGATTTTAACCCCTATTCCGTTTGATTTTCGTAAAAATTGATTTATTGCAATTATTATTATTATTTTATTTTCGTAATCATATTTGTTAATTATATTATTGGTGTTCTCGTTGTTGATGGTTCCATATTTTTTTTGAAAATGGGGAATCTCTTAGAAGCAAAGTGGAGACGACATAACTACGGGTTTCATTTTCACACATTTAGTGACGAAGACTTAAAAACTTTCATATGTACTCTAAAAAATAATAATTATTATTATTATAAAAGCTAATTCCTTCAATTTTACAAAGATATATCACATGCATGCGGACTTTGATCACAAGTGCTTTTCTTATAATTAACCTAATCTATATTTGGTTATACATATTAATCTCTTTTATTTGTTTTGGAACAATGGTTAACTATATATAATTATAATTAATCTTGTATTTTTGTTGTTTGGTGTGAAAATGGAAATGATTTTTTTTATAAAAAAAACAATTAAGCAGATAGAGATAAGATGCAGAGGACAGCAACTCGAGCCAGTGTTGACACTGCAACATGTGAGAGACACGATTTGGAGATCATCTGCCGCAATACAAGACATTAACTCTTCCTCTCACTTCGCTTTGCTTCCAAGCTCGTCAACCTCTCATCATCTCATGGTCCTTCATTATGGTAGGAGCCTTTTTTAATTATTATTTTCATTTTATTTATCATCAAAAAATGACATCCATTATTAACACCCCCCACCTTCTTCAATTGTTTATTACCTCCTTTTTTTTTGTTCGATTTTTGTTTTTTTTTATAAAAAAAAATGAATTGAGTATCTAATCTAATAGGCGAATACCCCGATCGGTGATTATTGTTGGATCATGGGGTGTTGAATAACGTTAATGCAGAAATGGTGAGTGAGTATTTAAATAATTGCTATTGCAAATTACCATGCGGCCTTCGGACATATTGTCGCGGTGTTGTTGTTTTTGGGCCACAAGCGTTGTCGTTAAAGCCCACTCTGAGCCCAACTAAATTAAACGGGCCCATTTAGCCCCTCGTCACTGAATTCAATTCGATAATTAATAAACATTAAAGGGAGTATTTTTTTTTTTGGGTAAAAACGGCATTTTATATTTCATAAAATCCGGTTTTACCGGTGTAACCTCGAAAATCAATCAATTTTTTTTTTGTTGATCGGATATTCTGTACCAAGCTCTAGACTAATAGCGGAATCGAAAACCACCCATGTGATTTAGATCATACGTTTTTCTCCCAAACTTGAGGTTCGAACTCGGGATAGAGGCGTTTCATCGTTGAAAAACCTAAGTTTGGATCAAATCAATCAACTTGGATAGAAAGAAATATAAATACCAAGCGGCAAACAGCATATAAAATAGAAAATTATACCATGATTCATCAGCTTGTCCCTGGATCCTGATCAAAGCCCAAACCAATTCCACAGCTGAAAGTGAACAAGCTCTTCTACAAATAGGATGTCTTGACTGACTTAACAGACATCTTTCAAGAGAACGAAAGCTCAGTCCCCGGAAAACGGCTCCGATCGATGGAACCATCGGGCAAAATACCCGAGTCTAGGCTTCCATCTCGGTCCCCTCGGTTCTTTTATAGGTGAATCGAATCAGGGGTCTATCAGATTTCAATTTCCTCTTCAAAAGATTCATCTGACCAGGGAGTGGGTTCTTCCTCGAGCCAGACGAAACACTGAATCTAAAGGGTTTGTTTCTGGAAGACAAGTCTGTCACATTGCAGTAGAATTCAAACTTTCAAGATGTCTATATAGATACCTAAGAGCAGCAATCAAATTTTGAACACTGAAACAGCTGATTGAAGCATTACCACATATATATATATATATCCAGTGGTTTGCAGGTACGATTGTACAGTCAGAAACGTTATAAGCCGAAAGGAAAAGGAGTGATCAGAGAACCTATCGTCTCAGACAAGGCATTTATACAAGCAAAACTCGGCCATCAATCTTTGGTTCTCATTAGTTCCCGGAGATAAGAACAGAGCTAAGTAACAGACACCCATGTCGGAGACAACGATGACAGTGACGCAAGAGGGGGAGGAAAACTTACGATAACCCTCGTCGGAGCTTTTCAATGGCGGCGTAAAGTTTCCGCCTTGACCCAACTGCTGATATCCCCATATCTTTAAGGTCCTCCAATGTCAGCATCGGAAGAACCTCATCGTCGACCTCATGAATCTCGAAAACCGGGGCGTATCTGCTCAACCCTAACTCGATCAACCAAGACATCACTCCCTCGTTATTATTGCCTCTCGAATCCGATTCCCTCGGATTGTAATCCAGTTCGTTGTTCGAAACCCTAGCCCGACCCAGATCAGGATTCGATCTCCGTTGTCCGTTCCAGACATCGAGAGGCTCGTTGTTGAGGGACTGAACAGGGCTGTCATAGTCGGGATCGAAATTCCTAAAGCCATCTTCTCCTTCTTCCCGACTGTTAGATCCTTCGTTGTCGGGTTTGGCCGACGACGAGACCCAATTGGATCTCACCTGCCTCGTGGTCCCTCTCCTCGCCTTGGCTTTCCTGTACCCGAAATCGAGGCCGTCGCGTCCATTGTCGTTCTGATTGTTCCTCTCCTCTGGCGGCTCCCGTGCGTGGGGGTGATCGAATCTGTTGCCGTTGACGAGATTGGTGATCGAACGGGCCTTGACGGATGACTTGGAAGACGAAGGATCCTTGTGGTTTCTCCATGGAGGGAAGTTCTGCGGCTTCGTCCGTCGGACATGGGAGTCGTAAGAGAGAGCGGCGGGTTGGTCTCCGATGTCGCCCAAACGGACGCTGGGGCGGCGATTTCGCTTCGGGGGCGGCGGAGGCAACGCCGGAATCGAAGCGGCGGAGATGACAGGGAGAGGGGCTTCCGATGATTGGTGAGGAACTGCGTCCATTTACTACGGCAGTCAGTGTGGGGACTGAGTAGTGAACGTGCGAGTTACCGAGCAAGGTCTTGTTGGGCGGATCGGTGTTATCCGGATTGATGTGACAAGATTCGCTCTATCACCGTGAAGCCCGTCTAGCTCAGTTGGTAGAGCGCAAGGCTCTTAACCTTGTGGTCGTGGGTTCGAGCCCCAGCGTTTACATTTTTCTAAGGTATTTTTTTACCCTATTTCGAAACATGTACTTTCAAATATGGCACATGAATCGGCCCGATTCAATCGAGTACCCGAAAATTGGATATTTATTTATCGACGTAGCAAATATGGGTTGGATGATAACGGTAACCTGTGTTTCATTTCCAGGTTCGGATGTTAGCCGACAAAAACCCGCATCCACGGGTATTCGTTTCATCTCCAGTATCTACGATGATCCTAATGATTAGGATTTCATCGTGTTCCGACGCCTCGTCTTTGTCCCGTATGAGTCTCCGTCCGACACCTCGTCTCATCTCTAATGTCGCCTTTTTTCTTTTTTCTTACCCCATCCCTCGAGCATTCGAGATGCTCACGATATCCAAATCTCAGATATACAAACGATACGAATATGGGGACGGATTTAGATTCCTGAAACTGAAAAACACGAATTTGGAATCGAATATCCCAAAATCACGGATACCCGACAACATCCTATGACTAGATCGCACTATTCAAGCATGTCTAGAATCCTATGGTATTGCATTATCCACACCACGTTTGACAATATATACAAGCAGGTTCAAGTATGGTTCCGACAGAGATCACCAGTAATCGTTGCAAGAGCATTGTCCTTGCCGGAAATGGTGGAATCTCCTCGAATCCCGAACGATGATTTCTCGACCTGTTACCGAAGAAACGCGTTTCGCAAACTCATGGCAATCACTGCACGCCCGGAGATTCTTGAACACCCTTATAGGGGCATCACCTGTCACCGATATCAGCCCGAAAGCGATGGCGAGTCGCTCGCTATGATCAAGAAGTTGCTCTCTCCTCTCGGGGAAACCACACCGAAACCCGTCACCTTTCCCGAAATCATCGAACTCCTTCAGCTTCGCATAGATCTGCTCGGTTTTCGGGTGGTGTTTATCGCCCACGATGAACCGATGGCACCTACCATTGATACTAATCCAACTACAGCTAAGCTCCTTCTTTAGTTTCCTCTCGGCCATTAACTTTCTCATCTCGGCAGCTTCTTCCCACATCCCGGCCGCTGCATAGAGATTGAACGGTAGAATATATCCTGCGGTATCTTTTGGGTCAAGCCGTCGAAGTTCTTCACCCACAACTTTCCCGAGCTCTAGATTCTTATGAGTCCAACACCCACTTAGAAGACATTTCCAACTCATTGCGTCAGGTTCAAAAGGCATGCCCTTCATAAACTCGAAAGCTTCATCTAATTTCCCAGCACGAGCATATACATCGATCACACAATCGTAGTGGTCGATGGTTGGACCGACATTGTATTTACTAAGCATCGTCTCCAAATAATTCCTGGCTTCTCCAATGAGACCTGCATGACTGCAAGCTGTTAAAACCGCGATAAATGTAACTCCATTCGGATTTATACCACAACCCACCATCTTCTCGAACAAACTCAGTGCTTCGTAGGCATTTCCATAGTAAGCTTGGCCCGATATAAATGCTGTCCAGGCGACAGTATCGGGTCTATCTATTGATTCGAAGGCTTCACGGGCATAGTCTAATCTGCCACATTTCGAGTACATTGTAATCAAAGCGCTCTTACCATGTAGAGATCGGATTAGACCTCGTTTTATCGCATCTGCATGAACTTGAGCGCCGGTATTGCAATCTGCACATGATGAACATGCTTGGAATATGCTAGTGTAAGTGAAAGAATTAAGAACCATATCCTCGTTTCTTAAAGACTTGAAGATGTTAATCGCCTCCTCGAATTGACCCACTTGGCAGTATCCTGAGATTATCGAGCTCCAGGAAACATCGTTCGGTTCATGAATTGCTCCGAATGCACGAATTGCTGACTCAAAGTTTCCGCATTTGTTGTAGAAATCAACTAGCGGGGTTCCAACCGAAGCATCAGACTCAATCCCGAGCTTAGCCACACGGGCATGCACTTGTCTCCCGAGACTAAACTCTTCCAAAGAGGCGCATGCCTTGAGAACAATTGAAAACACGAATCCGTCCAATTCGATACCTTCCCTTATCGAATCCAGAAACAGTTCTAAAGCATATCTCTCTCTTCCAGCTTGAGTATAACCCACCATTAAACCCGTCCAAGCTACTGGTTTCTTTACTACCATCTGGTCGAACACTAGCTTCGCACCAGCTAACCAACCACATTTCACATACATGTTCAAGATCCCTGTCTCGATAGAGGCATTGCTACTCAACCCAGATCGTATAACATGGGCGTGAACTTGCTTACCGATGTCCAAAACAGAAGGGTTTGTCAAGGATTTCAAGAGTGTTGTATAAACGGAAGAACTCAATTTGCTTCTTGACTCCATGATTCTCGTGAACAAGCAAAGAGATTTATCCAACAAACCATGTTCCGCGTAAGCAGACATCATTGTAACTATGCAAGAAACCGCGTTTCTGTGGGGCATTTCGTCAAACACTCTCTGTGCTTCTTCTAAGCTCCCGCACTCACAGTACATCCGCAGAATACAGTTCTGAAGAAACCCAGATGGATTTTCCATAGTTCTTCGCATATGGTCATGCAAGAATCTCCCATCAGGTAGAGATTTCAATTCTCTGGAAGTCTCCAGTAGACATTCGTAAGAACGCGGGCTGATGGAGACACCAGCCTTGTCCAGTTCCTTGAAAAACTCAAACGCCTCCTTCAGCTTCCCTTGCCTCGACAACGAAACCAAATGCAAATTCTCGACTTGACCTTGCTTATGCGAGATTTTTGCAGAAGAATCTCTCCGTTTGAGCGAAACCCATGACGGAATCTGATCGAAGTTGGCATTCTTTCCCAACCGGATTTGAGAATTTACATCGAAGGCAGACGAACTTGAGGAATTGCACGAGGGGTTCAGACAAACGATCGCCATTGTCGAAGCAAAAAAAATACGAACTTTTCTGAATTTTTGGAGATCGTAAAGAGTGAGAAGCGGCTGAAGAAGCGGAGTTTTTTTGACAGCAACAGAACATAAGTGTCGCAAAACGACAATGTTTTATAGTTCACAAATTTCAAGAACGGCCTATTTTGGTGTCCCCTCGATACGATATTTTGTCCAAAATGATTTGCGCGACTTCTCCTCCACTTTCCTAAATCTGTCGAAACAACCAAACCCGACGTCTCCTCCAATGGCGGCGATTAGGGTTCGATACCTTAACCATGCACCTTCCTCAAGGTGGTCGCATTCCCTCCACCGGAACTCGCCCTCGCCTCTGCTCTCTCCGAATCGCGTAGGATTCGCCGCGTTTGGGTCTCGGGAGCTCTATCCCGCCGTTGGAGATGTATGCAGACGCACGCGTTTGAGCTTGAGGAGCTGCAGAGGAGCTGTTCGAGCGGTGTTGGAGGAGAGCAAGACGGAGACGAAAGCAGAGACGGAGGATGAAGAGAAGGGTTTCACGTGCGTGATGAAGTTCGGTGGATCGTCATTGGCGTCAGCGGAGAGGATGAAGGAGGTGGCCGATCTGATTCTGAGTTTCCCTGAAGAACGGCCCGTGGTTGTCCTGTCTGCAATGGGGAAAACCACCAACAATCTCCTCCTTGTAATGCTGAAATCTTCTTACTTTGATCAATTTCTTCTACGTTCAATTGTTATGAACCAGACAGGAACCTGGGGTAGTCTGCATTTGGATGAATCTTACGTATCGCTGCATATATTTATAAGAAATTCATTGTTGCTCGTGAAGGCGGGGGAGAAGGCTGTAAGCTGTGGTGTTTCTCGTGCATCTGAGATAGAGGAGTTGGTCATTATAAAGGAATTGCATCTCAGGTTCTTGTTTTGTGGAACCATGGCTAATTAGCTTGTTTGACTGCATCTTTTATGGGTTCTGATTACAAATCTGCTTGTTGTTTCAGGACTGTGAAAGAACTCGGGGTTGACTCGTCTGTTGTTTCGTGTAAAGACTGCTTCTTTTGCATAAAACTCTGTTCTTTAATCTTGCTAGGCTTTGACACCCGTGTAATATAGTTTAAAGTTTCATTCTTTGCGCTTTTTTCTGTGCTTATATCGTTCGTTTGTTTCGTTTGTGGTGAGTTGGTGCCATTTGAGTTTATGTGCATTGCATTTTCTGATAAAATTTTCAGCCTTTTTGGAAGAATTGGAGCAACTCCTGAAAGGCATAGCCATGATGAAGGAGTTGACACTAAGAACCAGAGATTACCTGGTCTCCTTTGGAGAGTGCATGTCTACGAGGATCTTTGCAGCATATCTCAACAAAATCGGTGCCAAGGCCCGTCAAGTACGTTACCACTATGATTTGAGTCATTTCTCTACTCAACATCTCGTGTAGATTTGTTCACTCGCCTTTGGATTTGCAAACAGAGCTAAACAGATTACCGACCCATGATTTTTTTTTGCAGTATGATGCGTTTGATATCGGTTTCATAACAACCGATGATTTCACAAATGCGGATATCTTGGAAGCAACTTACCCAGCTGTTTCCAAGAGATTATATGATGACTGGATCAGCGATCCTGTTATTCCTGTTGTAACCGGTTTCCTCGGGAAGGTATATCGCTAGAAGTTGACCCAACTACACATTATACCCGGGAATTTCTTTTTCATACTTTTCTTGCCAATGTGATAGGATTTGGAACCCTATCATTTCCGTTTCTTTTGGAGTCCGGATAATAAAATGCCAAAGCCTATATTGTCTATCACAATGTTCCGTTCAATTACAGGGCTGGAAAACTTGCGCCGTTACTACGTTGGGTAGGGGCGGCAGTGATTTGACTGCAACGACGATTGGTAAAGCCTTGGGTTTGCGAGAGATTCAGGTCAGTCGTTACGCTTGGATTCAGTATGGTGTTGAATTCGGCTTGTGTTTAATATTTTTTTTTCATTGAAACAGGTCTGGAAGGATGTTGATGGTGTTTTAACCTGTGACCCGACTATTTATAAACGGGCTGTACCAGTTCCGTATCTAACATTCGATGAAGCTGCCGAGCTTGCTTATTTTGGCGCACAGGTATTGCACCCACAGTCCATGAGGCCAGCAAGAGAAGGCGATATCCCCGTTAGGGTTAAGAATTCTTACAACCCTAAAGCTCCCGGAACTATTATCACTAAAGCAAGAGACATGACTGAGGTATTGTCTCCAAAATTTCGTGTTTTATTTGCTATGTTTATGTGAGAAAGGTAACACTTTAACGGGAAACTCGAATATTTGTTTCTTCCCCCCGTCACAGACTGTTCTTACGAGCATAGTTTTGAAACGCAATGTGACCATGCTGGATATAGTTAGCACCCGAATGCTTGGTCAGGTCGGTTTTCTTGCAAAGGTAAGAGCCCACGCTTCTTACACCGTTTTCTAGCGTCGGTAGTAATTTTTTCTAATGTCGATATTTAACAGATCCTTCCTATCTTGTTTTCTTGGATCAGGTATTTTCAATATTTGAAGAACTGGGCATTTCCGTGGATGTTGTCGCCACTAGTGAAGTCAGTCTATCTCTGACATTGGACCCGTCGAAACTATGGAGCAGAGAACTGATTCAACAGGCAAGAAAGCCATTCTTATATCTCCACAAACTTAAGATCGTCCGAGAAATGCACCATTTGTAGACAAAAAAAAAACTTTTTTTTTCCTTGTTCTAGGAGCTTGATCATGTGGTTGAAGAGCTGGAAAAAATTGCGGTGGTGAATCTCCTACGAAGAAGAGCAATCATCTCTCTCATCGGGAACGTTCAACACTCCTCGCTAATTCTTGAGAAGGTTATTTAGTAATTTCCATCCCGCCCCAATCACTTCCAAAGCCTCTCTTACAAAGAAAGATCCTGTCTTTCTGCCTTTCTCTCGCCTAACTGTTTTCGCTCTTTTTCAGGCATTTCATGTTCTTCGGACAAAAGGTGTCAATGTCCAGATGATATCACAAGGAGCATCAAAGGTTGTTAATACCCACAACACAACACTGTTTTATCGCAACACTTTCTTTCTGTCGCTACCCGACCCGAATGAGTTCCGGTTCTGTTTTATGCAGGTGAATATTTCCCTAATAGTAAACGAGGACGAGGCTGAAAGATGCATCGAGGCCCTTCATCAATCCTTCTTCGAAAGCAACGATCTTTCCGAGTTATTGGTAAAACCCGGATATGGCAATGGTTCACATATTACGACGGTTCAACTAGAAAATTGAATCTGTCCCCTAATGGCTTCTGCATCATCATTTTTGTGAGGTGTTTCTCAGCAAGTTCGTTTCTCGCTGAGCCTTCATCGTGTTGTGCTAACATGTACGTGCCTGTTTACATTGGGCGAGAACTGAATGCCGTTTTGCATTCGTGCAAGCGGAATGCGTGCCGTTTTGCATTTAAAAAAACCTTGGGTTTTGTAGGTGTGATGTGATGCACAAGGAACTGACATTGTACTTCACATTCAGAACCATTTCATTGTAACATTTGCATCAATAATCTTACCAAAGGCATTGCTACAAAACGTATTGTGTTACAAACGATATAAACAACAGATGCTTATATGTTCTAACTGGTTTTCTTGAGTGTGGAAACTTGTAGGATAGGAGTGGACACGTGTCGGGTATTGAACCTCGGTCTCGCCTCTCGGGTTTTTTGGACGGACTATGGTGCAATGAGGATTCGGATATCTATATAATCTCTGGCCGAAAAGCAGTTAGTCTGCGAGCGAAAAACCCGAAAAACTCCTCTCCTATCCGCTCGACTGTAGATACATGTACTCATCGGTTGAAACCCGAACCCAATCCAGTTCTTGTCATCGCGATGTATCCATACTCGTGTTCCTCATTAGACAGATTGAGAATTTGGACAGCAAATGTCAAGAAACCAAACGTCCATTAAGACAAAAGATTAACAAACTTTACAAACAGAACAAAAGTAAAAGCTTAAGACTGACCGTGTCAATATACACACATCGCGTTACATTACATTACACCGAGTAACAACACATCAACATCAACTCCACAATCAGGAAAAAAAAAACACACACACAGGCAGAGATGGTTACATTGATTTCAGTGACATAACTTAAGGTGCAAGCAATCTGGGGTGACATACCATGTGGAGCAAGCAAAGGTGCAAAAGCTTGAACGGAAATAGCTTTAGATGAGAAAGCACAAGAGAGAGGCTCTTACCATATAACCTCAACTATGTTTTCTGCCATCTCTAACAAAAACCCGATTCAACCCTGATGGATCGATTATATACCGAGATCTTAAAACTCGGAAACATTAACAGTATCAGCAAACATGCTTCGTGGTTTTACCCGTTTGATTCTGACAGAAGAGAAAGCACTTCTGTGTCGGTAAACTTGCACTCTGCTGCTATGTCTAGAGGGGATTTGCCTTCTCCGTCCACAGCTTGCGGATCTGCTCCCCTGCAAATTCACCCATAATACGTTTTAAAATTATATGGCCATTTCAAAGTAAAGATCAATGGGTGGATACAGGTCGAGAACCCGAGATTTCCAGGGTACCTAACCCAAATATCTCGGGTTGTATGCCTCGTTACCTGACCTTGTACCTGTGGATTCGAGTACCCGGACTTGAATACCCAATAGACAATATCTGGGTATCGGCGAGATACCCAAACGTAAATATTTCCAACAATTTTCAATCAAATTTTCAAGTAAACATCCATTACAAATTCATCTGAAGCCAATCCAGAACATATTTACATCCAAAACCTATGCAAAGTCCACCAAAACTCAACCTAAATCTAACCAACACTTACCACTTATAACCATTAAAAAGAATATATATAAAATGGCATTTCCGTAAATACCTTTAAACCCTAAAGGTAACAGGCTAGTTTTGTGTTATCCCTGGATACCCAGATGTGTATCTCGGACTCATACCCCAACCCGAATTTTCGGGTTTTCTAGAACTATTACCCGGTCTCATGTCTCATCTACCCGGGTACCCGAAATTTGGACGATATGTGGCACAAATGAGAAAACAAGTCACCTGGCGAGAAGTAATCTTGCCAAAGCAGCTTTGCTTCCGAGAATACAACAGTGGAGCGGTGTTTGACCACTTGAATCCGTGGCGTTTATATTTGCACCGCACTGCAGTAGAAGTTCAACCATCCCGATATCCGCCTTTTCACACGCGCAGTGGAGCAACGAACATCCGTTGAAATCTTCGGAGCTTTGGCCCTCGCTAGCCTCGGGAATATTCGAAGAGCTATTGCTGGAGGATCTATCCAATAAGTCACCCCTTAATCTGAACAAACCATCCTCATGATTCTTTGTTCGAGGCTCTGGTATTAACATCACTTTGGCAAGCGTTAACGAAGCATTAGAAGATGGTCGGTTATACACGTGATTCACATCCGCTTCACCATTTACGATAAGCCTGTATACAGCTTTCTTGTCATTAGCACATACCGCCTCCCGAATTTGTTGAGCAACTGACCGAGGGAATTCGCAGTCTCTTGGTTTCCGGACAAAAAGCTTTTCAGCATACTGAAAGGTTAATGGCATATGATAGAGGTTAACGAATTCCGAAAGAAACAATCTAGTGGGGAAATATGAACACAAACAGTAGTTATGAAAGTTTAAACCTTAGCATGTATGTACTTCTCCTTTATAGAGATCGAATCAGCATAGTTGGGCTTGCCAAGAATTCGGGGCTTATCAGATCTGCACAAACTTTGCGAATAAAATAATGAATACTTACTAACCACTAATACTTGGGCTAAGAGAGCAGTCGTCTCAATCACGAATGAAGTGTTTACCCGGTGAAGCCCAGTTCGACTCGGGCGCTCCTTGAATGAAGTAGTTCCTCCCAGACCGAGTTTGCAAAAGTATTGCCGAGAGCCTGGAACAAACTTATAACGGAAGGCTCCCACACTCTCACGTCAAGCATAAGTGACCGAATCTGTGGCAGTAGCCGAAATGCAAGAGCATATCTTTCATGACATGGGGTTTGTTGAAAGTAGAAAGTTAAGGAATCTAACCATTCTAGTTCAGATTCAGAATCTTTATCAAACCGTGGCGATCTATATAACGCTAGGTGAAACCATAAGGCCCTGACAAAACCCAACTTTCTTACGGGTTCTTCTTAGTTATAAACTTATAAAACATCCATACGTTTTCTAAGAAAAAAGTTTACCTTGGATATGTGCACACCAAGATTACGGTGCACACCGGAACACTCGATGCAGACAAGAACACCGAGATTTAAGGAGGCCCAGTCTGGTTCTGGAGCTCCACAATCTGCGCATTTGTCATTCCCACAGACTTTCCGCAAAACGTCAATGAGCTTCTCGCCCTTTAAAATGGATCGTTGCGGCTGAAAACTTCTCGATGGTCGTTCATGGTGGTGTCCAGCAAAGCCCCTATCACATGCATATTCTTCGGTGGCAATATGATCATATTCGGAACTTTCATATGAGCTACTCTCACTAGCAGACCGATGGTGACCACTTCCCATGGGACTACCGGGAAGACACTGAAATGCAACCAGAAGGGGAGTCATCAAAATCGGATAATTATCAATCGCAACGTCATGCAAAAAGGGTTTTAAGTAATCATAATACTCACCCTCTCAGGGACCTGAGAGCTGAGTAACGAGGCAATAACCCCGGTGATCTTTTCTATCCAATCCATTTGATCGAGTGCACTCTCTGCCTGCACTGACAAGCATAAGCTAACATCGAGTAAAAGATACCAACAGTGACCAGCAGAATGCAAAAGCCAAAAGGTTTAAGCAGCAACAAGTAATCCAAGTCATACCTGCAAAGTGTAACTTTTCGAAGGTGAAATGATTCTGAAACAAAACCTCAGATCCGACTGATCAGCATCGACTTTGATCGTCGACGTAAGCAAGTTGACCGTGTGACGGGCAACAGATTTCTCGTCATGTACTCCACCATGATTATTAGAAGACAGCCACCTACTCAGAAGTCCAGACCCAAGCTCCGAGCTATTTCTCTGCCCAGAAAGCTGGTTGCCCGAACTCTGAACAATAACGGAGAAAATCTTAGCTAAACTATAAACTTTAACTCTTTAATACAGAAGTTATATCCATCCCTTCAGCTTTTGTGACAAATTAAATGTAAAGACAAAATGCGGCACTCACAGATGGTTTGCTACACTGCTTGCGGTAATAATACAGCATTCCCCGACTATCAAGAACAAAAAACCGCCTTTTCCAGTCTCCTCTCAGATTTGAAGACCGTTTTGAGAGATACCCTTGTCGTATCGTTTGAACCTGAAGTACCGAGGCACCGAGAAACATCAATAACCGTCTCAGGAATCATGGCTCTTTCGTACGTGAGAAAATTCTTTACTAGACCTTGCCCTTTGCAGCAGATTGCATCACCGCTTCTATCATTTTGTGGGAACTTCTACCGATGGTTTGTATGCCATCTCCATTTGGAGATCCATTAGAGCCATTCGAAAACCACCTACTCTCTCGATCGACCTGCCTTTTGTATTCCTGCATCTTCTCGTTAAGAACTGCCTGTTCGTAGTTTGATCTTTCCCTGGATTGCTGCGCGTAAGTCAAAACCTGCCACCGATGGGAAAAAAAGCTCATTGGTATAAATATGTTCCAGAAGGAAATTCTCTAAAGATTAAATTTTAATAGAACTAGTTTGAGGAGGCACCTGATTGATATATGGCTCCATCTGATGCAGTAACTCGTACCCCTGAAAGCAACCGTATTTAGATTAGGCACAAACATTGTTATCACACTCGAGGACATTCAGAAGGAACCCTACAACACTTACCTGTTTGAAGTAACGGAGATGTGCATCCATTGTCCCGCTGACTGCTTCAAGAAATTCGAACCTTTTCTTGGCTTCGACGTTTGAAAGAGCAGTCACCTGAGCACGGCAAAGAGCGGAAAGAAAGTTTATTCCAACCAGGGCATGAAAATGACCGGAATATAGAGACGTAAGGAAACAAACAATCAAGATCAAACAAAGAACCGTACCAGGTTGAACCGAGCCTGCTCAAACGCAGATCTTGCAGTATGAAGTTCCTGATATTGTCACATATGTATTAGTGACAAATCACAGAGATTATATATATATATATATACACATTTGAGAAATGATGAAATTGAGTAATCCATGCACCATACCCGTTCTAAAGCAGCAGCCACATCACTTCTCGTACCTTTCCTCAAAGATAGAAACCTTTCACGGGCCTAAGGCATGATTGTGGAAGGGAATCCATCAATTTCTCAATACACAATTCACCGCATAGACATGCTATATCGGTTCAAAACAGAACTATAAGGAGCCTTCCAAATTATGCAATATGATTCCTAATTGTTAACGCTGACATAAAAGTGAACAGGTAAGGTGTCTTTAGGTTTCTATGCAGCCTCCACAACACAATGGAGTTCATCATCATCATCATATCGTGTGCCTTCTCAGTAGCTAGTACTCACTTAAGCAAATGGGAATCAATTATCTTTTACAAACCTGTTCTAGCTAGCCCAAGACATGGCAACATAGTAAACGAAAACGTAAAACAAACCTGGTCATAGATAAGGCTTGCCTTGTCGAAACGCTTCCGAGCTTCCTGCAGTAAGAAATAATCTTTCAAGATTAGGAAGAGCCACAATTAATGGCAAGAAGAAAGCAAGCAAAGATGTACCTTGACATCATGCAAGTCAATGTTGGCAAACTGGAGCAATCGGTCATTCAATATATTCTCCACCTGAACATAAGAAGTTTGCCAAATATTAAAAACCAGAATCGACGAAATCTTCCGAACTAGAGATTCAGGCAATTCTTAAGGGAAAAATGAAAATGAAAAAGAAAAACAGCAGCTAGAACATAAATCAAATTCTGTATACCTGTGACCGAAGAACTTCCTTATAAGTTCCAATTTCTCTCAATGCGATCGTAAATTTGGTCATTACTGGTCCTGTGCAGCCAAGAAAGTGTCAATCAACATTTTTGGCAAGCCTACCTTCATTTCAAAGTTTCAACTATAAACCATTTCCACCAAGTGAAGCCATTCCATATCGAAAAGAAAGAGAGAAGAGGAATATGGCATCTCTCCATGTGATTTTATGTAGGTGATTGTTTGTTAGGAATTTCCACATGCTAACAAAGGGTCATACCTCCAAATGCGACGCTTATTGGATCGTTATGCCCTCCACCAAATGTTTCGAGGGCGCTTGCAAAAGCAATGTCTCCATCATACCCCTCACCAAGACCTTCACTGCCAGAGGAATATGCATTCAAATTCCATTATCAGGTATGTCCTAATGACTCTTTATGGGAGAAGAAACCCGAAATGCACAAGAAAAATCAAGAGAGACAAGCTAAAAATTTAAAAGCATACGTGTATTTACGACATCCTTTGTAGAACCTGAGACTTCTTTCCCGCAATATTTCAGCACTTTCCTCCAAGCTTTGTAACTGTATCCGACAAAAAAAAAAACTGTCAATGTGTATGGTTTCTGGCGAGCCAAACCTCGTGCAACAAAGCCAGACAAGCACAAGCTCAAGACAGACGGATTCTTTTTCAAGAATTGCAAGGCAAAAGTACATCAATGGAAGGGGAATAGACAACGAAACACAAGCAATCCGAAAAAGACACAAAAGGTTTATGTTTTAGGCTCTTAAACGCACAACGAAACCCAAACATCTGTGAATCAGATCCATAGCTTTTTCACAGTTCACTCAAACCTGTGACTGATCCACAAGCTGAAACATGAACAAGCTGCAAAACTAATATTTCTAAATTAAGTTCTTACAAGCAAACAAATTCAGAAGAGTGCCAATCGAACACCAACTGAAACATCGAATGGAGTTCACAGTTTTAAGAGAGACGGAAGCAAAGATCTCAACTAGCAGTTGGCTAGTTTCTGCATATAAATGTCAGGGAAAACCTAAAATTCCGAAGTCTACCAAACCTCAATGGCTCCAAATTTGCATCTATTCAACTGGAAAAGTGATCAATCATTCCCTAATATTACACAAATCAACAAAAACATGTCAAACACACCAAGACAAACACAGACGGACAAATCCAAGGTACAAAAAGACGATGAGACAGAACCTGTTTGCGAAACATAGGAGAGTCGTCAAGCTTCGCGAAAGGCATTTTGAGTGCGAACCCACTTCCTCTTCTTCGCAACAAACAGCAATTACCATCACACGGTGACCAGAAAACTAAACCACTACCATCGCTATCACAGCCGCCATGGATGAGCGCAGAAAAAAGTGAGATCCTCTCCTTAAGCTCAAAAACGTCAGACTCGAACAGATTATCTTCAACTACAGCTTCCCTGTCGGAAGCTCGAATCCTGCTGTCGGATTGGTACTTTCCTTTTTTGGACTGGCTTTTTTCCCCTCAGAGAAATCGAAGAAACAAGAAAACAAGAGATTTTCGGGAGAAGACAAGGAACAAGGAACAAGGAACTCAAGACTGTTCCGTATTAATTCACCCGAAAACGAGACGGTCGATGGAAACTACGTCGTTTTGTTACTGCGGGAAAGTCGAGGGCTTTGGCCGGCGACGGCGTCGTTTTGTGAGTGTACACC
Organism: Tarenaya hassleriana; assembly: GCF_000463585.1. Taxonomy (NCBI): domain Eukaryota; kingdom Viridiplantae; phylum Streptophyta; class Magnoliopsida; order Brassicales; family Cleomaceae; genus Tarenaya; species Tarenaya hassleriana. Next base: position 2,955,507 of record NW_010960187.1, on the reverse strand, counting down.
TCACACATGAAGCAAAGTGTAAACAGAGGGGGAAAGCGAAGCAAGAGAGGGGGAACAGTGGTCGTCAACCTGAGACTCACGCGCCACGCGCTAGGTCGCGCGTGGCAAAATTATATATATTGTAAGACTAATGGCTCGGAGCGCGTGAGTACACAGGAAGAGGTTTCCTATGGCGTCTTGGAGGATGTGGGACCCAATCTGGGTTTGCCTCTCCATTACTTTTGTTCGGAGAGACAGGGAGGTCAAGTGGGGTGTAAATGATTACTGTTTTTTTTTAATTTTAAAAATATCTGATTGTAAAAATAAAAAAGCGGGAAATAATTGGAACATTTACCGTTCGGCATCTTTTAGAGATTTTCTAATATAGTGAATGATCTGAATATGCTAAATTTGGTATAAAAGGGAACTTTGAAAATTTTAAATCAAGACCTTATATAATTTTAAGAAAACCGATATTTAATTTCCGTTATTTATATTTTACAATTTTTTTAGACCATCAAATTATTATTGTAGTCGTCCTATGTTGGGTTTTTTAATGGTTATAAATTGGGAAATATTTTTGGATTTATTAAGATAAGACACCACATACGATTTAGGTAGAACACAACATGGGCCCATGGGCTCCAATGGGCCCCATCGTGCAATAAACACCGACAATTAAAATACTTGTAAACTTATTAAGCCGTATAATTACACGCTGAATCTAAGCCGAATCTATAGAGTTTATTTTTCACTCATTATGAAAAATGAATCGAATCGAATTCAAAATCTATTAAACCCCTATTATTTATTATAGCATGGGTTATTCTCCACCCAAACTGCTAACGTTGAGAAATATATAAATGGGCCGAAATTGGGCCTCGTAGTTGGGATTTCCCGTCATGCCCCCAGCTCGATATGGAAAGTTTACGAAAATACCCCTATGGAAATTCAAAAACACACCTCTCAATTAAATCCCCCCATCTTGATTCTTGATATCTCGCCACGCGGTTTTTGTCTTGATAAACACATTTTATTTTCTCACAAGTCGAATCGGAAGGAGGAGAGGATTTCTCCGATGGCGTCGCGGGATCCTCCGAGTTGCTATTTGCCCAGATCGCGTCGCTAAAGTCTTCGGATCCATCGCCTTCTCTCACTCGCCGACGTCGTTGTGGACTCTACCGACGGAGATGTGGAGAATCGGGCGTGGAAGCGGGACAAGATCAGCACTCGGTAGTCTGCCTTGGATAGTCTTCGAGCGCTGAGTGGGAAACCCAGGTAACGTACAGGTAGTGTCTCTCGACTGATTCCAGCAACTTCTGAGACCTGATCAGCCTCGTTGTCCGACATCCCTGCAAGGAAGATTTCAGATTTTGATTGGTTTACTTGTAGATCAGAAAACTGAGTGAACTCCTGCAGAATGCGATTGATCTCCTCGATCGATTGGATGTCCCCCTCGGAGAAGATCATAATGTCGTTCGCAAATAACCGGGTTCGAGCAGCGGGTCCCCTGCCGTAAACCTCGACGTCCTTTGAAGTAGCCAACCAATTTCAGACAATGAAACCAGATGGCCGAGGACTTTTGCATTATTGACATGCAAGTATAATTTTTTTATTATGGTTAGAATCCTAAATTTTAATTGCTTTTTTCATTTCATCATCCGAATATTTTTTTTTTTTACTTTTTTCTCTTAAAAGTAGATCATGCATGACACTAATAATCCTTCATGTGTCGGCCACTGATCTCTTCGTCGCCTCTCTGAATTCCAAGTTTAATTATCAATAGCAAAGGAAAACAATGAGTTCGAGCTTTGATTTCAGCGGCAGAGATGTCGACATGAAGGTTCTTGAGGACATGACGACGAATGCAAAGCAAATACAAGACGACATATTGGAGGAGATTGTAACAAGCAACATGAACACAGAATACCTTCGACGGTGATCGGTTTGATAAAGAGCTCTTCAAGAAGAAGGGTCCTGCTGCTAACTACGAGGGTGCAAGGCCTTATATTCAACGTATTTTCGATGGAGAACCCTCAGATATGATTTCAGCTAAACCCATAATGTATATAAACGTTCAGTTTGTATGTGTAATGTGTATTAGTTTTGTTGTTATGAAACTAGTTATTTGGTGCTATAGTTCTGGAACTTCAGGAGGAGGGCAAAAGCCGATGCCTACGAACGACAAGTACTTCAAGAACATGAGATTCTTCTATGATCTCCGCATGCCTGTTATAAGCAAGTATCATTGTTAAGCTTTTGCTTTTCTTATCTCTCGTGGTATGGACTAGGAATCTGAAGTTTGGTGATAGATCCTTTAGAAATTAGCGAATGGGAACCGTGGTGATAACTCTTTTTTTTATCGCATCCTAGGCATGTTGAGGGTGTCGAGCAAGGAAAGGGGATGGTGTTTTTTATTCAGTTATCCAGAAACGAAGAATCCGTGTGGTTTACCAACTATGGCTGCAGCAAGCAGCTACCTAAAGTCTGATTATTTCAAGAGCCGGCGAGCGAACTGGTACTATTCTTACACAAGCCCTTACGAAGTCATCCTTTGTCTAGACAATAAGCAGAGTATGTATTGCCTTTTGCTTTGTGGCCTGGTCTAGAGAAGCCAGGTTTCGGGGGTAGGTTCCATTTTTGCTTCTGGGTTAGTCCGTACGATCAAGTTTCTTGAACAGTATTGGGAAGAACTTTGTTCAAACATTCGATCCGGTCGAGTAAGCGATTGGATCACTGATCTCAGCTGTCGAGACTCTGTGGCTTTAATCCTTGGAGGCCCTCGTCTTGAATTGGCTTACGAGATAGAACAAGAATGCATACAAAAGTCATGGGAAGTTATAATCACTAGACGTTGGCCAAAAACAAAATAATTGAGACTTTAGTTACAGGCTCAATGGCACAATACATTCCAACACTGGAGTTCTACTGCAATGGCTTGCCTCTTGTTTCAATGGGATATGGCTCCTGTGAAACTTTATTCGGGGTGAATCTTGATCCTCTTTGCAAACCTCAGATCGTGTCCTACACAATTATGCCTAACATGTCGTACTTCGAGTTCTTGCCCGTGGACGGAAACCACGACGAAACAGTTGACCTTGTGGACGTGAAACTTGGTCGCTTCTATGAAGTTGTGGTCACAAACTTTTACGGTGAGCTTTTACTTCCCTTACTAATTACATATATTCACATTCTTCTTCTTCTGTAATCAAAATCTCTAATATGTGTTGTTACTATTCTTTTAGGTTTATACCGAAGTAGAGTGGGAGATATCGTACAAGTTACAGGTTTCTACAACAATTCACCGCAATTTAGATTCATACGGAGAGAAAACGTGGTTTTAAGTGTCGATGTAGAGAAAACCACAGAAGAAGATTTCTTTAAAGGGGTGGCTCGAGCAAAGATCATACTCGACTCCGTAGATATCATGCTGATGGATTTCACTAGCTATGCAGATGTCTCTAATGCCCCGGGCCGTTACATTTTTTACATGGAACTCAAGTCGAAAAACGAAGACGGTCATCCAAAGATCGGTGATTCGATACTAACGGATTGTTGCTTTGCAGTAGAAGAATCACTCGATGTTTTTTACAGAAGAATGAGAAGCACAGGTGGATCTGTAGGAGCTCTCGAGATAAGGGCGGTGCAGCCGGGAACATTCGATTCTCTGATGGAGTTTTTCATCTCGCAAGGTGCTTCGGCCGGTCAGTACAAGACGCCGAGAGTGATTAAATCTGCAAAGGCCTTAGGGTTGTTGGTAGATTCTTCAGCCAGAAATCCCCTTCTTATTGATGATTTATTCACTCCTTCCAAATTCATGATTTATTCCATACATTTGGTTGTACTGGTAAATGGCAGTCCGGTTGTTAAGAATATTGTACTGTGTATCCAAATCTGAGTATGAACATATGCAAAGTATATTTTTATTCCGCGTTTAAATCTAAGAGGGGGAGCGATATTCACCCGGATTTTTTTGAATTTTTGGGATACGTAATTAGATCACTAATTCTGATACATTTTCGGATTATAAAAAAATATTGTACGATTCATGGAAGTAATAAAATTTTCTGGTTTTGCCCAACATTTCATATATTGCGTTCTTATCGTTGATGTCATCAAATTTTCTGGTTCGATAGTTTGAATTCTTGATTGACAAACGATTTAGAAACGAGTCTGGTTTGTGAGTTAACTCGTTTTTACCGAGATGGATTGAAAAAATACGAACGAAACACCTCGCGAGTCGGGATATTTTTTTCAAAACAATTATTATTTTTAATATATATATATATATATATAAGAACCTGAGACTTCTTTCCCGCAATATTTCAGCACTTTCCTCCAAGCTTTGTAACTGTATCCGACAAAAAAAAAAACTGTCAATGTGTATGGTTTCTGGCGAGCCAAACCCCG
>NW_010960187.1:2927515-2950927 GCF_000463585.1 Tarenaya hassleriana | reverse complement strand
TATATATATATATATATATATATATATGATTCAACAGGTCGAATCTAATCCTCTGAGTAGTACTAAAATATTTATATGAATAAACAACTCGGCATCCACTTTTGTAAAAAGCCACGTGACAAAATGCATAAAATAATACTAAATGCGAAAGTGTCGCATTTGAAATCATTACAATATTAATTTTAGACCGACTACATAAGACATCATTATACTTTGTTAACATAAATTATAAGGGGCTTGGACAAAAGACAAAGGGAAATATTAATATAACAAAAACACATAAATTGCATATTGGGAGAGCATATTCGCCGTTGCTTTATTAATCCAATAAACAAATCCCACCTTTGGCCTCGTAACGCGATTTTTTTTTCCTAATGAAATTTTGTTTTTTTATTTAAATTTTAAGAGAATATAACATTTCGTTAAAAAAAAAATAATTCACATGTAAGGTTCTTGAAAACGTTGTTCTCCTCTTGCCTTGTTCGAGCCTCTTCTTTCGCGCGCCTTATCCTTCGTATTGCCACATAAAGATTTTGAAGGACTGTAACAAGCGTATATAAGGCATGTATTATGGATATATATATATATATATATATGACATGTAATAATTGTTATATGACAAGATTTGCGTGTATGCCTTTAATATTTCAAGAAACAATATATATATATATACATATATATATATATATATATTTGTAAATGTGAACAATAGATCTCTAAAGTTCCAAATTGTATTTTGGATATTAAGGTTTATTAATTAAACAATCTTTTGCTTTTGTCCCATTACATGTTTCCTCTAACCTTTTTTTCCCTATCTTTTATGTATATAATTATAAAAAAAAAAATCAAGAGTAATCATCGTAGAACCAGAACACAAGTTTTTTTTTTGGTTAAAGAGAACTCAAGTTGATTAGAGAGAAAAAAAAATGAGTACAAGCTTTGATCTCAATGACAGGGTGAAGGTTATCGAGGATCCAACGAAGAACGTTAAGCAAATACAAGACAGAGTATTGGAAGAGATCGTCACTCGCAACATGAACACAGAGTATCTTCGACGTTTTCTTGACGACGGTGACGGCCAGTTCGATAAAGAACACTTCAAGAAGAATGTTCCTGTCGTCAAGTACGACGATGTCAAGCCTTATATCGAGCGTGTCTTCAATGGAGAGCCCTCGGACGTCATTTCTTCCGCACCCATTACCAGTCTCCTGCTAAGGTACGGACCCGATTTCTCGATCGGGCCATCGAAAAATGGTAGAAATGTATAAAAAAAACGTGATAGTTACCGGATTTCCGAGAGTATATTTGGGTCGTGGCATTGAGTTTATCAAAAAAAAAATTGTAATCGGATTCTTATACAAATTAACGTGATTTCAACCGATGGTTTAATTGATCTATGAAACGGGTCTATGTTAGATTCTTTTCAGATCGATTAAGGTTTAGGTTCCTTGTACGGATGTTCTTTTGTAGTTCCGGAACTTCAGGAGGAGCACAGAAGATTATTCCTTGCAGCAACACGTTCTTGGAGAATTTTCTATTCATCAACGATCTTCGCATGTTCGTTACAAGCAAGTACATAGATTCTCCCTCTGAACCTTTCTACTATGATGTTTGTGGGTTATATATGAGATTATGGCGAAGACACCGTACTGACAATGGCTTTGACTTTTCTGTTGACTTACTAGGCAAGTGGATGGCGTGGAACGAGGAAAAGGAATGATGTTTTTCTTCGCTACTAAACCACCACAGATTCACGCGCCTTGTGGTTTACCTGTTTGGTCCGCAACCAGCAGCTACTTCAAGAGCGATTATTTCACACACAGACCATCGAACTGGCACACTTCTTACACGAGCCCTGATGACGTCATCTTCTGTCCGGACAGCAGGCAAAGCCTGTACTGCCATCTGCTCTGCGGCCTTGTCCGAAGAGACGAGGTCGTGAGGGTCGGTTCCTTTTTCGCTTCTGTCCTGGTAAGAGCGCTCAAGTTTCTCGAAGATTTCTGGAAGGAATTGTGTTCGAACATACGATTAGGCCATATCAGCGAGTGGATCACTGACCCGGATTGCAAGAATTCCGTCTATCCGATCCTCGGAGGGCCTCAGCCTGAATTGGCGGATACGATCGAGCACGAATGCAGCCGAAAGCCATGGGAAGGTATAGTGTCTCGGCTCTGGCCGAACACCAAATGTGTCGAAACTATCATCACCGGTTCGATGGCGCAGTATATACCGGCGCTAGAATTCTACGGCAAGGATCTGCCCCTCATCTCGACGATTTACGGCTCTTCGGAAAGTGTTTTCGGGATAAATCTCGAACCTCTATCTGAACCTCGAGACATATCTTATACTTTCATGCCTAACGCATCATACTTTGAGTTCAAGCATGTGGATGTAGATGATGATCATGGGATTGTTGATCTTGCGGATGTAAAACTAGGGTTGTACTATGAACCCTTGGTCACAAATTTTTCTGGCAAGTTTCACATATACACACACATATATACATATATATATATATCGGTTTTGTGATCACATGTTCAAACGGCTTTCTTGATTCTTTTTTCACCAGGTTTATACAGAATGCGAGTGGGGGATGTCCTACTCGTGACGGGTTTCCACAACAACGCGCCTCAGTTTAGATTCGTAAGGAGAGAAAACGTGGTTTTAAGCATCGACACGGAGAAAACGAACGAGGAGGATCTCTTCAAAGCCGTGAATATCGCGAAGCTTAGGCTCGAGTCTTCGGCTCTAAGGCTGACAGACTTCACCAGCTATGCCGACACATCTACTGTCCCGGGCCACTACGTTCTCTACTGGGAACTAAGTAGGGCCGAGGACGATCCCGAGCTCATTCCCGAGGTGTTGGAAGACTGTTGTTTCGCGGTCGAGGAATCGCTCGATGCTGTTTACAAGAGATGCCGGAGCAAAGATACGTGCATCGGATCGCTGGAAATACGAGTGGTGAGAGATGGAACGTTCGATTCTCTGATGGATTTCTTCGTTGGAGAAGGAGCTTCGATTTGTCAGTACAAGACGCCCAGATGCATTCAGTCTTCAGCAAAGGCATTGGACGTTATGGAGGAGAGGGTCATTGCGAGATTCTTCAGCAAGAAATGCCCTCCCCTGCATGGATCGATAGTGTTTCCAATTTGATAAATAAATATACCAAATATTGAAATGTGTAAAAAAAATATCCTAATTTTTCAAACCGAAATCAATTTTATATGCGTTTCCTAATTATATATATTATCGACGATTCTATTCAAATTGTTTAAAAATGTTTTACACACGGACCTTAATAGTGTAATTTATTCAAAAATAATTTGATATGATCGGATCTTAACGATATCCGTAAAAAATTATTTTCAATTTTAAGAGTTATTCTATTTTTTCTAATCATATTTCAATATTTGGTATATTTATTTATCATATTAAAGTTGATATTTTTTTTTTGAATGAGTATTTTTAGGATATTTTCCCTAATAATAAAAAAAAAAACTTAAACAATCTTATAACAAACTATCTCATTCAAAGAGTCGTAGTTTAATGGGATGAATCGGATCACTTCCCATTCGGTTTCGTTTTGTCTGAATATTGTTTTTTTAAACCCATTTTTTGTGAAATAGAAAGTAATAAAACATGAAATTTGCACTTGTCTACAAAAGAAAGTAATAAAAGAATTTTATGGATATGGATCTGTATCCGAATATTTTCAAGATTTGAAATCTGATATCGTTTTTATGGTTTTCGTATATCCGAGTGTTGAATACCAAAAAAAATGTTTTTGGTTGTCCAAAAAAAATATGAATCCTAATTTTGTCAAAATACAAAAATTATTATGGATAGTTTTATAATTTCAATAAATATTTAAATATTTATGTGATTCTCTTTAGAAAAAATAAGAGTGATTATTAATAGATCCTAAAGATAATTTCATAATTTAACAAACATTAAAATCAAATTTTATAATTATATCTTTTGGTATCTGATTGGGAAATACGAATTCAAACGCGCATTCATACATAATTTATGAATAATTTCGATTTATAAACTCAATCCACACACACATATATACATATTGTATGTATATAAAAGCTTTTTAATGCCACGTAATACGGACGAATGGGTAGTGGATATACGCTATTGCTACTTTATGTAGTACGATCCCAAAGTGATAAGGACAGAACTCAACTCGAGTCTCTCGTTCGTGCCATAATAATATAAGACGAAAGCATATGTAATGAGATCAACATGGATCTCATCTCATCATGTCATGCCATCAATCACATGACATGCCCTTTCTCATCTCATCATTGCCTTTCTCGTTTTCACACTCTCGCCCAATTTCTTTCTCAAAAAAAATAATATTAATAATTCATTTGGTTTTTTTCCCCTCAAAATCCATATCGACATAAGAGCAATAATTCGATAGATAGAGATGCCTTTTGAGAAAAAATATGTATTCGATGATTATAATCAACATAAAAGAAAATATAACGTAACTGATAAATAGGAAATTCATTTGTGAATTCGGCTTTGCTCAAAAGAAAACAAATAAGACTACGTGTATCCAAAATATAAAAAAGATGTTCTATGAAAAACTCAAAAAAAATTTGTCAACTATATAACTTACTTAAAAATATTTTATTTTATATTTATTATAAAATTCATCAAATACTATTTTTGATTAAAAAAACAAATAATTATCTAACTAACTTTAAAAAAAATCATTCATAAATAACATTCGATGATTGATAGCTTGGTTTGTATTAGTTCAACAAAAATATATATGGAATAAACTGTAAAATATATATTCTTAATATTGTCATGTGATAATATTTTCTTATTGAATTTATAAAAACTTACAAAAAGTGGGAATGTGAATCATTTTGATTAGTTACGTGAATAATAGATTAAAAATCATAATAATTGGAGATTAGATTGTACGGCTACCAAATATTTTTTATTTTATTTTATTTCATCTTTCTTTTTTTGAATCCGCAAATCACACAGCTTTCTGTTCTTTCCAGTTTTCTTTCTTGTTAATTTTCTACTTTGCTCATTATTCCAAGCACGCGCCTACCACAATAATAAAATCAACCTTAATATACTTTATGTTTTTGTATTTTTTTTATACATTGGGAACTCGTGACTACCTATCCTTACAAACGGAAACGAACTGGCCACTACCCGCGCCTAACAGTCACCGACTGGACCTGGCCACTAGGCGTGCCTAACGCTCGGGTCGTAGTTGGGCTTAGACGCCTGCGGATCAAACCCTAAATCCACGCGTACGAGTCTGCAACACACGCATAGGAGGTAAATCAGCCCATTATCATAGACTGACAGACAAACAGATCAGAGGAAGAGAGACGGCATGATTCGATCCCCAACCTCAAGGAATTGCCCCCCGCTCCCAACCAGCTGATCTGGTCCCGAAGGGCGTTTTTGTATTTTTTTTTCTTATAATAAATATTCGTATTTGGATCACATGCTCAACATGTTTACCCAAAAAAAAAGAATATATACGATATTTCTATATAAATATGAGAACATGCATTTTTTCTTAATCTGGAATGAAGAAGATAAAAAAAAACTAAAATATATAAATTCGTCTATAAAATATTTCACGTATAATTAAGTGATTATTTACGATAGTCAAGTAATCCTGCCCTAAATATTTTCACAAAAATGCGAAGAATATGTAAACTCCCAAAAATGAAAAAAAAAGAACTCAAGAGAGAGATACCGTCCCGATCCCACTTGCCACCATTTCAAATTTTTATTTTATTTTTATTATTTCTATTATATTTCATAGATATCCTCTTCCTGAGCTCCCCTCCTTTACATACACATATATGTATCATACATATGTATGCATATATATACACTTCTATTCTTTCCCCCATAAATTCAACACTAAACCTAGAAACAAAGAAAACCCTTATTTGCTCCAAAGTTGTTCATTCGCCCTCCATGTCTTAATCACTCCCCGATTCACAGTCAATTCCCTATTTATTATATTCATCATCCAAACTGATCCCTTCACAAAATTATATATACACACACACACACGTACACACGTGTTTGCTGATTCGTGTGTATCTATTTCAAGATCTATACTAATTTTTGTGTGTCTATTTCAAGATTTATACACACATATATCATATATACATAAAGCTTAATTCGAAAGTTAACTGCTTGGAAAAATATTGGATCGATCGGAGGAATGGAAAGAGGCCGCTTCCATCGGAAAGCAACGGAGGCCGATGACGCCGACGAAGAGCCGTCGTCTTATGCCACGTGGAGCGAATCCGACGTCTCGGCGATGGTTTCGGCCCTCAGTCACTTCATCGGAACTCCTGCCACCTCATCCGGCGGCGGCGGCGGCGGAGAGGAAAAGTCAAGCCCTTTAGCCATCTCTGACCCTCCGGTCAAAGAGGAGCTTCATCAATCGGATCGAGTTCAACAAGGCCAAGGTAATTGACGATGCATATAAATGATTATTAATTCATGGTTATGTTATGTGGAATTTAATTGAATCTTAGTGCTGCACCGAAACTTTTCTTGATCTAATCAATCGTTTTAAAAGGATTTTTTTAACAAATAACAAAAAATCTCGCACAAAGAACTAAAATTTTGCCCTTATTTGCCACCACAGAAATATGACAGATTCTAATATATATATATATATATATATATAACATAAATTAAAAGAAAGAAATGAAGAAACAGGTAGATCGTGTGTAATTTACGGACAAGGAAGAGGAAGGTTTTGGATTGGTTTAGGCTTATTAGGATGATGACAAGTTCAAGTTCAATGCATCCATCCGTCTTTTACTTTCCGTAAAGAACTTTTCTTCTGCCCTTAAAAATGGTTTCTTCAGGCTACTACGTGTCCGTCCATTTTATTACATGTTCCTCTTTATATACATACATATATATTGTGCAAGATGTACAAATTGGGCAATAGAAAAATCCATATATTCATATAAAACCATGTTTTAATTTGGCGTATATATATTTATATGCCAAATGGGGCGATTTTTATCACCTACAGATTGCTTGGTTCTTTTTCAGATTCATTCTCTCTTGCTCATTATCAATCTCCATCAACTTTATATTATGTGCGCATTTTAAATGTCTCTAAGCTCGTTTAACACGATTAATTTGCTTTTTGGGGGAAATATAATCTATATTTATGCGCTTTCGAATATTTATTTATAGTATGATTTTAGTATGCATTTACATATAGGTTGAGTGATGCCAAATAGTGAACAGATTTAATTATTAATCAATAATAATATAATCTATAAATTAAACAGTGCATAATTTTATATCCAAAAACCGTACGTACATATTCTATTCAAATAACTATTTCGTTTTTTTTAATCTGTTTCAATACGCGAACAATATTTTCCTTACATGAAATGTGACGGATATGTCAATAAAATCAAGAAAATCCATCTTTTTATATCATAAATATCGTTTTATGTACTGCGTTTCTGCCAAATCATATATATTTTCCCTCATATCATATTATAGCATGGGAAACATATGATACATTATGTCTCATTGTTATTCATTCTCTATGATCTATTCAATTCACATAAGTGTGCATATGTATAAGATTTTTGACATGTCTAGGCCATATGTTAATCGATATATATATATATATATGTATGTATGAATTCAGATCGAATTATGAAAAAATACAAATATATCTATATTAATGTTTATCTATATATATTATTCGTATTTATCTTTATTTTGATGTTTATCTCGAATAATTTTGGACTCACGAAGAACAAAAAATTGTCGTCACATGAATTAGATCAACCGAGGAGACAGCACTATAGAGGCGTGAGGCAGCGACCGTGGGGCAAATGGGCGGCCGAGATCCGCGACCCGAAGAAGGCCGCTCGGGTTTGGCTCGGAACGTTCGAGACCGCGGAAGAAGCCGCCTTTGCCTACGACCGGGCCGCCCTCAAATTCAAAGGCGCCAAGGCCAAGCTCAACTTCCCCGAACGAATCCAAATCCCCACCTCCACGACAAGCCACGTGGCACCACACCCCTCCTCATCTGCCGCGCCGGGAGCGGCGGCGAGTGATGTGCACGCGCCGCTGGATGGCTCATCTTCTTCACACGATTCTTACAACCAAGACATACTTCAGTATGCTCAGCTTCTTACGAGTAACGCTGACGTGGACTTGTCGTATTATACTTCGAGCCTTTTCGGACAGCAACCCTTCTCGACGATGACGTCATGGTCATCTCCGTCGTCTTCGTCGTTCACGTCGACGTCTCAACAAGCTCAGCAGGAGGAGGACAAGAACTATGGTTACGATTATTATAACAACCCGAGATATTAGTATTTAATCATATGATTATATATCGATTGGGAAATATAATCAATATACGACTTTTAGTGGAAGATAAGCAATTTATATATGCCGAGCTTGCAATATGCATATGTCATATATATATATATATGCGTGTGTGCGCGGGCGCTCTTAAATATGAAGCATGCATGGTGAGGATTTAATTATTTTTGGTCTGAAAATTCTCCGACCCATGAAAGTGATAAGTGATATTTCTAGTATCGTTCGTTCAGATTCTCAGTTAGAACTGAGAATGATTTATATATACATGCATTACACGGATTTAATATATATATATATAATAAATTCTCCCTGTTGCTTTTTAAAATATATTTATAGATAGACAACGATACCCTTTCCTTGATCGTTATTTATCCCAGTTTGCGTCACACCATAGTATAATATAATATATTTGTGGAGCACATTTACACTAAATGTCAATATACACGAAAATTATTTTACGGTTTATTTATATATTTATCGCATATGAGTATGGAAGTCCATTTATTCCATATATTATCTTACACAATTGCAAGGCTATGCTTATTCGGGAAGTTGATGATGACCTGTTGTTATATATATATAATCCGGCTTGGATGTGTGACGTGTCAACTTTGTTATCATTATTTGGTGAATTATGTTACATATGTAGAGCCTTGATTATTCTTGATGCAAAAAGTGTATTATTGGTCCCACTAAACATGTCAGGATGTATGTATATATGTTTATATACGGATACATATATATACATATGTTATATATATGCGTCGGTGCAAAAATTCATAAATTTCCAACTGCAAACCAACCATATTAAAACCCTAACCCTCTTTCACATGGCTATATAGTATATATTATACAGCAAGTTGGACCGTTCTACAGAATTATTCCGTCTCAAAAGACATATTGTCTGTTCACATCATGAATCGGGCAAACTTCCTTATATATATATATATATATATATCCTGAATTTTTTTCCCTTCATAATTCCAGTTTTTCTATATTATTACTTTATTTTATAATGATATATGAAAATGACATAAATTATAACATTCTTGAGAGTTACGCATGCGTCGATGTGGGCCCATTCGCACTTGTTTCCCTCAATGTGTGCTTCCGTGGGCCATTCGTATAAATCCCAATCAAATCAAATTTCAACACAATTAAAGGGTGAAAAACACATTTAACTAGCCGACAAAAGCCAAAATAATAATAATAAAGAATTCTTTTTTTTTGTTTCCTTAAATTCCATATTCTAGAATGTTATTTTTAAACGAACGGATATTTTTGGTCCATTGAATCCAAACAACTATAGTTTCGATTTAAAAATTAATCGATATAGCATTTTAAATCTGATTAATCACATCTGAATTTAATACTAATTCAAATAAAATTAAGGAAATGATAAAAGTAAATATTTTTAATAAAATAAATTGGAATAAGATCATAATGAAATTGAAATACAATATAAAAATTTATTAGATAAAATTATCCAAACCCAAAAATTTAAATAGCAAATAAAAAATCAGACATATTCATCATATTCAAAATTACAAAAAAATTGTAATGAATTTTTAACTAATAAATGAATATTCGATCATTATTAATTATATATACAATACTCTGTCTTATATCTCACCATTTGCAGATTAAAAAATGTATAACTGAATATAGTGAAAAAGATATCATATGATTAATAATTATTAGGAAAAATTCAATATAAATACCTCAACTTTACAAAATGTACCAAATAAATATCTAAAATTTTAATTTTACCTTATTGATATCTCAACTATTAAAATGGTAAAAAATGATAACTCAAATATTAAAATGTTTCAAATAGATACCTCAACTCATAATAAAATCGAGAGAAATTTACAACTTCAACTAGTTTTTTTATTTTAAAACTAACATTTAATTTATACATCATAATTAGAATCGAGATTGAAAATTGTTATCGATTTCGTGAGTTTTATTTATTTTTATTAAAAATTAACACGTAATTTAGACGTCGTCGCTATAGTCGAGATTGAGAATCGCTGTCGATTTCATGAATTAAAGTATTTTTTAAAATATTTTAATATTTTAGGTATTAATTTAGAATATTTTAATAGTTGAGATATCGATTAGATAAAATTAGAAGTTTAAGTAATACATTTTGTAAAGTTTGAGATGTTTATATGAGATTTTTCCTACTATGAGGTGAAAAAACCGTAACAAAACAAAAACAAATGAACGTGGTCATGAATCATGCCTCTGATGACTTGTGTGCTTGTGCCTATGTGTCAGTTACCCTTTCGGCTTCTTCTACGTTCAAATTTTGCGGCATGCACATGACATGAAGGTCGCTTCACAGTTGGTTTTTTTTTCTTCCTTTTTCTGTGTTCTCATTAAAAATCATGGAAAAAAATAATAGCTGCATTAAAAGTAGTTGAATTGTTATACAAAATTTTAATTGGTAAATGAAACAATAATTTGTTTTTAAACATTAAAATAGCTGAACTTGAATTTTTTTTATATAATTGGAAAAATATTTTATTAACAAAATTAACGTAATTAACAAGTCCCAAAGTTTGGGCTGCAATTGGAAATGTTTTAAAAAAACTAAGCCCAGTTTAGAGATAATGGCCCAAATAGTTTACATATTTATTTAACCTTCTGAATCGTATTTGTAATCCTCTGAATGGTTCCAAAGGTGTTAGATATTTTCCACTTCCGAAAAAAAAAAAAAAGTTATCTGAATCCATATCCGAAAAACCCTAAACACAAATTCACAGGAACCACCACCATTTTCGTATGCGCGTTTTCTCCACCATCGTCTCCTCATCGACACGCATTCGCCGAGATCTCTTCTCCTTCCTCAGCTTGTTTCACTCCCAAGCTAAGTCGATCCCGACCAGGATTCCGATGGGCTCCGGTGAGCAATCCCTTCGCCAGTCGTTGTCGGAGAAGTTATCCGCCGTCGAAGCTCAGGGCAACGCCGTTCGGGCTCTCAAGGCCTCCGGCGCTGGGAAGCCGGAGATCGAAGCCGCCGTTGTGCTTCTCAATAAGTTGAAGATCGAGAAAGCCGCCGTCGAGAAACAGCTTCAAGCCTCCGTCAGCGGTGACGGAGGCTCCGCCGATGGCGTTCTTAGCCGTGAGGCTTTCCGGCAAGCTGGCGTCAATACCCTCGAGCGGCGTTTGTTCTTCATCCCTTCGTTCAAGATTTACCGCGGCGTCGCTGGGCTTTATGATTACGGTCCTCCTGGTTGCGCTGTTAAGTCCAATGTTCTTCAATTTTGGCGTCAGGTAAGCTACGGATTCCATACGATTGGGACTTACTTTCGTTGTTCTATTAGCAGTAGAATTCGAGAGAATGTGTTAATTTATAGAAATGTTATCCAAAGCTGAGAAATTGGAAGACAAGAAGTAGACGAGAAAATTGAAAATGCATTTGAATGTGACAAATGCTGTGGAATCGATCCCGCTTATAATGTCGTTAGCAGCATTGCGAGGTTCTGATGGTTTTGTACTTCATTGTTCTTCAGCATTTTGTTCTTGAGGAGAACATGTTGGAAGTTGATTGTCCATGTGTGACTCCTGAGGTTGTTCTTAAGGCATCTGGGCATGTGGACAAGTTCACTGACCTTATGGTTAAGGATGAGAAAACAGGAACATGTTACCGTGCTGATCACTTGCTTAAGGATTATTGTAATGAGAAGCTGCAGAAAGATCTTACCATATCTGCTGAGAAAGCTGCTGAGTTGAAGCATGTTCTTGCCCTTCTGGATGACCTTTCTCCTGAAGAGCTTGGTGCCAAGATCAAGGAGTATGGGATCACTGCTCCAGACACGAAGAACCCACTCTCTGATCCTTACCCATTTAACTTGATGTTCCAGACATCCATTGGCCCATCTGGTTTGATCCCCGGGCAAGTATTTCCTTGTTATAGTTCTGTCATCGTTGTCTGAAAATGTTCTTATTTAGTCGGTATAAACTTTTGTTTCTGTTCTGAAAAATAGTGGCGCAAATCTTGCTTGTTATTTCATCTTTTTCTCTTTTGCAGTATAAAACTTTCTTAAATTCTTTTAACTAGCTCAGTAGCTCATTAGATGCTTACGGTTGCTGTCTAATGTATTTCGTCCTCATTGAACACTGCTGAGCTTTTTTTTTTTGTGTTCCAGTTACATGCGCCCTGAAACTGCGCAAGGGATTTTTGTGAACTTCAAGGACTTGTATTATTACAATGGGAACAAATTGCCATTTGCTGCTGCTCAAATTGGTCAAGCCTTTAGAAATGAGGTGAGATATCTTCCTTTTCTCTGTTAGTAATCTTCTATTCTCTCTTATCTTCTTGAAAGGGCACATTTTTCTATTACATTCGGGTTTTAGTGAGTGGCTCGCTTTGCATGCAGATATCTCCTCGTCAAGGGCTTCTTAGGGTTCGTGAATTCACACTGGCAGAAATTGAGCACTTCGTTGATCCTGAGAATAAATCACATCCAAAATTCTCTGACATTGCAAACTTGGAATTCCTTATGTTCCCACGAGAGGAGCAAATGTCTGGTCAGTCTGCAAAGAAACTTTGCATTGGTGAAGCAGTTGCCAAGGTCAGTTACTTTCTTTATGATATATACCCAACGGCCCACAAGCTTATCTCTCTTTATCATTGATAGCATTGATGGTTAAAAGCTTTTTTTTTTGTGTGTTCAGGGAATTGTCAACAACGAGACTCTTGGCTACTTTATTGGGAGAGTGTATCTCTTCCTCACTCGTCTTGGCATAGACCCGGAAAGATTGCGATTCCGTCAGCATTTAGCAAATGAAATGGCACATTATGCTGCAGATTGTTGGGATGCTGAGATTGAATGTTCATATGGATGGATTGAATGTGTCGGAATTGCAGATAGATCTGCATACGACTTGCGTGCTCACTCGGTAAGAAATTACGTTTGCATTCTTTCATGATCTGAATCTTGGATGTTCTTTCATGGACGTCATGCTGATGTGCAAAGTGGATTTTTGACATTGTTTTATTGCAGGACAAAAGTGGTGTTCCTCTTGTAGCGCAGGAGAAATTCTCCGAGCCTAGAGAAGTAGAGGTAATATGCCGTCTTTACAGCAAGCTCGACATACTTGTGGAAAACCCCCCAGTCCGATCTCTATGTATTTTGTCCATAATGTTGCCGGTCTTTTTATCGCAGAAACTGGTCATTGCTCCAGTGAAGAAGGAACTGGGTCTTGCATTCAAGGGAACCCAGAAGAATGTGGTCGAAGCTTTAGAGGTGGTTGAAATAGTCCTCTTGGTCTCATGTTACTCCATTAGGCTTAACTTCATGATTCACATGAATAATGTCTTTAAATATTAGGCTATGAATGAGAAAGAAGCTATGGAGATGAAGGCAGCACTGGAATCCAAAGGGGAGGTGGAGTTTTACGTGTGTACCCTCGGGAAGAATGTGACCGTTAAGAAGAACATGCTTTCGATCTCGAAGGAGAAAAAGAAGGAACACCAACGGGTTTTCACGCCATCGGTGATTGAACCCTCTTTCGGAATTGGTCGGATTATATATTGTCTGTACGAGCATTGTTTCTTCATGAGGCCGAGCAAAGCAGGGGACGAACAGTTGAACCTTTTCCGGTTTCCTCCTCTCGTTGCACCCATCAAATGCACTGTCTTCCCACTTGTTCAGAACCAACAGTACGAGGAAGTCACCAAAGTCATTTCCAAGGAACTCACTTCTGCTGGCATCTCTCATAAGATCGACATCACTGGTAATGACTCGAATCTTTCAATATGGAAAATGATGTAATGTATATTAGGAGTGGGTGTGGGCGGGTATCTGAGATTTTCGGGTCACCCGATCTCGGCCTCGGAATACTCGAGTGTTTCTGTCAGGTGTACTCGCTCTCAGTCTTGAGATGGTTGGTACCCAAACTTTGGGTACCGATGAGGGCTCGGATACCTGGTCAATGAGGCAAAAGCGAGAAGGTGAGGGCCGTGATACAGTTGCCTAGGCTCGTCCTCGCCATGCCTCCTGACCCTCCTCCCCCCTTCTCCCGTGATTTGGCTCTACCCTCTCTCTCCCCCTTCTCCCTTCCGGGCTCAGGTCCCCACGGCTCATGGGTAGTCATCTGATAAAGCCGATACTTGAACCCATGGTTCGGGTTTTTGCCAGCGAAGGATCCGACCTCGTACTCGCCGGCGATCGGGTTCCCGAATTTCGGTGTCCAGGGGAGGATACCCATGCCGAGCCCTAGTGTCTGTGATTCATGCTACTTGTTTGCTCAATCTTTTCCCCGTTATCAAACTGGGAAAACTGTGATAATGAATGGTGGATGCTTTAACAGGTACATCAATAGGGAAACGATACGCGAGAACCGACGAGCTAGGCGTACCATTTGCCATAACCGTCGACTCAGCGACATCGGTAACGATCAGAGAACGGGACAGTAAAGACCAAGTTCGGGTCAGCCTCGAGGAGGCGGCATCCGTGGTGAGTTCCGTCGTCGAGGGACGGAAGACATGGAAAGACGTGTGGGCAAGTTTCCCGCACCACTCTTCTGGTTGTTCCGACGAGTAGTTAGTTAATTTAGGCGCTGGCCATAAACACTAGCAGCCTTCCAAGAGTCACGGAACACTGTCGTCTTGTTTCTGTTATTGTCTGAGACTGTTCCCGTTTAAGGACAACAATCTATTTATTACCTGTGGAAGAACACACACATACACTTCCTCTTCGCAATTTGTGTTGTATATCACATCAATTACTTTACAGTTTCTTATATTTTCCGTAAAAGGATTTTGTTAATTCGAAAGTTGTTAATCGTTGATTCTGGGTTTCTCTAATTGTTAATAGTGATTTTTTTTAAAGAGATATAGTTTATGTAACTAGGTTTTTCAGTTGGATTATTGGATTTTTCGGCATTACGATGGTTGGGTATTCGACCCTTTTCGGTATCCATGGACCTCGCCGACCGAAATCTAAGTTGGAGAATCGAATTTTTATTTTCACTACATCTATATTCATCCTATCGATAGATGGATATCTGAATTTAAATTTATATCCCAAATTTAATTTTTACCATTTGACAAAAGGACTTTAGATTCCGTAATTTGTTTAGATTTACATCAAATTACATTGACCATTTTCCCATAATTAATATTTCATCCGTTTCAAATTAATTGATGTTTTATGCTATTTTTTTTTCTGTTTTAAAATGGTTGTTATTTTAGATTTTCTAAATAAGTTTTTAAAAAAATTTCTAATTTTATCTTTAATAAAAAGTACCAAATTCTAATAGCAAAGACAGTATTTAAAAACACATTATTTTCTGAATATTAAATAAGGATTTTATATAACTTTTTTTAAAAATTTATTTAAAATTTGCAAAAAAAATTAAAACGGAAACTAATTTGATACGGAAGGAGTGTAATTTTTATTTTTTTTTCTTTGTTTTCGTTTAGTGAGCATAAAACGACGACGTACTGGTTTTCTCCAATTCTTTAAACCGGGGGAGGGGGTACGGTACTCATATTTCTCTCCCTCCCTCACCCCGATCGCCGTCTCTGGTGGCCTGACTGGTTCTGCTAAAGAGCGAAACCCTATATTCCACCATTTCCGTAAGAGCAAGAGATGCTTCGTGTTGCAGGGAGGAAGATTTTCTCTCTCTCGCAGAGATCTTCGACGGCGTCGTCATTCGCACTTTCCCGAAACCTTCCCGTCTTCGATGGCTGTGACTCCTTCTCCGTCAGCAGATCCGAATCTTCTCCGGATCCCTTTTGTTTTCATTCCGACCTTCGTAGCCTTATAAGAGGTTTTTTTACTGATCCACGCTTTTTTCTCATTTCCTTCGATTGATTTGCTCTATGGGTTTTTTTTGCGGTTTTATTGTTCGATTGATTTGAATATTCGATTTATATGCTTTTGGGTAGAGATTTCTGCCATCATGTGCTTATAATTTGATTGAGGGCACCAGTCTTTGTTATCTATCGCGACTTCCATGAATCTTGGGAAAAAGGATGCAAATTATTACACCAAATGTCAGAACTTGTCATATATTTACAAGCTATCTCTGTAATTGATCTGGTTTTCATCGCGTGTGGCTTTTGATTTGATTGATTCGGATTTTTTTTTTATAAGATTTGGTTTCCATTACTCCGACTGCTTACAAATCTTCGAGAAGGGATTAGATGCTACAATTTCGGGTCTTATGTATATATTCATTTCCGGAGAAATGAATGTTTCCTCCTTTGTTGATGAATTCCCGTTCAAGTATTCGATGTTCTTTGGTCTGTGAAGCATGAAACTGGAATCATAATCATGTTATCCAATCTAGCTATGTGTTCAATCTTTGCTAAGGAGTTTTTCCATCTTTTTGTATGTTTGCCATATATGTTACATGTACCTGGCCGATGCCTTATTTTGAATGGCGGCTCAAGTTTTAGGAACTTAAAATTTAATCCATTGTTAGAAAAGTTTCCCGATGTTCGGAGTTACTTAGCTTCCTATGCTCCCGGTCTTTATCATTGTTGGGTCACAAGGGTCGGTCAGCCTTTTGGCATAAGTTCGCAAATTCATGATTGAGACCGAGTTTACAGAGGATGGCTCTGTTATATCTTTATCTCATACATTTTCTTTCTTGGGACAATTGCAATGAAAGTTCAGATCTTTTTGTTGGACGAGTCATTAGAACATTTGATGGAGAATACGATTTGTTGGGATCATTTTCTTCTTTCTTGCTGTTTGCAGGGTTCTCTTCTCAAGCTTTCAACCAAGGAAACGAGGTAGGTTTCATTTCTGAAGTCCCCGCAACCGTTGAAGCTGTCAAAACTCCTAATTCAAAGATTGTCTATGACGAGCACAATCACGAGCGTTACCCGCCGGGCGACCCGAGCAAGCGTGCTTTTGCTTACTTCGTCTTGTCGGGCGGGAGATTCGTGTATGCATCCGTGATCCGCCTTCTTGTCCTCAAGCTAGTCCTCAGCATGTCAGCCAGTAAAGACGTCCTGGCTCTTGCGTCCCTCGAGGTCGATCTCTCGAGCATTGAACCTGGAACCACCGTGACGGTCAAGTGGAGAGGGAAACCCGTCTTCATCAGGAGAAGAACAGAAGACGACATCAATCTTGCCAATAGCGTGGATCTGGCATCTCTTAGGGACCCGCAAGAAGACGCGGCTAGGGTTAAGAATCCAGAATGGTTAGTCGTGGTCGGAGTCTGCACCCACTTGGGATGCATCCCCTTACCGAACGCCGGTGACTATGGCGGTTGGTTCTGCCCGTGTCACGGCTCGCACTACGATATCTCGGGCAGAATCCGAAAGGGTCCTGCCCCGTTCAACCTGGAAGTTCCGACTTACAGCTTCTTGGAAGAGAACAAGTTACTCATCGGTTGAGGGTTCTGAAATTTAGGACACAGCTTTTCGGCCGGGACAACTTCTTAAGGTGAATCTGTTCTGTTTTTTTATGGTGATGGAGACAAAGATTGTCTTTGTTTTTACTGAAATAATGTAATAATACAAACTCTCTGCTTATTTGTTGAACAGATCCATTGTTTTTTTGTTTCAGAGATTGTAATCTGATATTTATATTATCATAAGTATTAGAAGGAAAAAGAGAAATTGTGCAAGAAGAGCGAATAACAATAGCAAATATGTCTCTTCCGACCATAATTATAATAAAAACTATAAAATATCAATCGATAGAAAGAGAAGTAATTCAGAGGATTCAGTAACTTGGCCCTTTTTTTTTAGCTGTCTTGAATGGCAACCAAAGGGAATTTCCCTCCATAGATGTCTGGGAGTTGGTCCTCTTCTATGTCTTCAAGCAGTGTAGATGTGAGTTTCTTGTTCTCCACGAAAACGATCTTCCCAAATTAAAAAAAAACATTTCCAATCAATTTCACAACAAGAAATAGTTTTGTTATATTATTTTTCCTTTTTCCTGCAAATATAGGGACAAGAGACTTACCTTCCTCTTAGTCTTGCTGTCGATGAACGGGTAAACCACCTTCCAAGCTGTCATGAAGATGTAAGGGGAATGGACTATGTATAGCTTCCCCAGTCTCTCTGGGTGATAATCCTGGAAAGTTATCTCACAATAAGGGTTCTGTCGTGTTGTATTTTCTTGAATCAAATGAATTGGATTTTATCGTTTGAACCTAATGGCAGATCTCGATATGCCAACTGTTTTTCTTTCTTGATGTTAACAGCATCTGAACCACTTTACTTTGATGGGTTCTTACTGGATAAGGCGGATTACATGTTTTTTTACCTGTAATATCGATAGAGCAGCCAAGTATCCGCGGATGTCACAGTTGGAGTATCCCCATCCTTGGACATCTCCAATGGCTATGAACTTCTCTTCTCCCCTTGGCATTCTAAGATATAAAACCAACAATAAAAGTATTAGCATCTCTTTAGTTAGGTAAAAATTCCTATCTTTGGAAGCGGGTGAACTTGGGAATCTACTAGAACTCTGTATCTTTTTTACTTCGAACGTGCAGAACTTTGTGTTTCTCGTTCTTGGGTTAACGATAGGATCATACAGAACTAGTCCAACCGCAAGAACTCAGGCAAGATTCCAGGAGATTAATGGAGTTGATTAGTGACCAATGTCGTTACCTGGCAACTATCTTCTGCAGAGTGTAAATAACAAAACCTGTAACACAAACACAGCATAGACATGAAGCAATCATGGAGATCAGACTGTTAATCATACAGGGAAGTACAGTGCATGATCTGGATGCGAAGATTAGTATTATATGAGAAAACTTCAGTCAAGGTTAATCATTAGTCTGATGCAAGAATTAAACAGAAAGGGTTGGCCCGACATGTATGATGCACTCACGCTTGAATTCCTCCGGGTTCCCTTTGGAGGGGTTATGCCTACTCCCGAAAGCAACTACTACAGGTCGACCCTGCTTATCATGACCTCCCATACACACCTTGTTATGGGAAAGATCATTTGAAATCTCTGGTTCAGATATGTAACCCTTAGGTACGGAGGTCCGCTTCCAGTTTATGTACTTAAGAAACATGTTAGAAGCCTTCTCTATATCATGGTCACGTGCTCGGAGAAATCTTCTGAGCATCAGGTCATCCTCATCCTGCAAAACCAGGCACAAAACAGAAGTCGATACATCACAAATTCACATTAATTGAAGCAATGCACCTTAATCTTGAAAGGGTAAGTTCAAGTATGAGCTAAGAACAAGACAGCAAACATATACAGGAACGAACATCTTCCGACATCATACCAAGTTCACAAAGTTCCTGTTCCACCGCTATAGCCACAATTTCTTTCTTTTGTCCATCTTTGCCACAAGGTCTCTAAGGTGCATCGATAAACCGAAATCAACTAACTTAGAGGAAGTGCTTCAGCCACCTACAGATGATCACTTTTTCGTCAACACCGTGTTTTTTTTTTTGTTGACAACACGGTCTCTAGATTTTCTAGATCGCATTTTGCTCCTTCGATACTGATACATAAACTAATCCAAGCAAAGAAATGAAACTTCGGTGCCCTAATCAGCTTAATCACGACAAATTCCACGCTCAGCAGCTAATTCAACCTCGAAAACCGATGCAGACAAACTCCAGTAATTCAAATTTCTAACGAACTCGAAATGAAGCAGAAACGTAGAAACAGACCCAAAAGATAAACAAACAAAAAAAACCAGAGAAGAAGAATAGGTTGACCTTGGTCGAAGGATCTTCTCTCTCGCATAGAGCTCTCATGATCCCGACCTTGCTTCGCTCGATCTCATCCTCTATCACTGGACCATTCTTTCTCTCTTTCCCACCTTCTCTAATCGCCACTTCCTTAGTCTCACTCTCCATTTTCTCCGGCAACGAGTCAACGTTCCTCCGGCAACGGCGACCACCAGATCTCCGAAGTAGAGAGAGAGAGAGACGGTTGAGAAGAGAGGAGAGAAGAGTAATAAATAAGGAGCTATGGCCAAATATGAAGAAAACAAAACAAAATAAATGACCCTTTTTCCTTGTTTTTTCCTCTCCTCTTTAAATTTCTTCCCATTTTTTCCTCCTTACATCTTCCCTCAACCAACTCAGCCTTTTTTTATATAATTTTTATTAGTCTATGATAATTGGTCAAAACATCTCCTTTGAAAAAAAATAATTTTCAAAACTATTATTAAAAATACTCTTATTTTATTATTTTAACTTCAAATCATATCTTTCTATAACGGTGAGTTTGTGATTCATATTATCAAAAATTTAATCTTGATCACGTTGAGCACAACGTTGAATTTATAATATTTTTATCAAATAATTAGTGAGATATATAAAATATAAACATAATAAATAATATGATCACCGTAAATTTTAACGTTTTTTTATGAATAAATTTCTAATTCCGGTTATGGTCTTGTTATTTTTCAGTCCATCACTTTATTTTCAAAATATCATATTTTGGAGTCATGAATAGGATTTTCTTTTAAAATATTTATCGTTTAACATTTTATTTTTTGTTCTATAAATTTCTATTTCTTCTATATCTGGAATAGTTTGGATTACAATTTATTTAATTTAACTTAATTATAATTTCAAATAATATTAATTTATATATATATATATATATATGTGTGTGTGTGTTAATTACTTCTACGTGATTTTTATTTTTTATATTGAATTAAAATGGCGACAATGACATGTAATTAATTTGCTTAGTGTCAGCGTATATCTAACTAACTTATGCTATTTCAGATCAGAGAATTTCAAAAATTATTTATGATGTGTAATATTTATAGAGGTTTATTTTAAAATTTTATTTAATAAATAAAATTCGAGTTTATAATTTTGAAAATGTTTTAAAAGTTCAAACTTGAATTCATAGAATACTTATTTTTTAATTAATTAAAATTGAAATATTCAATTCAATCAAACTTTTGAATTATATATATATGGTTTATGGGCGACACATTAGCAAAAGTCGTTTATAATAAATGAGGAAAACATTGAAAATAGAATAAATTCCGTTGCTTGGAATTTGGAAATGATTTGTAAACTTTATTGTACCAAAAAACTGACACTATATTATGCAATCGAACTCGTTTATGTTCTAACTTATAACTAAGTGCTGCTATTTTAAATTCAATAATAATAATAATAGTAATAGTAATAATAATAATAATAATAATAATAATAATAATAATAATAATAATAATAATAATAATAATAATAATAACTCATATGTTTGGTTTATTTCTCAATCGAACTCGCCATCCTTCATAAATTATGTTGGTTGGAGTGACAGATGATTTAAAATTAAAAAAATAATTATGATTCATAATACTTGCAGAGATTGATTATAAACATTTTAATTTTTTTTAAGTAAACATATTCGAGTCTATATATTTGAAATGGTTAAAATGTAAAAAAATGAATTTATAAAATAAAAAATTTCAAATAAAAAATTTTTAAACTTGAATTTAATTAAAATTTTGAATGATACTTTTTTTTTATATTACACTCTTTTATAAATGTTGGTAGTTCAAACGGTGAAATAAAAGTGCAAATCGTTTGTTTTATTCCGAATTTGAATTTTAAATTTAAAGGGAGTGTTCAAATCATACGGTTGTCTTCCGACTTCGAGATTAGCGTAGACTTTGATCCAGGATATCCGATTATCTGAAAAAAGTCTTAATAAACGTGAATCCATACAAAGTATATACACACCCATAACATGTTGATATCAAAATCAGACTGTCAATAAATACTATTACTAATAAAAGCTTGTTATTAAATTTTACATTTGCTAAGTGTGGGTCCCCCCTAATAAAAACCAAAGTGATCAGCATTATTTTTTCATGATATGAGGAAATTGTTGAGGCAAGCCACAAGAGCAATAAAGTGATCACACACACACACATATATATATATATATATATATATAATATTTAGCAGAGTTAATATATATTTTTCATTATATATATAATATTTAGCAGCGTTAATATATATTTAAATTGGAATTGGTAGTCGTGAGTGGAGAAATGTAATATCTTTAGGCTGATTAGGAGGAGCGGATATCTTAGGGTGAAGTTTTATTTTGGTTATTTTTTTATTCCAGTTTTCAAAATTTACCAAATATAAAATATGGTGTGATTTGGTTTGAAAGGATCATATGATTATCTGAGAAATTATTTCAACAAAGGGAACCAAAGGTAAAACTCTCTTTTATATAGATGCACATCCAAGAATTCCATCCGTAAAATATTAATATTTTATTATTTGACGACAAATGTCATACATGTTTTTGTGAAACTGACATATTTTCTTCGTACTTTACGTGGGGTTAGAGTAATTTTAAATATTTTTACTTTTTACGTCAACTTATTTTTCCAAAATATTATGTGGATGAATAATTTTTTTCTGTATATTTGTTTTTTTGAAAAAATCCAAAAAAAATCTCTTTAACTTATCAATTTTTATAAAATAAAATATAAAGTTTATTTTTTATTAAATAAAATATAATTTCATTTTTCAATTGCAAATAAACCGAACTTTATAGTTATTGTTATTTTTAAACTAAATAGTAACGTAATATATCAATATTCTATATTACAAGTTAACATTTTACCTATATTTAATACGTTATCATTTACGTGTTTCAATATTGATACGTCATGTTAGTTATGCATTTAAAATTGACAATTGTTATAAAATTTAGGTTTATTTATAATTTAAAAATTAAGTTGAGATTTTATTTTGTAAAAGTTATGTTCGTTTTATTTTATGAAAAAATTGATAAGAGTTTTTTTTTTTAAATTTCCTATTTTTTTTAATGAAGTTCTTACACACGCGCACATGCAGTTTTGGGGTCCGTCGAAGTGCATCGCAAGCAATTTCTCTCCTCTGGCTCTCACCGTTTCTTGAAGCGATTTCTTCTGTGTTTCGTTTTCAATTTCCTACCGGAGAAAATGTGTCTTCTCTTCCGTTCTCAATTAAAAAAACCCTAGACCTAAACCCGAAGGAAACCCATCAACCACTGCGCCCATGACGTCCCAACCATTCCTTGGCTTAAATACCTTCTCTTC
>NW_010960187.1:2912515-2927446 GCF_000463585.1 Tarenaya hassleriana | reverse complement strand
TTCCGATCGAACCCTAGATACCCACTTCGATTTCGCTTCGGATTTTGGGTGAAAGATGTCGGATCGATCATGGGTTTCCGCCATTTTCGTCTTCGTGTTGTTCTGGGTTTCTTCCGCTGAACATAATGTTCGTACTGAGCGAATTTCAGGTACTCTCTTCAGTTTTGGGGAAGTAATTTTCCGCCTTCTAGGAGTTTGGAGTATAGGGCAGATAATCTTTTTGCGGTATGTCAGTGAGGAAGAATTCGTAGAAAAGTTTCCACTTTCCGGGAAAATTACTATACAGAATGACTATTCCCACGAAGAATTTGGAACATACGCTCATTCAAAGTCTCGGATATCTTATGGTTATTCCCATCATGCGGATTGATTCGGTTGATGCTTATCTTATTCATTGCATTGATAGCCAAACTCAGTTATGTCGGTAAATGTTCAAACGCAAAACTCTTTGATTGGATTTTTCTTGTCCGAAATGCACAGGAAGTGCTGGGGATGTCTTGGAAGATAACCCAGTGGGAAGGTTGAAGGTCTATGTTTACGAGCTCCCGAGCAAATACAACAAGAAATTACTACAAAAGGACCCTCGATGCCTTAACCACATGTTTGCTGCCGAGATTTTTATGCACAGATTCCTCTTATCTAGCCCTGTTCGGACACTAAATCCGGAGGAAGCAGATTGGTTTTACACTCCCATATACCCTACTTGCGATCTCACTCCGACTGGCTTGCCTCTGCCTTTTAAATCTCCTCGTATGATGCGGAGTGCTATACAGTTGATCTCGACAAACTGGCCTTATTGGAACCGGACTGAAGGAGCCGATCACTTCTTTGTCGTGCCCCATGACTTTGGAGCCTGCTTCCATTATCAGGTAAAAGAATTTGTCAGTAATCAGTAAAGATTAGATGGGTGTGTACGTACTCAGGTATGGATGCATTGCTTTAGAACTTAGATGCAGGAACTAGCTACTAGTTGATGAATTCTTTGGTGAACTTATTATATGCACGAGATTGGAGAATTTTGCAATGAGTTTGTTTCATGGAGATTCAAGATTTATGTGGATGTGGAAAACAGGAGGAGAAAGCCATTGAAAGGGGGATTCTTCCACTGCTTCGGCGTGCTACTTTGGTTCAGACATTCGGTCAGAGGAACCACGTGTGCTTGAACGAAGGCTCCATCACCATTCCGCCTTATGCTCCACCTCAGAAGATGCAAGCCCATCTGATTCCTCCAGAAACTCCTCGGTCTATCTTCGTATACTTCCGGGGTTTGTTTTACGATGTTAACAATGACCCAGAAGGCGGCTACTATGCAAGGTACATTTTCTTGGTAAAAGTTAAATTGTACCCATCTATCTTAATATCATCATTCACCCTAGAACTGCAATCAAATTATCAATAACATCACTTCAAGATTAAGCTCATCATATGAAAAATTGGGGTATAAGGCCATCTTAAGACTGTGTATTCAGGAATCGACAATTACAATCAAATTGTCAATAACACTTCAAGATTAATGAGCATTTTCTGTTTTGAACTGACACAGAGGAGCAAGAGCGGCAGTGTGGGAGAATTTCAAGAACAACCCTCTCTTCGACATCTCCACAGATCACCCGACAACATATTACGAAGACATGCAACGATCCATCTTTTGTCTGTGTCCTCTAGGTTGGGCTCCATGGAGTCCGAGGCTGGTAGAGGCAGTGGTGTTTGGTTGCATTCCAGTCATCATAGCCGACGACATTGTCCTGCCCTTTGCAGATGCCATCCCCTGGGAAGAAATCGGAGTCTTTGTGGCTGAAGAAGATGTCCCGAAACTAGACACGATCCTCACTTCGATACCGACTGAAGTGGTTCTCAGAAAACAGAGACTTTTAGCGAATCCATCGATGAAACGGGCAATGCTTTTTCCCCAACCGGCTCAACCGGGTGATGCATTTCATCAGATACTAAATGGGTTGGCTCGGAAATTGCCGCACGAGAAGAGTGTGTACGTGAAACCGGGCGAGAAGGTCTTGAACTGGACTGCTGGTCCGGTTGGGGACCTGAAACCTTGGTGAATCTCCAAGAGAGTTGAAACTTTTGTTATGGTTCTTTCTGTTTTCTTTCCTTTTCCTTGTTTTGGTCTTTTAGAGTTGTGTCCGAGTCGAGGAGTTATTGGTTACAATGCTACACACTGTAAAATGTGAGATTTTTCTTCCTGGTTTTGGAATTTTTTTGTAGATATATACATAATAACAAGTAATGAGAAAAAAAAAATCCATTTCTTTTTATAATTCTAACGTCATATGTATACACATTAGGTATAAATAATTTTTTTTAAAACCAAAAACTTTAAATTTTTGTAAATATATTAGAAGTAATCATTTTGGTTCGGTTTAATGAAACCAAACCGAAATGGATAAAATAAATAATAAATCAAATTTGAGATAAAAATTGAATGGTTATAATTTTTATTTCGAAAAATAAAATTACATACAAATTTTATTATTATATAAAAACAATTGAAAAAATTTGATAAAATTAATTTTATATAAAAATAAAAGGAAAGAATATATAAATATCTGAATTTTTATAAAATTTTTAAATAAATATGTGAACTATAAAATTTTTAAATAAATACCTGAATTTTTTAAAACTTTCATATAAATATCCAGACTTTTAAAAATTTATCAAATAAAACCAACAATGGATGATTACTTGGTTAATCATAAGACTAATTACGCTCTCTGAGAGGAACCCTTGAGCACTAACAATGGCCATTACAGGATTTACTCTAAAGCAACCTTTGGCATTTCTGATAAGACGCGCTTTGTATAAATTAATATTTTTTATGTTATCCACTTGACATTATTAAACAAGTTGCGAGGATTTTAGAGCTATGCTTTTCTCCAAACAATTTCACTTCGATTTATATATATATACACACATATATATAATCAAGGTTATAAAAAAAACTATATTATGCAAAATTTGAATTTTCTATAAAAAGTACGGTAAAAATGATGGATTATTACTGAAAAAAGGATAGATTTTGCCGTTTCGCAAAAAAAAAACTGGCTATTATGACGTCACCATGACCTAAAATGATCAAATATAATTTATAATTTTATATATCTCGTGTTGTTGTATTTAGCAGTTCCTTAATCCATTGTTTTCACCGACCTAACTCACCAACCCCTTTTGCCTCTTGTTTTTCTCATCGATCACAGAGAGAGAGAGAGAGAGAGAGAGAGAGAGGAAATGGCTACCATCTCCAAGCTCGCAAACCCATCTTGCCCTGTTGCTTCCGTCAAGCCCAGATCTTCATCGTCTTCCTTCTTGCCCAGATCCTTCGTCGGCTTCAACGGTAGAAGCGATTTCAACGTCAAGCTTTTGTCCTCGCAGCTGCGCCTGCGTTATGATCAACAATCGCGAGCCTCTCTGATGTAAGCATCTATGTCTCTATCCATGTATGTATCTCTGTACGTTTACACACGATATGTGTTTGCGCTTTTCGTCGCGGCGTCGGGTTTCACCAGAAATGATCTTGTATTTGCTTTTTAGTTGAAGGGCACCTGAAATCTGGGTCTTTGTCCCTTTTCGGACATTCTTAAAAAAAGTTTCGTGATTTTATAGCAGGTTGATAAGCATTCTCAGTTGTTTCTGTTTGTGTTACAAAAGCCCGATGTTCTGTCATAACCATGGAGATTTGATTCCTGACTCTTGATCTCATGGTGATAATCAATCTATATATTCTGGCTTTCTCTGTTTATAGCGCTGTCGGATATATCTGTAATCAACAGAAGATGGCAAGTTTTTTATCTGTATGAATGAATACATCAACTAGTCTTTGTGTCTCTGTGATAGTATTCTGGTTTCTGGTTAAGTTTTTGCGGAATTGGTTTCTGCAATGGGTTTGTTTGATTCATTTTCCTGTTAACAGTGTCAGGTGTTCTGCTTCTGGTGGAAATGGAAGTGCCACTAAGAGAACGACTCTTCACGATCTCTACGAGAAGGAAGGGCAGAGCCCTTGGTACGATAATTTGTGCCGCCCTGTTACAGATCTTCTCCCTCTCATCGACAATGGCGTTAGAGGTGTAACGAGCAACCCTGCGGTAGATCATCATTTACTTGTTTCCCTTGTCATTTTTCGGGCTTTTGGGTTTTCTGCTTGTTGGTTGCACCAATCTCTTTTTGGCTGTTCGTTTACGTGATCTATGTCTATGTGAACCTGCAGATCTTCCAGAAAGCCATATCTTCCTCAAACGCTTACAACGATCAGTTCAGGTATTCCTCTAGACTATGCTGCATAATTTCGATTCCAATCTGATTGTATCAATGTGTTCAAATGCTTGTTTTAACTGCTGATTGTTGAAAAAGCATGATCTGTTGCAAAGGTGGCTGCTTTTTTGTGTTTTCTGACAGAATCTGCTTTCTTTGATACTTCAGGGAACTTGTACAATCTGGAAAAGACATCGAAAGCGCATACTGGGAACTCGTGGTGAAGGACATTCAAGATGCCTGCAAGCTTTTCGAGCCCATTTATGATGAGACTGATGGCGGCGATGGTTATGTCTCAGTCGAAGTTTCTCCGAGACTCGCTGACGATACCCAAGGGACCGTCGAAGCAGCGAAATGGCTTCACAAAATCGTCAGCCGCCCAAATGTCTACATTAAGATTCCCGCAACTGCTTCATGCATACCTTCCATCAGGGATGTCATTGCTTCTGGCATTAGTGTCAATGTCACGGTAAACTTATCGTGATATCTGATAAAGGCGCCTCCTTGATCTTGTTTTCTTGGCGTGTCTTGTAAGAACGTTGTTGTTACGTGCTTTTTTTTTTTTTTTGCAGCTTATATTCTCCATTGCTCGATATGAGGCTGTGATCGATGCATATTTGGATGGCCTTGAGGCCTCTGGACTGGACGACCTCTCGAGAGTCACGAGCGTCGCTTCCTTCTTTGTCAGCCGAGTTGACACTCTCATCGACAAGATGCTCGAGAAAATCGGTACCCCTGAGGCCCTGGATCTCCGTGGGAAGGTGAAGTCTGTCCGGTTTATCATTGAGGAAAAACCCGTGAATCAACAAGCTTATGTCACTCGATTTTTCTCAATGTTTCAGGCCGCCGTTGCTCAAGCCGCATTAGCCTACCAGCTGTACCAGAAGAAATTCTCGGGTCC
This sequence comes from Tarenaya hassleriana, assembly GCF_000463585.1. Classification (NCBI taxonomy): domain Eukaryota; kingdom Viridiplantae; phylum Streptophyta; class Magnoliopsida; order Brassicales; family Cleomaceae; genus Tarenaya; species Tarenaya hassleriana. Next base: position 2,922,285 of record NW_010960187.1, on the reverse strand, counting down.
CAGATGGGAAGCTCTGGTAAAGAAAGGTGCCAAGAAACAGAGGCTTCTCTGGGCATCGACCAGTGTGAAGAACCCTGCTTACCCCGACACTTTGTACGTCGCTCCCCTCATCGGGCCTGACACGGTGAGTCAGTCATCCTTTCTCCATAGCAAATCCGGTGTTTCACGTCATAAAAACCGTCATTCTTTAACACCCGAATCCCTGATTTGAAAAAAGAGCTTTCCTTTTTCTGCAATCACAGGTTTCGACCATGCCGGACCAAGCCCTTGAAGCGTTCGTCGATCACGGGAAAGTGGGTAGGACGATAGATGCCAATGTATCGGAGGCAGAAGGGATATACAGCGCGTTGGAGAAGCTGGGGATAGACTGGAACAAGGTCGGGGATCAGCTGGAAGACGAAGGGGTCGACTCGTTCAAGAAGAGTTTCGACAGCCTGCTCGGTACACTCCAGGACAAGGCCAACTCTCTCAAACTAGCCAGCCACTGAAACTGAAAACATGTTCGTTTTTCTCTTCCCTCTTGGTGGTAATAAAGAAGCAAGAACTGGTTCTCAGAAAAACCAGTGCTTTGGTTAAAAGGTTGTGTCTTTTGTCGGGATTTGAAAAAAAAATGGCAGTCTTTTGACGTTTTGTTCTTGAACGAGTTCGATTTGGGTTAAGCTTTGTTCACTCACTGTTTTATGGCTAAGTTACAGAAACGTTTACGAATTTACAAAGATGGAGGTAGTATAGAAACTTTGCCGAATGCATTGGAACACTTCATGCATATTTTTTCAGTATCTGAAAATCGTGTATCCGTTAACCAACAAAACTAAAGGAACGTGTAAAGCTCTGGTGATGGTGAGAATCTGATATTTGGGTTCGGGTGTTGGCCGGTGGTGATTACCTGTACCTGAGGATATCCGTCTTTCTGTCAGCTCGGGTGCTCCTCATCGGGTGTCAAAGGCAAGGGCGTGACGAGGGACGACAAGGCAAATTGCCGTAGGCAGAAAAGGTTCAGACACCCGATGAGGATATCCGCCCCTGCCCTCGTCTCGATACAGACCTAGGTCTCGGTAGAGATTTTCGCTGTTGTTGAAACCATGCTCATCTTGTCGGTGCACCCGTATCCATAAAATACCCCACTCACGAGTCACATACCTGATTTTCGGGTTTATTTGCCCAGTCCTAGTTTGGACCGTATTCGAGCTTTTACCTGAACACTGAGCTTAGTTCTATATCACTCATGCGAAGGAGACAAATCAAAACTTGGGAGTATCCAACAACTCAGAACCCGACAAAAGCTCGAAACAACAGTTTGGGGCAAAACCCGAAAGCAGCAGCGACATCGAACGATCACAAACTAAAAACAAACGAGAGAGGTAACGAAGGTGAAAAAACCGGACAGAAACAGGTTCCAGGGTTACAATAACTTAGAAAAAACCTACTCTTTCGTTACCAGGTTTTTGCATGACCATCAGCAAAGCGGGCGCCGCTTGTAACGAACCATCACCTGCCCTTTCACGCCGACCACCATAGCATTCCAGTCGATCTCGGGGAAAGGCGAAACCAGCTCAAGCTCAAAGTTCCGCAACAAATGACTCCATATGGCTTTGATCTGAAGGTACGCAAATGGCTCCCCGAGGCACCCATGCCTGCCTCCCCCGAAGGAGATGTATGAGAATGCCCCAGCCGCTTTGTCCTCTTCCCTTCCTGGGGCAAATCTATCGGGATCATACGTGTCGGGTTCTTTAAAGATATGAGGAAGCCGGTTGGCGAATGCCGGTGAAGTTGCGATGATATGACCCTTTGGAATGTCGTACTCTTTGTCCGAGGCTGGTAGAGGCAGTGGTGTTTGGTTGCATTCCAGTCATCATAGCCGACGACATTGTCCTGCCCTTTGCAGATGCCATCCCCTGGGAAGAAATCGGAGTCTTTGTGGCTGAAGAAGATGTCCCGAAACTAGACACGATCCTCACTTCGATACCGACTGAAGTGGTTCTCAGAAAACAGAGACTTTTAGCGAATCCATCGATGAAACGGGCAATGCTTTTTCCCCAACCGGCTCAACCGGGTGATGCATTTCATCAGATACTAAATGGGTTGGCTCGGAAATTGCCGCACGAGAAGAGTGTGTACGTGAAACCGGGCGAGAAGGTCTTGAACTGGACTGCTGGTCCGGTTGGGGACCTGAAACCTTGGTGAATCTCCAAGAGAGTTGAAACTTTTGTTATGGTTCTTTCTGTTTTCTTTCCTTTTCCTTGTTTTGGTCTTTTAGAGTTGTGTCCGAGTCGAGGAGTTATTGGTTACAATGCTACACACTGTAAAATGTGAGATTTTTCTTCCTGGTTTTGGAATTTTTTTGTAGATATATACATAATAACAAGTAATGAGAAAAAAAAAATCCATTTCTTTTTATTCACGCTGAAATCGCTGTGGGAGGCCCGCATGAGCATGATTAGTGGTGGGTGGAGTCTCAAAGCTTCCTTAATGCAACGGTAAAGAACATCCATCTCGGACAAGATGTCATGATCGATCTTGTCCCCATGTTTTTCGATCAGTTTCTTCTGCTCATCCAATGCGGCCGAGAAGTATTGCTTGTATTTCATGAGGTAGGCTCCAGTCCATGTCGAAGTGATAGAACTCGTGTGTTGTCCGGCAAACAGAGCGGCGATAAGCAAGCCGGTGACCTCGGCTTCAGTTGTGCATCGACCATCTTTGTACTTTGAGTCGATGAAACATTGCAGCATGTCGTTCTCGGATTTGCCCGAGCATTTTCTCGATGAGATGATCTTTGCGAAAATCTCAGCCAGCCTTGCACGGGCCTTGTCACGGCGGTGATGAGCTGGGATGGGGAGATATGGGAAGAGAACACTGATAGGGAGCATTCCATTGTCAAGGTCGTGAAACAAGGCGGAGACGTCGTCAAAGAGCTGGTCACGGACTTCTCGGCCCAGTAGACATCTACTGGCGGTCAAGATGATGAGACGCTCTAGCTCACCCTTTATGTCCACTTCACCACTATCTCCCCATTTCGAGAAGAAATCCTGCCAAACGCCAGAATAAGGATTAAGACTCGAAAAAACGGTAATACACAAAGAAACTGAAGGAGTTTTTCCAAACAGTGAGAGGAAAATATATACATATGCCTTTCAGGCGAAGATATCTCAAGTCAAGTGGACACAGTCATAAACAGACATAAAATTAAAGAACCCGTCATGTTCTGGCTGATACTTGTAACTAAAATCTCCAGTTCGGATAAATATAGATGGATTTGGATACAATCTAAGAGGGTTGTGGGCGGAATTTAGAAATACACACACATAAACGAGCATTGCATTTACAGATGCATAAACTCTGCATACTCAAACACTCTCCTGCACATGGAACAAATAAGTGTCTGTGTATAAAAGCACAAACAAATTCACTCAATGAAAGAACTTGATCCCCCTATTTCAATTTTATGGATTATGATATGATGGTTTTAAAACTTTCCCTATAAAGAAAAAGAATGAGATAGGCTTTATCTTTTTAACTAGCGGCATTATCACAGGACCATATTTGCAATTAATTAGAGAAGGAACACTTCCATTAGATGTAATAAATCCAGCACTGTGAGATGAAATCCTCACCTCTGCTTCCGTGACCATCTGATCAACATAACCCTTAAGTTTGTTGACTCGTAGAGACTCAGTGAAGAACCGGAACTGCTCTTGGCGAATGGAGTAATCCACATCAAACACAACTCCTGGACCAAAAGTGGGCACATTGAACTGATAGACTTCCTGTTGGCTGAGATCGGTCTCAGGGGCCTTGAAAAAGTGAGCCGACACTTCAGGGCCAATCAGAAAGGTGATGTTCTTATGAACAAGCTTCACAGTGAAGACACTGCCAAGCTTCGGGTATTCCTCTCTGAGCATTACGATCGGGCCTTTCAAGAAGCGAAGCAGGCTTCCGATTACGGGAGGCCATGCTCGAACAGTGGGAGGAACACGCTTCTTCGAGCCAGATAGCAGGAAGGACATGACGAGCTTGGCCACAACAATGGTGGCCACTATGAGGACACCCATGTTCAAGAACTTGTTGTCCGTGTCCATCGCCGTTTGTATTTCTCTACTGATTTATACTGTAAAACCTGTAAGAAAGAGCAAAAGATGCTCGATTCATGTCGAATGGTTAACGATCCTTGAAACCACAACAAATGTATGAATCTAGATTCGGTGGTACTTGGGGATGAAAACCCAGTAAAAACTAATTGTGCAAACAAACCAATAAGAAATGCAACATTCATAGGTATGACAATCTTTCTGTGGAATCACTTCCTGATTTCCCCCAAAAACAAATGGCTCAGATCTGCGAATTTCTCCTCCCAAATCTCCCGAAATTTTTTTTTTTACCAGAATCCGATGAGCAAGCACGAAGAAATCCAAGCATCTAAGAAAAGAAAAAAAAAACATTGAATAATCGCTCCTAAATTCCTCACCCCCGGGACCGATGCAATGACTTGAGTAATGGCAATCGCGGAAACAAAATCCGAGACAGTGGTCCAAAACAGACAAGTCTACCACCGCAGACGAAGAGTATCAAATGCGATCGATCAGAAAAGCAACGGAGAAGACATCAACACATACTTAAGGACAAATCGAACAAAACAGAATCGAAGAACTGCGGAGCAAAATCGGATTGGTGATGAAACAACGAACATGGGAAGAGAAGGAAATCAAATGTGAAATACCTGAGGATCGGGGATGAGGAAGCTCCGAAGATCTAGAAGGAGAAAGAGGAAGGGATACGGAATCGGAGCATCTGAATCAAGTGACTCTCCAGATTTTCGCACTGTCACTGATTGTGATTTTAGATTACAAATCAGACGTGAGGTCGAGTCACTATATAAGCCACGCACGTGATACGAAGCCGACCTGAGCTGAGCCGAGCCGAGATGAATCGGAGCTATAAACAATCAAAGATCACAACAATTAGTAGAGAGAATCCATAAAAATAAATTATCAACTTATCACATTAATCAATTATTCTATCTTCTTCCAAATTAATACCTATATTATATAAAATGCCACACAAAACTTTGATATTTTCAAAAATGTGTGGCCACCAAAGTTGATAACTTTGGAAATTTTACAGTAGCAAAAAAAACATTAATATATCCTCCAAACGTTATCTCAGAAAAAAAATGATTTCAACATTTAAAAAAATAAAAATATAGATATATACATACATATGTGTATTTGTACATATGTATATATTTTTGGAATTTTTTTCATTCTTGTTAATGTGATTGATAAGTATAGAAGTTCAGGCATAATTTTATTATAATATGTGTATTAATATGAAAAAAAATAAAGGAATTAATGCATCCATTTAATACAAAATTGGAGATTTTTTATGGATATTTTCAAATTATTATTGTATTTATAACTATATATCATGTAAAATTGTTTAAAATTTTAATATTAGATATTAATTAATAAATCGCTTCCTTCAAATTTTAGATTTTAATTGGAAGTATTTTTTATCACAATGGTTTATCTTAATAGTATTAATTTAATTATTAATATTTTATGAAACCAAATAATTATAAAAATCTAAATAGCGAGATAGATACAAAATATGATTAATATGACACACAAAATTATATATCGATGACACAATCATTTGTAATGACGAGTTTTTCATTATATATAATATATCTTTAATATATCGATCCAAATAAGTATGATCTCATTTTATAATTGTTTTATATTTTATTCGATATACCTAATTTATCAACTGAGCATTTTTTTTTCAAGAATTCAATATGCCAAGGAACGCGATTTTCTTTTTCTTTAACATGAACAAATATATAGTTCAACAATTATATTTCTAATGAAGTTCCATTCAGAAAAAAAAATGTAACAAAAAGGGTTAAAGAAATAAGAGAAGTTATAAAATGTGGCTCGGCTCAAGAAGGTAGTTTAGGTTGGATTAGGAATGTATCCAGGGAATCAATGACCAAGTTAAAAACAGTGGATGGCCTACAGATTTGTCTGAACACGTGTCATCTGGTAATTGGTTAATATTATTGCGGAGAGACCAAGGTGGTCGAACTCTGCTTTGGTCGTGTGAGCTCATGGCTTCACTGGCCAAGTGGATCTCTCTCTCTCTCTCTCTCTCTCTCTCTCTCTCTCTATATACACACACACATATATATATATATATATATATATATATATAACACAAATGGGATGTTTTCTAGCAAAACACGACAAATCACATGAGAATTCATACAACATTCGTGGCCCAAAAAATATAATAATAATAATATTACAATAATCAAAGTTCACGGTAATGCAGTGTCGGACTCGTCAAAAACATGGGCGGTTTTGGGACAATGCAATAGGTGCTGCCGCAAAATTGCCCAAACTCTAGGTTTTAGATAGAGAAAATATTTTAGTACTATACACACATATATATATATATATAACGTATGTATCATTGAGGCCCAGAATTTAGTCAGATTAGAACCGGCCCGAAGAGTGGTCATAGATACAAAATGGGTCTACTTTTTTGGTTTACTTAGGCCCGGCCCAAAGTAGAGTATTCGGTACGATATGGACCCCGACTTCGATTTGGAGTAAAACACTTTATTTTACATCGACTCGCTACGGCCAGACCCAACACTATTCGGACCATAAGCTTTCGACCCTGACCGGTAAACATGAGCTCGCTCGCTAGCCAGGCTCGCTTCTGTACCCCTACAAATAATCATGTCCCCACCAGAATGCTAACTAACTACATCCCATCCCCAAATATGTTCCAGGCGGGTAAAATTTCGACGAGGAAACTGTATCCGTGGTGGGAATCCATAACTTACAAACCAAACACCCGTAGAGCAAATTAACAGAATCGAAATCACTGAATCAGAGCAAGCGAACCTATCGTGAAACCCGTAACGAGCAATTTACGACTCCGATATTCAAATAAAATCCGATTCTGTTGCATCAGGAGAATCAAAAGACAAAAGAACTTCGAAGTAGAAATGTATGGTTCAAAATCAGGGAGACATTAGTGCTTAGCAAGAAAGAAATCCCAAACAAAAAACATCTGATTCATGCCATATCTTAGACTTAGACAAAACCCACATCGACAGCAACATCTGAGGAAAGACTGTTGGTCGAATTCGAATCTCAATCTCCCTTTCTCCTGAAGGAACAGCCCTCGGTGAGCCTAGCTTTACCACCCGTGGGCTGGCACAACACTGTCTGGCAGTTTCCACACACCACAACTGTCTGAGAATGGCTAAACACCGTAGTTCTGTAGAAATTCAAGTGCATCGTTATTATAACTCCGACAAGCCCAATCATCTTCCTTACGGCCTAAGACAAACCCTAGAGCGACCACACCAAAATTCAACACAATTCTAGAGAATAAACTACAGCAAGGATAGTTGAAAACTCACATGTTGAAGCATCCCTGGCACTTGACATCCTGCAAACGAAGGAAAACAAGATCAGACCTTTCTGATGCAGATCCGATTATACCAGTGTATACCCTCTTCCGATGTGCAATTAACGATTGAATTTTCAAAACCTAATCTTAAACAAAAGTAAACACGTACCATAAAGAAGGAGTTAGGGGACTGCACGAGACGCTTGAGCTTGTGCTTCCTCTTCTCCAGTTCCGCCGGAGGGTTGAGGAGATCGATATCATTTTGCAGAACCTGACAAAACCACGGATCCAACACAGAAACATAAAAAAACTCGATTCCAAATACTACATAACCAGAAACAGAAGACGAAAACACCATTACAATCGGAGAGAGATGAAAAACAGAAAATCTCACCATGATTGTTTGCAGAAAGCGCGAAGAAAACGAATGTGCGAAACCCTAGGAGATACGAACAGGCTCACTCTTGAGGCGGCTTCGCGAAGAGAAAGTTCTAGGGTTTAGGAAACGACGAAAAGTGCTGATTTATACAAGGGTATGAGTTGTCGGAGAGCGTCTAAACTAATGGGCCAAATATTCAAGCCCATTATTTAAAAGGTTTTGTTTGGGCCAGATATTCAAGCCCATTGACCAATCGTTTAGGGATGGAAATCTTCCGTTTCATTTTGGTTATATTGTCTAGTTTTTTAAAAATTTTATATGTTTAAAAATATCATTTTAAAATAAATTGTCATATTTTATTCAATCTATAATTATTTTTATATTAGATTCGAATTATCTTAAATTTATTTAATTAAAAAAAATTACATCCAATTGAATTTAATTCAAATGCATTTAAAATTTTAATTTAATTCAAGTATATTAAATTTATGAACTCTTAATTCTTTTTGAAAGGAAACAAATTGTCGGATACAAAATTAAAATGCTTTAGATCATATTTAATTGAATATAAAATAATGGAAAAAATGAAAATAAACTAAAATATTTTATAAAATCGTCATTTTTTAACTAAAACGATTAGGGTACGAATAGAACTAAAAAATTGACATGAAAACCTTATAAATATATTTTTTTTTAAACCACAAAATTGCAAATGAAAAAAAAAATGATCCAAAAAAATGACGATCGAATGTCATGCAAAATTTATGATTAGCTCCTCCGGTCCTTCTGCAAGATTAGTTAGTAGAGAGAGAGAGAGATAATAATGAAAATTAAGAGAGATAATAATGAAAACTAAGAGAGGGAGAGAGAGTATAATGAAAATTAAGAGAGAGATTATAAATGGGTGAGCATTCAGTATTCAGATCTCATACGGAAAAAAGGTCTGCAAAAATTGAGACCTTTGACTTTCCGAACTCGATTCCAAACATCTTCACCATCACTAACACGACCAACGTAACCTTCCTTTATCCCGACCAAACAAATCCGGCAGACAAATGGAAGAATCGTCGCATCCGTACATTCCCAGAGATCTGGAACTTCCCGGCTACGTTCCGGTGTCGATGCCTCAGTCTACAATCGTCGGCGTTTACCTCCTCGCTTCTCTCCTCGTTGTCTCCGTCGTCTGGTTTCTCTTTGGTATAATCTTCCTCTCCCCTCTGATTCGTTTTTTCGAATTCTATTCCTGTTGCTGTTTGTACTGTTGACCATCGTCGTTGTCTGATTGGTTCCGTCAAACGACATAATCCGATTCAGTCACCGGGGAGTTGAACCGATCCGATTTGACCTAGTTTTGCTCAAGATCTAGCATACGGGATTTATACTTTGATGGGTATTGGTCAATGTTATTGGGTTTATGCTAAGATTGACCGAGGATTTCTCAAAATTGCGTCTTTGTTCTTGGTCTGATCCATTTCACATGCTTTGTTTTTTTTTCTTCTGAAGATTGTATAGCAGAGTATCCTCTCATGCATGTTCTCGTTGGAAATGTAATACAAGAGGACTAAGGTTATGAACATTCAACGCTGATTTAGGTTTTCTCCTCTACTATGGATGTTGTTGCCTTGGTGAAAATGTGTTCTTCTCTGCTTGTCTCTCGACGAATGTAATAGCGATTTCCGATTTGCCTCCTTCATCAGTTTGGATATGTTCTTGTTTTTCGTGTTGGCAGGGACAAAAAGATCCAAGCTTGATAGATTGCTTATGTGCTGGTGGGCGTTCACTGGTCTCACCCACATGATTCTTGAGGGTTACTTTGTTTTCTCTCCGGAATTTTTCAAGGATAAGACTTCCTTTTATCTCGCTGAAGTTTGTAAGTTTTTCTCTCAATGCATATTCTTCTTTCTCACTCCGGGGAATTGACGAGAGTAGAAACTCATAGAACAAAGTTTGGCAGGGAAAGTCGACAGTT
>NW_010960187.1:2903069-2912123 GCF_000463585.1 Tarenaya hassleriana | reverse complement strand
GAAAGAGTACAGCAAAGGCGATTCACGGTACGTGGGCAGGGACCCTGCGGTCGTAGCTGTGGAAGGGATAACCGCCGTTCTGGAAGGCCCGGCTTCTCTTTTAGCTGTGTAAGTTTTTATGAAACCCTTTCATGGTATCAAAGAATCTTGTTCTGTCTTCCTTTTTGTGAATCCATGTGGTAAAACGATTGTATCGGAATCTGATAGCTACGCCATCGCGAAGGGAAAGTCCTACAGCTACGTTCTTCAGCTGGCCATTTCGCTCGGCCAGCTTTACGGATGTCTGGTTTACTTCATCACTGCTCTTTTGGAAGGAGATAACTTTGCTACAGACTCGTTCTACTATTACTCTTACTACATTGGAGCTAACGCCTGGTGGGTTTTGATTCCATTCCTCATTTCTTTCCGTTGCTGGAAAAAGATTTGCGCAGCATCCCGCCCGCAGATCCAGACGCAGAAAAAGAACAAGACCCGTTGAAGTGGTTAGTTAGTAACTCTCTTCCAACAGTCTGGTGATCTCTGGTCGGGCAAAATGCCTCTCCTCCCCTGTTTCCTTTTCTCCCAAGGATTTTGTTGATTTGTTTCCAGTGAACAGGAGTTGAAATTTGAGGATTATTCATGGATTTTAATTTCAGGACCCCTTTTTTTCTATCTTTGCATCTTTGTTGTGCTTCTAGTTCTTGTTATTAGTGGTGGACAAGGGCACCCGAAATGGCGAATGCCCACCCGATCTGCGAGATGGGTAACCGAATTCTTGGGTGTTTATGTTATCCATCGACGTGATTGCGTATGGGTTCATTGTCGGTGAGCACCCCGACCTTTGGGTTCGACTTCGTGTTCTGGTCGGCGAGTACCCTAGTCTTGCGGGTACCCGAAGCAGAGGACATAGGCTGAGAAGGGACGAGGAAGGCAGAGAGAGGGGGTTTGAGGGTGAGGGAGGCGACGAGAGAAAGCTTAGGAGCGAGGGAGGTAATGTCTTAGGGTTTTGTTTTAAAGTGAAAATCAGGGATTTAGGGTTTTAGTTAGGTATTTGTGTTGAGCCGAGGCCGAAGGGTGATTGGACGAACAAGAGTGCGATTTAGGATCTCGGTTCGCACTCGCCCTCGCCCTGGCCTCGGCTCACCGCCAGTCCTCGCTCTCTAAGACCAGGTGCAGTGTCTCTCTTTTGAAATCTTTTTTACCTGGTCACCTTTTGTTTTGTGATTCCTTGATTGAAATTTCTAGTTCCATAGAGATGAATGGGAACATATGCGCCCTCATTTGGTTGATTAAAAAATTATCACGTTTTAACCAAATTTTATAAAAATACCTCCATCCATCAGTAAATTATGTTTATCGCATGTTAAAATTAACTTTATCCGCAGTTAGAATATTTTTAGGTCCGTTACTTTGTTGGGCCTACAATGTAGCATATTAATATCAATGGTGACTTATTCATGGTAAGAGATTGCGCGCGTTACCATTTTTCTCGTGGCAATGAGAGTCAATGGCGTTTCATTCTTGTTCATTGTATTGGAGAGAAATTAAAAATTAATTATTGGACCCAAATAACAAATATGTGTTCAAACGTAATTTAAATTGAGTTTTTAAATATTGCAATATGTAAATTGTGGTGCAAGACAAGAAAAATTGACTTCAAAGTCGTTTCTTGTAATTCAAACCACCTTTTTTAATCCAAAAATCTGTTTCCACTTCAAAGTCGTTATATAGCGGTTGTTCGTGTCAATAAAAATTATGTTTGGTGGATTACTGGATCGCATTTTCCTGGCCATTCTTCTAGAATATAATATGTTTTTGGTAAATTTATTCTGTTTTTATCCGATATAATATAATATTTTTTTATTAGACTTGCAGATAAGTTTATAGAGTCTATTCAATAATTCGGACCATGGATTCTAATATGTGCATTTCAGTGAAAGAACTATTCGATAAAGACATCAATAACTAGAAGTGACAAAAAAAATGCTACATTTCGCATATTTTACATGTTTTTACTACATAACGTTGGAACGCGTAGTTGTGCAGTTATTACACTATACGCTTCACCTTTGAAAAAAAAAAGAAACTAAATAAGAATACAAATCAAATGAATATTAATAAACAAAATTTTAAAGAATATATATTTTGCGGTTCCATTTTTATTATTCTCACGTAAGATATTTTCTTGTCCGAATCCCACTCCTCTGATCTCCTGTGATGTTGGGACAGTGGATTTTAGAAGTTCTCTTTGTGGAAATCAAACTTAGTTGATGTTCTGTGAGAGAAATCCAAAGCTAGATGTCTCAGTTCCTTTGTTAGCGCCGGGGCCCCACAGTAGAATACTCCTGCAAAAACAAAAATACCATCCATCAAATTTTTTATTTTTTTTTGTAAATAATGTCATATCTTAATGCAAATATTACGTAAAGATGGCCGTATTATAAATTGGTACCAAGTTTTCATAATATCTAAACGATATGGATCATATCTGTACAGAGAAACTTACCGACGCGGCTATCGGCATGATGAAGAGCGATCTTCTTGTAAACTTGCCGCCAATTGGGCTTGGCGAAGTGGGTCTTGACACGTGTCCCAGACACGACGTCGACACCTGTCTTCGCGTGTTGCAGCGACTGTAACATGGCGATCAGCGCAGATCTCGCGTCACCTTCCTCGTAAACGCTCGTGCAGTAATTGTGGAGCTCTATCACTCCTTCTTCGTCCATTTCTGCCACTTCGTCCATTATCCCTTTGAACCACTCGAACGATCCTATAATAATTATAAAAAAAACATACGGTATTATAAATATTATTGTTATTATACGTATAGGAGTGTGTATATATATATATACAAGATTTCTATTTTCGAATGTTCTTGTCATTAAGGATAAGATTTAATAAGAACCTAAAGTTTTCGTCGTTTTTTTGGGTTATATATACCTTGTTCCCTCGTGACCCAATAGAAGTAGGCTTTTTTTGTCCTAAACCCATTGTTGTTGCTGTTGTTGTTATTTTGATTCTCCATTCGATCCATTTGGTTGTCGTTAGAAGATTTCATGTTGTTGATGATGTCCTTGACAATGCTGATCATGGGCGTGGCTCCGATTCCCAGCCCAACAAGAAGTACGACGTCGTACTTCTTGTAGTCTTGCGCCGGTGCTCCGTACGGTCCGTCAATTCTGATCTTCAGCGACTCGATATTGCTCGCTCCTTCCGCTCTCAGCAGCCCGCTTTTCCCCGCGGTCGGAGGCTGGCATGCCTGAACAATGAGTGAACGCATTTCCACATCTCGTTATACAAAGAATTTTATAAGAATACATTATCGGTTTATACATCGTTTGGTTTAATTTGGTTATTTCAAATTTGATTTGATTAGGATTTATTTGTAATTTTTATGAATATTATAAGAGAAAATTTCTTCATCTTAATAAATATTATACGAGAAAAATATTCTTTAGATTTTTTTAATATGGTATCAAAACCTAACCTGGGTTTTCAACTATATGGATTTCACAGAGTGATTCTTTTTCTGAAAATCAACAACAATTTTTTTGTTTTAAAAAAATATGATCACAAACCTCAGCGAAGACGGTTCTGAGCTGACGCGTCCAGTCGCCGAGCGTACGGATGTGGACGCTGAGGTGATCGTCTCCGGGAGCTGACGTGATCGAGAACGGATGCCACTCGAACGGAGAAACCGCCCTGCAGTTCACGAACACGTACTGTCCGCTCTTGTACTTGAACCCGTTTGGCTTCGTCATGTGAAGCGCAAGAACATTCCCGGGATATACCACAATCTGTCAAGGTTTACCATTTAGGGTTTAGGGTTCATATCTTGATCGGCAAGAAACATAAGATATATCTTTTGCGGATATTGATTCCTAACCTTGAGGAGCTTAACCGCTTTGATGCTTGACCTGAAAGCTCGGATTAGCCTCTCGCACGAGTACAGCAGTAGCGGTATCGCCAAGTACATCCATGTCTGAATTCATGATCCATGTCCAAAATTAAGAGTCACAACACAGATATATATAACCCGCAATTCTGAGTTGAGTGTAAAGTGGGAACTAGAACCAGAGAGAACTTACAGTTTTGTTATACCATGTCTTGGTGAGATAGAGCTTGATACCGTGGACGATGAGAAGAGCGTAAACGATGACGAACAAATGGTGAGAGTACCAAAAGGCGTTGAAGCCGGTGAGCTTCTTGAGGAACTTGGGCAAGTTAAGCTTGTTCCGACGGAACCAAGGTGTGGCCAACGTGAAGGCTATAGCCATTAGAACCACCATGAGTATGCCGGTCACACCTTCCACTCCCTTCACGAACCACCAATAACTGTCGGGTTGCTCCCCAAAGTACTTTATCATCGGCTCGTACGTTTCTTCATCCGCGTTCAGTAGCCGTGGAAAATCACACGCCAGATGCGCGCTCGCGTGAAGAATCACTCCCACTATTATCCCTACCGCGATAGTCTGTAAACACGAAACATAAAATTTCGTTTTCGGGTCTAAGTATAACTCCTCCCAGTGCTAAACAAAGTTACTTTATTGACAAAGTTAGCATCAATGAATATATATATATATATATATAGTTATATATGTAAGTATATACCTTGTGGAAGTTGAGATTATCATCAAATGGGACGACCACGCCAAGCTTGGTCTTGTTCCTGAGCCAAGTGATGGTGTTCCGACAAACGGGCAGCAATATAAGTGCCATGTTGAACTTGAGAGTCTCGGCTCCGCCTTTGGCTACGCAAACGCAGTATCCCATGACGTCGTACGCCGCTTTGTTTCGGTATTGAACGAATTTGTAAGCGAAGAGGCCTCCACAGATACCGAGCCACAGCATCAAGATCCAAACCCTTTGCCAGTTATCCAACAAGAAGTACTTGATCTTTTCCGACAACCTCGCAAGAGGGTTGCTCTGTTTTGTTGGTTTGAGCTTCTGACTCAGCATCTGGCTCAGTACTCTGCTGTCACTGACTCGGACCGACTCGTTCGGTGCTTGCAGTAGAAGTGTCTCCAAGTTCTCGATCTGATTTGATTCATATATTCAATCGAGCTTTAGCTTCAGCATCAATGGATGTAACTTATCGTATAAACAAGTACTAATGGTGAAAAATGGGAACGTACGTACCATTATGTAACCAGCGTCTTCAGGGTCAAGCTCCTCCATTATTAAAGCTGCATACTCTTTGGCTTGCTTCTGGATGTTGGAAAGCTTGTTTGCTGAAGCACTTAGGCTAATAATCTGTAATCAATTCGCACAAAAAAAAATTAATTGCTTTTATTTTTTCAGTTAATTATACTAATAATCTGTAATAAAACATTATATGTATTTGATTTTTTTTTTTATTATTGGTTGCTGGTTTTCAGTTTTTATTTTTTGTAAAAATACTTATTGTTAGAAAAATTTTCGATTTTCGATTTTCGATTGGTTCACTTTAGTAGAAAAGTCAAAGAAACCATAATGCAATATAATATATGCGTATTTATAATATATAACTGCGACAAAATTGTTACAAAAAGTAAAAAAGTAATTAAAGGGGAGCGAGCGATTTCTCACCTCCTCGACTTCTTCTTCCGTTATCCTCCCGTCGGCGTCTTTGTCCACCCTGACCACATTATGACGTCACTCGTTAGTTTCCTTTGCGTTAGGTGTGTTATATATATATATATATATATAATATGCTACGATTTAAGCCAAAATTGATGATGGAAGCAACTTTATATGCATTTAATTTAAGTATTAAATACTTGCACCTAAATACGTATATACAAATGCATGCATGGGCGGACGGGCTCAGTTCATTCACAATGACACCCTGCCCCATTCCTAAATAAAAAATAATAATAATTTCTTTATAAAATTTTAAATAAAATTATTAAGTACTCCTAGTAAATATAAATTTATCCCTAAGAAATTATAATAAATTTATTACTTACACGTTCGCACACAAGTAACACGTGCTACATGTAGGGTCATATAATAACATACGTGCAGATCTATGTATATGTTAGGTGAAGGTCATGAAGAGAATTTACATGTCGAAGAAGACTTGGAGTCTTGAATCGAAGCTCTCGTCTGAGATTTGTTCCCAAAAGACCCTGAGCTGTTCCTTGTTGATTGCATCGCCGGAGACATTATTCCGGCGAGAAAGTGCCCGGAAAAGTTGATCGGCGAAGTCCTTGGACTCCTTGTTCAACCCTATTAAACACACCCTCCAAGAACATCAATACTAGTTTAATCAAATATTATACAAAATTTGTAAATAACTAAATATATTTTAGTCTACTATTCGGATTTTGTTTTATCGAATGGAATTCGATAAGAAAAATATCGTGGATACCGTTTTTTTTAAGGGAAAAATGAATTGAAACCAAATAAAAAATGATTATATACAGTTTTTTCTAAAATCGAAAATTAGTAGTAATGTTTTAAGTTTATTACCAATGCAATCCCAGAACAAGGACGAGGGGAGGAGGCCATTGGTTGGGGCGGCGAGCTCATCGAATCGTTTCTCAATGGCCGGCCACGTGGCGGTCTTGGTGGCGATGAACTTCAGACCCTTGAGGGCATGAAACGCCGCGGATCTATTCCGGTCGAAACGCCGACCCGCGTTTGAGCGTTTGGAGAAAACGCTGAGCAGCTCACGCGACGCGCTCTTGATGCGAGAGGAAGTGCTCCCGAGGAAACCGACCGACGACGATTTGTTGAGGCTCGTCTCGAGTTTCCGCTTCGTCAGAAACGCGAGCTCGGGGTCCTCAACGTCGCCCCCAATCGCCGCGTTTTGAACGCTGTGAACCGCGACAGCGTCTTCGCGGATGTCGAGAGTGATCTCAACGAACTCATCGTCCATAACGCTGCTACCGCCACCGCGACTGCTGCCGCTTTGGCTCTTCTTTGGAAGGTCGGGAGCGAATCTAGCGTTCTTCTTGGACGCGCGTTTGGCACCGCCGCGACCGAGTGGACCGCTGAACGCGCTTCGGTCGCTGGTGATGCTGTCGGCGTCGGAGTTGGTGTCGGAATAAGCTCCTCTGAGAATCCCCAGCTCGTGATGATGATGGTCTTCGCTACCCGAATTACTTGACCTCATTTTCTTCCGAAACAGTAGGAGAAAACGCCGATCTGGTGGCAAAGGTCTTCACTTTCTCGGGAACCAAAACAAGGTTTTTTTTTTCACTTTCCCAAGAAAAAAGAACCGTACAGTTCAATCCACTTATTGGGTTTTCCCGAGAAACAAACAGCTTAAAGAAGAAAATGTCTCTCTCACTATCTCTCCTTTAAAGATTGCTCTTTGGAAGAAATGGATTTTTTTCGCTTGTATATATACATAGAACCTACCAATGGAGAGTCATGCAATTCATCCCCTATGACAAGACAGAGAAGCTTGTGGGAAACTACGTACAGATCGCCGCGGTCAAACCATTTTGCCCTGACCGATTATTTTGACTTTTGATTTTTTTTTCCGGTCCTTTTCAAGCATTTATGTTGTCTTTTTTTTTTTAATCTTTTATACGATGAAGTAATTCGTTATACTTCCAGTATCATGATGTGTTAAAAAAAAAGGACCATAATGCGTTTTGTTTTTCATGAAATATTATACACGACAAATTAATTAGTTATATAACATAATATAATATAATATAATATATAACATAAGAAAAAAAATTAGTTATATAACATACCAAAAGTTTAGTAGTTGTTTTAGGACATTGAATCAGCGCGAATTAACGCTGCGACGGCTATGGATACAATTATGATAATGATCCAATTCAATAAATGCTCTATTATTGAGGGGCCATGTCAAATTGGTTATAACCTTTGGACAAAATTGGAGAGCGATTGGATTTTGAGTTTTTCATTTTTGGATATCGAATTTGGGTTTTAACAATTCACCATTCAGATGCTCGTAATAATTAATTCCAAACCCCAAAATCTTAACCAAATCCAAACTCATGAAAAATATACATGATAATAATCCAACTTGATTAGTTTAACCGATAAAAAGAGATGCAAAACGTCTATTTCGTTCCGACTTTCGAGTTTCAAGTTGGAAAGATGAACATATCTTCTAATCGCATAGTTTTTTCTCAAACTCTTAGATTAGTCTGATCCTCGATACAAAACATTCGATTATCCAATATATATATATATATGACAAGATATATGTGCGATCAATTATAGTAAATGGACACACAAACCAATCATTCAGATTTTATTTTGGGTACCGGTGGGTCCATTCTGAATTGTACAAATACCAATCTTTAATATGTGTAAATTCGGATGTTTACAGAATATAGTATCATTCGATTCGATCAGTGTAGGTATCTGGGTTAGAAAGTAAACGATATTTGTTACCAATAACTCTCTAAAACTAGGGTTTAACGTTGGCTGCAGGTTCATCATGTTCTGCTTTAGTTATTTTTAATACTATCTGTTTTGGTTTTATAAAAATTACATCTTTAAATGATATTTAGTTTTTACATTTTTTTATATTCAATTCGATTTGATCTTACACCAACTAAAATGCTATTTCTCAACTAATGTTTAAAAATGCCATCAACTCTTTCAACAGATAAAATTTAAATTTATTTAATTCCTTGTAGGGTAACACTTATATATACACCATGCTAATTTTCAATATCTTATATATATATATATATATAAGTATCGTGGACCATAAAGTACAAAAGAGAGCAACTTGGTAAGAAACTTACGAATTTTCCTGACACGAAGCCATCAAACATGACAAATATTACGATTCAACGATCTTTTAATTAACCCACCATTTCTCATACCATATATAATATATGACCGAGAAATCTACCGAAGACAACAAAATTTCTCGAATATGAAAACTACAGACTACAGTAACTACATGGCGAGAGATTTCTAGATCATGTAAACCCGAAATAAATAAATAAATAATTAAGTAAAATAACCCAATAAAACTCTTATTTATAAAAATTGAATCACGTACGACATTACAACGACTGTCCGACGTCACATCACAATCGACGGCATCCATATATATATATATATATATATATATATATATATATATATATT
>NW_010960187.1:2892527-2902647 GCF_000463585.1 Tarenaya hassleriana | reverse complement strand
TATATATTGATTAAAACAACTTGATATAAAATAAATCGAAGTTCATAATATAGTCTCTCCATCATCTTCGTCTCTGTCATCCTCTCTTGTCCTCATCTTCGTAATGTTGTCTCTATGCCTGTTCGCAGCCCTATCCGGGTCCCAAATGTTCGGTTTCATATATATATATGGATATATATATATATATTCGAATATTTTTCGCTAATTAAAAGCAGAGAAAAAAATTGTTATCCAAAATTTTCGAATAAAAAAATATCTTATTTGTTAAGTTGGAATACCTCAGATTTTGTACTATACCATGTATGTATGTATATCTAAGAATTTATGTGATTCATCTAGTTTTTTTTAAAAGGCTTAATTAAAGACAAATGACTATTAAATATTTTTTTATTATTAATGATTATAGATCAAGAAAAATCAAAGTCAAAAAAGAAAGCTCCATTTGAAAAAAAAGTCAAATAAGGTAAATATTTAACGAGGGACAGGAGGTTTGGTGTGTTGGAACGTGGAGAGTGATATTTGACATTATTCCGACTTTGAAAAAAAAAAAGAACCAAGAACATAGTATTTCCCGTTATTCAATCACGTGTCTCACTATTTGTCCTGAGTTTCTCGTTAATTTCGTGAACCAACTTGTTTGATTCGTTCACAGACAGTCACGTTTTACGCCCATCTTTGCACTCCCGACGGTGAAATCCCCATCATGAAGAGTCAAACAATACGAGCCAATCTATTGTCCATTTGGAGTACGGATAACTTCCCGAGTCTCGCCTGTCTCGGCTCACAAATCCGAGCCAATCTAAAGCTGCGTTGCCTTTTGCAAACGCAGCGGCATGAACGATTTTAAAGCTGGCCGAAGATCTCGCCATTGGGGCTTTCGGCCATAACAACCATCCGGAGACTTTCGATTTCACATAAATCGGGTCGGATTCATATTCACCTCTCCTGTACTTGTATCCCAAATATGTAGAATCACACTCCAATATCAAAGAATCGAGTATAATAAAAACCGAATGCACAATGAAAGGCACAAATGAGATTACCATTTCAAGAGTTACTACTCACGAGAGAATGCCAGGAAATGTCGTATGGAGAACGGGAAACTTGATTTAGAAAAGAAAAAAAAGACAGACGAGTTGAAGGGAGAACACCCTTTAATTTACCATGTCTCAACTTATTGAGGTTAATGCAAGATAAGGACAACAACCTTAGGCCTTTGTAGCTCCTCCAGCTTTCACGAGTTCTTCAAGCGCCTTCAAAATCTGTGGCTCACTCATACCATCCAAGTCGACACACCTCTCTACACCCATATCTGCATATAATGTACAAAATGTATCCACAAAATTAAATAGTATTAGGAAAAAAAAAAAGAAAACTAGTTGCAAGTAGACTTATCAAGATTTATGAACAAATGACAAAAAGAGCAAAGCCTGAAAGAGCTTCTGCTTTTTAAATATGAAATGTATAAGGAAAGGTTAACCATCATATCTTGTTTGCCCGTGCAAGTATATTCCATAACCCTTGCAAGTCATATGGAGCGAAGCATTATCTCAAAAATAATCTAGAAGATTTACCTACGGAAAGGCTTCAATGCTACTTACATAGACACATTGCAAGAGAAGAGGTATCAAGTTTGCAGCACCTAATGTTATATAAGGTTGCAATATAATACCAAAAGACAAATCAAAGATGAAAAAGCTCTCTACAAAAAATTACAATCTAGTAGCACTCCCATCATACGCGCAGATGTCCGGTGATTTTTAGTTGCAGTAAAAACAAAGATAAGTTTGCAATCAAAGGGAAAAAATGGAAAATAAAAGGATGGACACCCATTGTAGAAAACATAAATTTATACATTCACATCCAGCATACAAAGGAGTTAGCAAACACAAATCTCGTCCAACAATTGGAAGGCATGAAGCTGCTTATGAAAATAGATTCAAGAAAGAAGAGAAAGAAGACGTGCGTATTGATTTGCCTGCCCCAATCCATTTACTATCGAATGTAGAACAACTTAAAAAACGATTCACAGGAGGGGCACTTCCATACGAATGAATATAGAAACACATTAAGAGATATCTACACGGGTAAAGAAGCACAGTCCCTGACAAGTCTCTATCAAGCAAATGTAGTTCCAATGATGGTTTGTTTACTAATGATGATGGGTGGCTAATTACCAAAGCGCGTATTCATAACAAAGTCAAGCAATTTCAATAGCTAAGCTGTTGCCACTTCAGAACCCAAGCAATACCATTTCACTCCTTTAACTTTCCAGAGAAGCTGGTATTGCTTCTTATTCTTTTTCTCTTGAGACTTCTATAAAGAGAAAAGTGAACAATAAACCTCAAGGCAGAAAAATAGAATCCATAACATAACATGGCGATTGTCACTACTCACAGGCACGGAAGCAAATTATAACTGGCATCAATGTACGCAAACATAAACAAAAATTTTAAAAACACCCAAGAATTTATGGACGAGCTAGGTATTACCGTATCTTGCCCACATCTGAGGCTGGATCCCACTGCATTCGCGGATCAGGATCGGGAATTTAGGGTTTAGACTCTTCAAATCCTTGTAATTCTTCTCCACAAAAGTCCTGAACCAAAAAAAATTCCAAAGAAACCGATCCAGGAACAAAGAAAATCAAAAAATCGACACGTGAGGTGATCAAGTTAATCACCGATCAAAACACGACAACAAAACACGAAATGAGAAAAAATCAAAGGAACCTTGTGGAAGCACTAGCCGGAGAAGATTGGCAGAGAAGAATCCTCAGCTCCTTCATGCACCTTGATAGATTTCCTCTCCACGCCATGGTTGTCTCTCTCTCGATCCACAACAACAGCAGCAGCAGATGCAGAAGAAGAAGAATGGAGGAGAAACCCATCCGCGCTAGGACATTCGCTTGGTGGGCTTAAAATACCAAAAATGCCCCTACAAAACATAGTTCTAGGCCCAACAACGGTATGGAGCTCGGCCGATTTATAATATGGGCCTTGGCCCATATTAATGAGTCGGTTAATTCAAAGCTAACTAGGTCACGCTTCTACACATATAAATACGCTCTCTGCTACACGAAGGAAAAAATTCGGCCGAGGAATATATAAATATCTCAAAAATCCTTCCTCTGTCGAGGCTTGGGTGCTGTGCTAATAGAATTTTCCGTTTCCTTCACGCGGTTTCATCTTTCAGGTGATTTTTCCGATTTCGTCCTTTTTTTTTCTTTGCTTTTTCTTGTGTTTTTTTGGTCCATTTCTCAATGTCTAGGTGATGATACTCTGGCGCTCGAGGGGTGATCTGATTGTTGTGCTCGGTGATTGTTGTTTAATGAAATTATCGGCAAGAATTTTGAGCTTTTGGGACTTTGATCTGTTGAATTTTGTTTCATTTCGTTACGGTTAGGTTTTGTGGGTGAGTTTAGGTTTTCCGGTTTGAGTTTTGAATTGCGTGAGACGATTTGATGATCATGTTGCATGTGCTGCTTTCTGTTTGATTTTGCCCCCTTTCGTCCAAATTCGATCGGTGATTGTATATCATAAGGGATGCGAGATTAATTTGCCCAAGATCTAAAGGTCGATAACTTAACTTTTCTACTTTCGTGGGTTTGGTTGTTTTTTGTTTCATTTCAAGAATATTGGGACATCACCGGGCTCAGATACTTTCTTGATGTGTTGCTTCTGCTCTTTAATCTCGGAAGAGGAGGTTTCATTGTAGCCGTCCTGTTTGAATTAGAGTTTCGTCCTGGTAGTTGTTTTACTATGTCAATTTCTCTGCTCATTTTCCTTTTGTTCCTAAATGATAGGTTGATATATCTTTTTGTGTTCTAACTGGCATCGGCATTTCAATGCCTATATTGCAGTTTCATTTCTTTTGTACCATCAGCATCATGGCCGACAACGATAAGAACATCGAGATATGGAAAATTAAGAAGCTCATCAAAGCTCTTGAAACTGCTCGGGGAAATGGCACCAGCATGATCTCCCTTATCATGCCTCCTCGTGATCAGGTTGCCCGTGTTACCAAGATGTTGGGTGATGAATATGGAACTGCTTCAAACATCAAGAGCAGGGTCAACCGTCAATCTGTTTTGGGGGCCATAACTTCTGCCCAGCAGAGGCTGAAGCTTTACAATAAGGTCCCTCCCAATGGGCTCGTGCTCTACACTGGTACCGTTGTCAACGAAGAGGGCAAGGAAAAGAAGGTCACTATCGACTTTGAGCCTTTCAGGCCTATTAATGCATCGCTCTACCTGTGTGACAACAAGTTCCACACTGAAGCTCTGAATGAACTCCTGGAATCTGATGAGAAGTTTGGATTTATTGTGATGGATGGGAATGGAACCCTCTTTGGAACTCTCAGCGGAAATACCCGAGAGGTGCTTCACAAGTTCTCTGTTGATCTCCCTAAGAAACACGGGAGAGGAGGGCAGTCGGCCCTACGGTTTGCCCGTCTTCGTATGGAGAAGCGTCACAACTATGTGAGGAAGACCGCTGAACTTGCCACACAGTATTTCATTAATCCAGCTACAAGCCAGCCTAATGTGGCTGGGCTGATACTTGCTGGGTCAGCAGATTTCAAGACTGAACTGAGCCAGTCGGATATGTTTGATCCCCGTCTCCAGGTGAAGATTCTTAATGTTGTTGATGTTTCGTATGGAGGAGAAAATGGTTTCAATCAGGCTATCGAGCTATCTTCTGAAATCCTGGCTAATGTGAAGTTCATTCAAGAGAAGCGTTTGATAGGAAAGTACTTTGAGGAGATAAGCCAGGACACTGGGAAGTATGTCTTTGGTGTGGATGACACACTGAAGGCTTTGGAGTCGGGAGCTGTCGAGACACTGATTGTGTGGGAGAATCTGGACATCAACCGATACGTGATGAAAGACAATGCGACGGGTGAAACTCTGATCAAATTTCTGAACAAGGAGCAGGAGGCCAATATGGATAACTTCAAAGCAGACAACAACGACTTGGATGTGGAGGACAAGATGCCTCTCCTGGAGTGGCTTGCTAACGAATACCGACAATATGGATGTAGTCTAGAGTTTGTTACCAACAAGTCGCAAGAAGGGTCTCAGTTTTGCAGAGGCTTTGGAGGGATTGGAGGAATTCTCCGTTACCAGCTTGACTTGAGCAACTTTGACGAGGACGACGGAGAAATTTACGATGACTCTGAATAGCAATCAATCAACCCTTCCTCGTCGCTGGTACAGGACGATGGGGCCTCAAGCCTGAACCAGCCTGCGTGGGCTCTCGGGTCATGCAGAATATGAGATGAAAATTATGTACCCTCACTTTTCCAGTTATTATGCGTAAGGTGAGTGTCCCTAAACCTTAGATTGAGCATGCACCTAATTTTTTTCGGAAACGTTAAGTTGAATCTGATTTATGGATATTGGATATTAGGTGGAGAATCAAAAGAAACGGAGAGGTGTGGAACAATACAGCTTTAGAGGGCGAATAACTTTTGGACGCAGCTATCTGCTTCTGCCTCTGTTTGTCACAAGTCGGCCGGTGATGTTTCCGTTGTTTCCCGCGACACGGAACAATTGAAAACATGTCTTTTTCGGTTATTTTATGTTTCAGACGACTCATTTAGTTTGCC
Organism: Tarenaya hassleriana; assembly: GCF_000463585.1. Taxonomy (NCBI): domain Eukaryota; kingdom Viridiplantae; phylum Streptophyta; class Magnoliopsida; order Brassicales; family Cleomaceae; genus Tarenaya; species Tarenaya hassleriana. The sequence continues at coordinate 2,897,040 of NW_010960187.1, read as the reverse complement.
ATTTGGGGTACTTATTTTTCTTTCTTGCACCATTGGTTGTGTCTCTTTCTGCCCAAGGGAGACAACATCTGAGTACTTTGGTTTGTCTATGGTGTGTTGTGTGGTCGGTTTGCAGGGTTTATGCTTACGAATTGAAAGCTTGGACGACGTATGTATGTATGTATGTATGCTATGTTGTTCTGTTGGAGTGTTGTTTTGTTGCTTGCTTATTTAACCGCGCCATCGTTGTTCTTTGGGTTTTCTTCCTCTCTTGCCGGGTAATGGAGTTTCTCTTCTTCTAGTACGTGGTTCAAACTGGCCGTATTCGGTTTGGTCGTGCGACGCATTCTTGGTACTACCCATGTTCGGTTGGCATGAGAATCCGTTATTTCGAGTACCCGACATTATCCCTTGTAGATCAAAACCAAATAATTATATGATTTGCTCTGGCCCCACAACGTTGGAGTCGAAGACTTTGATGCTATACGGTCACCCAGAAATTTGGTTTCCGATGGCAAATCCTGGATTAGCTTATTTCATGATCCGGCGACAACTTTTGAATGATCTCTTACAGCACATCGTTAATCGACACTGTGCTCTCCAAGAGCCTCTAGGGTTCCAAAACCCGAAGCGAAACAACCTTTGGTCGCGGGAGTATATTTGTAATCAAACTAGCTTGTTGCATGAGGTTCTTAATATACATATATGTGCGTGTATATATGTATGCATACTTTCCTGTGTTTTTATCAGGAGATAATTTTTTTCCTTTGCATACATTGTTATTTTATGGGCTTTTTTAAGAGTTTTGGAGTGGGATCAGCGCTAGAAGCCATCCATGAAGAGAGAGAATCGACGAGTTGGTGAAGCTCCTTGGACCTGTCGGCGCGAAGGAAAGTTGGGTCCATCCCAAGTGAATCGCCGACCTCTTTGGCAACTGATTCCCAAGGCGTTCCTGCCGCCATGCTCGCCAATAGTTCGCTCCCTCTGTTCACCGCATCCGCCATTGCCGGTGGAACATCTGGTAGCGCCTTTAACCACAGACAAACAAACAAACAAAACATTACCTACATCGTAAATCACGTTGCTGTCACCTGACAAGAAACAGGGCAGGGGAAATATCTGTTCGGAAAGAATGTTCTTGTTCATGGGTTCGAGTTCAGGTTCAGGAACCCATGGAGTAACCCAGGGAGAAAGGGAGAAGCCGACCAAGAAATCACTGTTACGACCTCTGCCAATTTAAGGAGTCTAACAGTCGCATGCATGGGGGTGAGAGCCAAGCCAAGGCTGAGGGAAACTGGTCGTGCATCGGGAGTGGCCGCGAGCATTGCGTGGGTTTTGTTAGTTAAAAAAAGGGGTCGGGTTTGTTAGGGTTTTAAATCCCTAGATTAGGGATTTCATTCCAATCAGGGCTTTCATTCGCCTACACGAGCCTTGAGGGGTCCAAGGGTGATTTCGCGACTCCGCCCGCTGCCCTGGCCTCAACCACCTATCATCGTCTCCAGCCTTGCCGCCAACCGCCAGGTGAGTATTACGACTTTCTTCTCCGTTCTCGTCCTTTTCTCGAAGCGTTGAAGCTTCGTGGTGACTAGCAACCCTTTCCTCGAGTGCTCACCCTTTTCTCATCTCGTGACTCACGGGTCAATCACGACATGGCCCCTTGCCAACCGCGTCGTCTGCATGTCCGAGGATCGGTTGGCTCTGATACCAATTTGATAGAACACACCCATTAATAATGGGCCCAATAAAGTCTCAAAGCCCATGGGTAGAACTCACCCCAAAAGCTAGCTTGTTGGGGGAGGGTGCCCATGGTATTATATTGACTCAATTGTTCCCACATATTTCCGATGTGGGACTCTAACACGGTACCCCACAAGTACCCAAGCCCTTACCACGTCTCATGGATACCCGAAACTCAGGTACTCAACCATCACGAAACCGAGAGCAGTACTCTTTACCCTGAAACCCGACGGGGGCGAAGCTGAGACCAGGTGGCCTGAAAATCTCGGGTACCTGCCCCTGCCCACCCTTGCTGGCTTGGAACTTAACTAGAATGTTCTTGAAGCTTACGTGTTAATCGATAAACTAAGTTCAAATGTTTGCTTTTTAAGTCGAGAATGTACCTGTTGAAGAGGAAGACCATGATCCCCTGGCAACGAACGGATAGACATGTCAAGCTTCGAGCTTATCGATGATTCTGCGCTAAGCACCTGAGCAAGTGTTGACGTTTCGTCTATTGTGTCATCCTTGAACTTTATCAACAGATTCCTCGAGACTCCATAGTAGGATTTTATCTGAAATGTTTCCCAAGAATTAACAGTCATATCATACAACATATATATTATCCATCCTGATACTACTTTTTTTTCAGAAGTTGATTGTTATATATATATATATATATATATATATATATATATATAGAGAGAGAGAGAGAGAGAGAGAGAGAGAAGAACAGGAAAACACCAAGCAAGATTAATAATGGATTTCATTTCACCTACAAGGCGTCTGGTTTCTTCAGGTTTCGGAATGAAATCTTCTCTTCCATTGACCAAGTCCATGTACAAAGGAGGGAGCTGTTCCATTAGTGGCAGAATTTGCTTCATGATCGGAGGGCTAAGGTTTTCTAGTTGCTTCAGAGTCATCTCTGCCTACAAGTTGGACATCGTTTTTAAACCACCAGCACATAAACGTGAAACAATATATTGAAACCACAAAATAATGGAACGAAACAAGTGCAGACATGATATAAACACTACCATATAAAACAGTAGAAACACTAATAATGGCACATCTGAAGTAAGTTGCCTACAGGCTATAGCGTTTCCAAGACGGAAAACCAAAAAGCAATGAATAAGAACTTACTCCACGGCGGACTGTTGGGGAGGTTGCTATCTGTGATAAGAGTGGTCCAAGGCTTTGAGCCATTGGAACAAGAACAGGTGAAAACAAAGGAATAGCTAAGCTTGCTTCCTGTAATATTATTAGGACAACAAAATATTAGGGTCATTTTCAGAAAACTAGAGTTCAAATGACATAAAAGGCAGGCCCATTTCACCAATCGTTTGCGAAGTTATTCCAAATTCGAGATAAAAGACCAAGTTACAGGAGGGAAAACACGACAACGGATGCCTGACTTGAGGCCATTCCATTCTAGGGATGGCCTTCCTTTTCTTCCTATGATAGATTATAGATAAGCTCAATTACCTTGTTGTTGAATGCCATTAATACATTCCCACTTCGCTGAACAGCATACCTTGATCCTGAAGCACTAATGAGCTGACTCAATAAACCATCACAAGCCACATCAAATTTATGCACTCAAAACCTTGTATTGGAGTTACCGATCAAAAGGTGAATGACAGATCCCAAAGAATGGCCTACTCCAAAGGAAGGAAGATCCTGCACCTGCAGGGCAAAAAGGCACGGTAAGTTATCTCTTCCTTTCCTATTTCCAAGCATCGGCTCTCTATTCCCGAGAAGGAAAGGACACCGCAGCACAAAAATATTTCTCATCTTTCTAGAGTTGTCGAAAAGACGGGTACCGTTTCTTGCAGAGCGCGACAGCATCTATCGAACTTAAACTGTACTTCGTCTGCAATAAAGAAGTGGTCGAAGCCACTAGGATAAGGCGTAGCAATCACCAGAATATCCCTGCACGAGAGAAAGGGCGGAACACTAAGCATGGGACAAAGCCATAAGGATGTCCTCCGAGTTGGTGTCTAGTGTTTGCTCTAGTACTTTATGCAAAAATGTCCTAAGAATGTATTGTCAAGAGTGTCGAAAGACAGTGAAAATATCGGCAATAAAAATGTAATCCCTCAGCAATTACATCTCCGACAAGAATTACTACACCACAAGATCAACAGAAAAATCCACCAAAAACTTACTTCTCTGCAAGTCTCTCAAGAAACAAACGATATGTAAGCTGGGGAGCCGCACCGACAAATATACCGCCGATAAAATGAACAACCATCTTCGGTTTCGAGTTTCGTGGTTTGAGCACCCATGATCCCTATATCAGTAAAAGAGGACTACTAAACAAAACTCCGAAATTTCGAAACTGAAACACAAAGAGTTGTGCATATATGTTCCTAAAATGAAAAGTATTAGTGCCTACGTGAGCCAAACTCACACAAAGCGGCTCAAATTTCAATTCTTTCTTACATAAAGATTCGACCTTTGAATCTAACTTCTTACAGGATTCTTGTCCAAGTTCAATCAAAGGAACCGAAGCTGAATATGAGAAGTAGACATAAACAAGACGAACCTCAACTTCAGACCAGTCAGAGGATCCACCCCAGGTACCTTGAGATTGCCTCACAGTGTCAGTAAGCAACCTGAAAAATCAAAATTGAAAACACCCGATTGAAACCGGAACAGAGTCCGAAAATGGAACAAAGGTAAAGGCGACCGAAATACCTCTCAATCTCGCCATAGACCTGAATTCCAGTAGATTGAGGCCGATCCTTGTCGTTGTCTTCGTAGCTACACCAGATTCTTCCCGGAACACGCGAGTTCCGGGCCACCGACGCGGAAG
>NW_010960187.1:2886406-2892292 GCF_000463585.1 Tarenaya hassleriana | reverse complement strand
GAGCGGTGAATCCGAGAAAAACTACAGAACCGCCGGCGAGGAGAGAGAGACGGAGGCGACGGAGATGTCAGGAGGCCGCAGGAAGCCATAGCTCTCGATCGGAAAACCTCTGAACCGGCGGAGAATTGCATCAGACGATGGAGGTATTAGAGCTTCTTCTTCTTCTTGGTTGGGAAAATCACAGTCGTGTCGGTTTACGCATTCGTTTGGTGGTTTCTGTGACTGTAACGGCTTCTGGGGTTTCGCAGACGCAAGCGATTCGATCATCCAAACGTGATTCAGAGATTATATTTTTTTGAGAAATTATAAAAAAAAAATAATGTGCTTCCCTCAAGGAAAAAAGAATTTTAAAAAAATTGATGTTTTTTTTCAAATTTTCTCATAATTGTGACAAATGTTTCAAATATAATAAATTAATAAGTCGCGAAACAAACTAATATATGAAACGCTATATAATTTTTTACCTCATTTTTTTTATTTGAAATTAAGTAAGAAGATGCAATAGCTCGAGGATATTTTACATTGTAGGATTTGATTTATTTTGTTTCGTAATTTTAGAATACAAATTTATTGTGGTCGACCGTATGAATTCTCCTTTCCCATTCATATCGTTTTTGCATCATATTCTCCGTTATTTACAACATATTCAAATCATTTCTAATTATTCATTATCAGGTGTAGGTGTATTCTTTTCCGTTTCTTCATTTTCATCTTTATACTCTCTAATAAACTATCTTAAACTTCTCTCACCTAACTTCTACTTTCTCTCTAATAATCTCATTTCGAATTCGGTCTATTCGTATATATCCGTACATCCATCGCAATATATTCATCTCAACCACATATATTTTAGATACATGTTGTCTTTTCGCCGCCTAACACTCATTAGCAACCTATGCTGACTAGTTAGAGCTTCGTTCGAGATAACTTTGCAATTCTTACATAGAATACGATTCGACTTCTTTATAAGAATAAAATCGATCTGGCTAAAATTTTGTCCACTTTTAAAGGTCACTAAATGTGATTCTCTTTTTTAAAAGTAAGTATTTGCCAACATAAAATCATACGATATGACAAAATCTAGGATACTTTTACCTTCTTCATTCCTAGTCTCATAGCCAAAACCTTCATATACCGTTTGATATCTTTGTCGATCCTTTCCGACATGTCCATTTAAATCTCTACCGATAAAAATAGATTTTTAGGGTGGTACACTTTGCATAAGATTATCCATATCTTCTCAAAACTTCTCTTTACACTCGGTATCTAATCTTATTTGTGGGGCATAAACATAAATCACGTTGATAGTTTCTCTTTCTATAACTAATTTCACAAGTATGATCCTATTAGCAACTCTTTTTAATGTAACCACCGACTCTTTCAAAGATTTATTTTAAATAATATCAACCTCATTTATATTTCGTTATTGACCCGAATACCACAATCTGAAACCCGTATTTTCAGTCTTCCTACTTTTCTCTTCTACCTATTTAGTTTCATGAATGCAAGCAATGTTTACCCCCTTCTACTCATCGTGTGTACAAGTTTCATCAGCTTTCCTATAAGCAATCCAATATTTCAAATAACTACCCTAACTTTTCGTTCCACCAAAACTTTCGTACTCCTCTTCCTATAAAATTGTTTATTCTCTACTCTACTTAGACTTTTAGTAACATCGACACTCTGGACTAACTTCTTTATCCACACTCGTTTACGATGTGGGAACTATTGTCTATTTAGTACTATACCTGGACGCCAACATGACACATCACATTCGGATTATGCCCTACGTTCTTGCCTATTTTTCACTACATCCGATATAACCCGTCGTAAATAGAGGACGCACCAATGTTTATATCATTAGAAAATAGGACATTTGGTTTTAGTTTTGTTGGTTGGCAACTTACCACAAAATCTCCTCCTTTTTTATTTGGGTTTGGAATGGAAGAATGAATTTGTGTTGACAGAGTTAATCCTAAAAAAAGAATATCTAAAAAAATCACTCTTTTAATATGGGTTTTAAAAATCTTAGATTTTTTATTACGTGCGGACATTTCGAACTGAAGTAAACTCCAAAGACTTGGACAAAAGCAACGATTAAAGCGTTCACGTGTTTCGAATTTCCCATGTTTTCATTGAACATTCGAAAAATTCTTGTCCCCGATTCTTAAATATAAAAGTCAGTCCACATAAAGGAACCATGTTAATTTCGTGGAGCTTTTTTTTTTAACAAGCCTAATAAATTAATTTTAAGTTGAATAAATAATAATAATGATTATTTAACAAAAATAAATAAATAATAATAATGATGATGATTACAGAAATTGGAAGCCAACCATCATTAGGTGACTGAGGAAGACAAAAAAAATATATATCTCAAAGACGGTCGAATATGATGAGCACAATAATTAGATTCATTTCGAGATTTTATTTGGATTTTGGTTCAATTATATATATATATATATACATTATATTCATTCGATTTTTATATTATATCAGATTGAGTTTGTATTTATATTAGAATTGTGTGTATCAAGAAAGAAGGCAATTTGACCTGCACAAGGGGAATCAAATCAACGGAGGCAAGAGAAATGGTTCAAATAATTTCCTGATTATTTTCTTTTATATGGTTTATTTGCAGTAAACAAGTATCTACAGGCGAAGAAAACAAGGTGCAGCATTACAGGTACCATCTTCTTTCTGAGGTTTCAATGCTTTCCTTTCTTTTTTGCAATGAACACAAATCTTGCAGCTCATGATCTCAGATACGATAATACCAACCGATCTACGAGCTGCCGAGAAGTTAAAAGACGGGCAATTTACTCGCCAAGCCACGAGAGGAATGATTCGGGATTCAGCTTGCAAGTGAACTTGGAGTAGTAGCCTTCCTCTGTTTAAGCAGTTCAGACAGAACACTATCAATCTGGCAAAAGACTTGGTCTTTGGAGAGGTCCCCTTTTATCTAGAGAAACAAACAAAAAAACATCGATTTGCTTCAAAAATCTCGTAAAAGAACCGGAAGATAACAGATTGTGAAACGAAATCGAAAAGGGTGTTAGAGATTTGCCGTGCCTTGACCGTTACATCATCATACATAGAGAGTACATCCATCACATTTTGATTATGAGTCATTAACCGCAGTTTCACCTGTTGAAAAAAAATGATTAACCGTCGAAATATGAAAGATGGATTAGGAAATGAAAGGAAGAAATACCAGACTTGCCTTCTCTTCTGTATCGTCAAAACGTTGGGTGAGTCTAGCAGCGATCTCTTCAGTCTCCGGAGGAGAATACTTCATATGGTATATCTTCCCCGTGACTGGATCCAATCTACGACCAACCACTCTTTCGACAAGAACCTCTTCAGGCACCTGGCCAAAATCAGAGCAGACATCTAAGCAAGTTCTACATTCCTCGTCATCCATCTTACTCAACTGAATAACAAATCCAAAATATGCAATCCAGCATAGTAAAAAACCAAATTTAGCTAATCGAATAATCAGTATTTTGGTTCAAAGAACCTGTATACCATTATAAAACTTGTCTCATCAGATGACTGCAAACTTTTTGCGGTAAGTGCATTGCTTTGCCCTCACTTGCAAAAGTGTACATTTGGATGTTCTAGAAAAATGCCCAAAGTATAGGTTCTTACTTCCAGGACAATGAACAGATCAGGCTGGAAACCAAATCCCTTTAGAGCTGTTGCCTGAGATAGGCTCCTGGGGTATCCATCCAAAAGCCATCCCTTTTCCCGTGAATCTGGCCGTGACAAACGCTCTTTGACCATCTACATCATCGAAAAAGAGGTGCAATCGTCAAAAAGACAATAACCGCCAGAACAGGGTAAATGTAAAACTCCTACCATCACGACGATTTCATTGGGGACTAGCTGTCCTTTCTCCATAAATTCTTTTGCCCGTCTTCCATTTTCACTTCCAGACTCTATTTCAGCCCTCAGCAAATCTCCGGCCGAGATATGCACTAGCCCGTACTGCATTTGCCAAAAGGTGAAGTCTGTTCAATCTCTACATATGTTTCGTGCCCATCGATAGACATCATGAACAAGTCATATTTCTTCCCCAGGAACAGAATCTAAGAGAGAAGAACAACAACAACCGAAAACTACCAAACACCAGCAAATTTTCACAAAAAAAAAAAAATGAGTTTCTAGCCTCAATTAATCAACCGATAATCTTCAAGCTAATCTTCCAGTCTCGATTAAATAACCAATGCATAAGTAACCCTTTGCCAAAAGAACCATTTTACAAAAGAATAATGAAAGATTTGATGCTCAAGTTGAAGCACCACAGCTGCAGGAGAAAGCTCTCATATTATGAGGTTGAAGCTCACAAAGCGCACGGGTTTGACTTCAAGTAGAATCCCAATTTCAGATCGATCGTAATTTCGATTTGATTGTGAAATAATACACAACGAAAAGAAAACCCATTCAGACAGGATCGTCATGAGATTAACAAGAACAAGAGGCTTACTTTCTGAGTAATGAGCTCGCATTGTGTACCTTTACCAGAAGCAGGAGCTCCTGATATCATAATTTTCAGAGGCTCCGTCTTCTTCGCCGCCGCCACAACCTACTCGTCCCCACAAATTTAAAATTCAAATTCGAAGTCGCAGATTCAGAATGCACCTAACAGAAACCGATCCTTCCACACGCGACCACGTACCTGAAAACTCGCGGCATCAGTCGAAGGAGATCTCGAAACTCGCTGGAGCGAGATGCTCCGTCTCCGGCGAAGACTGAGCACGGCGTCGCCGGCGGGTGACGACCGTGAGGCAGGCATGTTGAGGCCGCAGAAGAGAGAATTAGATGGAGAGACCGGCGACGGAGAAGAACGAGGCGGACACAGAACCGTCGCCGGAGAATTTACGCAGGCCGCCATCTCTCTCCCTCTCTCTCCCTCTCCCTCTCCCTCTGCCTCTCTCTCTGAAAAAGGACTCGAAGCTGAAAGTACGAAGGCTACCTGTGGTGGTGGAGAATACAGGAGAGAGACAGAAGCAAAAACGAAATTGACCAAATTTTCCACATGTCCAAAGAAGGCGCAATCTTATGGGCCTGGGCTTTTTAATCACCACCTTGCCCCTAAAGTTTATTTCGTCACGCAGAAAATGTTTTTATTTATTTATTTATTAGGTCAATTTAATTAAATTTTAATTATACCACAAAATATTTCTAGATTTAATTATTAATCTGTAGAGATTTAACCATTGTAATGACATTTAAATGAAATTATGCCATTTAAGTAAGATATAATGCTATCATTGTTTTTAGATTATACTGTTTATAAACTAGTGAGGGATGTTTTTTTTGTTATCGGTTGAAATGTCCTATAATATATAGATACAATATTGTAGGTTGTATAATAAAATAAATATTTATCCCCTTCAAATTGTTCTTTAGTCTTAATAATAAAACAAAAATACAATTAGATTTTTAAAAAAGCAAATTATCAATTTATCATTTAATATTCTTGGATATTCAACTTATCAATAAACTTATGTATTATATTATTTACTTGATAAAATTACCAATTTATCAATAAACTCAAATTTTGAATATCGTTTCATATTTGGCTACTTCGATTTTTAAATAAATTTTTGTTGGGAATCAATTTTAGTAAAAAAAAATAATTTTTTATACTCAGTTTTGATTCAACTATATTAATTTAGTTTTATGATAAAATGACATAATATTTGATTCGATCCTATTCGTAATTGATCCTTAGAAGCAGCAGAACACAATTTAATTTAACTATATGGTAAAGTATTTTTATTTTGTTGTGTAAAAAAAAATTGAAAATTCCGATTATATTTTCAAAATTCGAACAACAATATATATATATATATATATATATATTACTAATGGAGACAA
>NW_010960187.1:2873742-2885801 GCF_000463585.1 Tarenaya hassleriana | reverse complement strand
CGTGTGTGAGTATATTTCCAAGTTAATTTGAAAACAAAATTTTTAGTGAAATAACTAGTTAGAATATATATATATATATATATATATATGTTAATGCAACAAGTCCTTCTTGTCGTGTGTCGACAACAGATTCACTCTCTCCACCGCTTTCGCTGCCTGAGAAAACCAAACACACAAACAAAAGCCAAATAAGGTTAATTACATTTTTTTTTTTACTTCATGAAAAAAAGTAAAATTTAGTTTATAATCGCAATTCAATCGAAAAAAAAAGAGGTAAAAAAATATAGAGTAAAGTAAGTCATTTTTTTACCTCTCTATCCCAATCGCAACGCATCGTCATAATGGCCAAGATCACGGTTTGAACAAACGTACCTCCAAATATCATCCCTCCCCACATTCCCTTTTTACCATCACATATCACGAAAAACCACATTTTTAAAATTAAAAATTAAAGATAAAAATAGACACGTGGGAAAATTCAAAACAGGTTTCTTGCGATACAAGAAAGCAGAGCTCACCATAACACCCAAGTTAAAGACCCAACCCATGAGAGCTCCAAGTGGAACACCGACGAGGTAATAGCATCCCAGGTTCACGTAAGCAACCTTTTTCTGCCAACCCGACCCGACCGCCACGCCTGCCACGTCAGCAATCCGACCCGTAATTTTCTTTGTTGCGTGTATGACAAGAAAACTGAAAAGATTTTGAAATAAGGGTTTCACTTGCCTGATAGAACAGGCTGGACGCTGTTCAAGAGGATGGTGACGCCTAAGAGATAAGAGAGGGTATCCACTTCGGACAGAACTTCGGGGCTTGAAGTGAAGATGAGAGCGACCTTGTCCCTTAGGAACATCACCACTAGACAGATGACTAACCCGATCACCGTCGACTGTCCCACCGACACTTTCGTCGCGAATTTCGCTCCCCTTCCATTCCCGGCTCCTAGCTCGTTCGCCACCCGCACCCTGTATACGTTCATGTCAGCTCAGCAATGTTAGTTGCAGACGGTTGGGTGAATGTAGCCAAGTTTTGGAGAAAGATTCATTCTTCTGTTATTTGTAATGTCTGTATATAAAGATGGAAGAACTAAGGAATAAAGTTATCGAGTTCATTTTACTCATTCTAAGATTTTCCTTCTCAGCTTTCTCTCACTAGAAACAGAGTTCTTCGTTTCCTGAAAGTTCCGTAATCATTTGCATCCGGTAAGAACTGGACTGTGTATACGAATGTTTATGAAATAAACTTAAATCCAAAACTCGCGACATTTATAATAGATTCAGACACATATCAATAATGGGTCCATGCCAAAAACCGTGATTTTGCAGATTAAACTCGCGCGAAATCGGAAACCGTTGACGAGGTATAAAATCACTCGTTATAAGCTTATAAGGGTATTTTCGTCATTACGTATATGTAATTTACCCGGTGGCGGCGAAGAAAGCCATTGGAATCATCATCTCCCAACCGTTGATGCTCATGCTGCAATTACAAAAAAACAAAGTTTTCTCTGTGTTCGTACATATATATATCCTTCATTTTTTTTGTTCGTATAGGGAAACAAAGAGATTAAAAAAAAAGGACAGAGCTCTTACCAAACAGACAACGCATCGACGGCTAATGTTGCGTTTTTAAGATGCCCAGTCATCAAAATCAGTATCCTGTAGTACCAATTCTCTAAACTGCAACAGAATCAAAACAATCAACTTGTTTCGTACCTCTCTAAGATCATGGTCATATATAGAAACACGAAATACATATATATACGGCACCATAGCATGACTCCGGCGGCGGCGGAGAGCTTGAGGAAGTCCCACAGGCCGGAGAAGGCTTCGGTGGAGAAGCCGGTCCACGTCAGCGGGCAACCACCGCAGGCGGCGTACGAGTAGAGGCCGAAGACCAGAACCCACCACGATATGTCCAGAGACAAGCATGCTCCGACGATCCCCCAACCCAACACGCTCACGAACAACCAGCTGGTCAACGCGTTGACCACCAGCCCTAGAAACGACACCCACGCGATCACCTGGGTTTTGAGCTGGCTCTGGAGGAAGCGTTGGAGAGGGAACTGGAAGGCGAAGCTGAAGTGGAGAGGGATCATCCAGAGGGCGGTCTGGCCGGAGAGACGCGCCACGTCATCGGGCAGGCCGAGGAGCCGAAGCAGAGGAGTGGCGAAGACGTAGAGAGGGAGGAGGAGGAAGCAGCAGACGAAGAGAACTATCCACGACCTCTGCATGTACACTCCCAGCATGTTGTACCTTTTCGCCCCAAACGCCTGCCCGCACAGCGTTTCCAACGCACTCGCCATTCCCAGCTGCAACATTGTTTAAGAAAATTATTAACTAATATGATTATCAGTTGGTGATTTCGGTTTGGTTATATAGAACCGAACCGATTTGAATTGTTAGACCGAATCCCATATAAAAACCGGTGAAGAGAACATTTTTTTTACGATTCAATACATCGGAATCCGAAATGACTACAAGATAATTTAGGAATCCAAAATTTGTGTGAAAAATAAGCGTTTAAACCAGATAATTATAGTTTTTATAAAACATAAGTTGTGATTGTTCGGTTATATAAAACCAAACGATCTGAATTGAACAATACAACATTGTAATCCGATGAAGGGATATAATTTTGTTAAACAAATATCAAAATAATTTAAAAGCTAAAAAGATTCTCTATAAAATAAAGATTTAGATTCATAAAAACTAAACCTTAATCAAATCAGATCTAAACTTAAAAATTAATATTATATTTTTACTAAAACCAGATTATTTATAAAAAACATAACTGAAGAACCTCGTCGAAACTCGAAATGCCCGGTAACGAGTACGAACATGTTTAAGACAAAAAATCCTTGAAGCCATTTATTGCTCTCTTCAATCAAATTCTGATTTGTCGTACTTGTAAAATTATTGTAATAGAAAAATCAATAAGCCAAATCAATCTTATAAATATATTGTTTGTCACATAAGTATATAACACGTAGAGAGAGAGAGGGAGTACGAGGAGGCCGAAGTTGAAGCCGACGATGACGGTGTTGGCGATGGAGATGGCGGCGAGTTCTACTTCGCCGAGGTGACCGGCGAAAGCTTGAGTCACCACGTTCATGGTGTACGACGCCACTCTGCTTATGATGCTGGGTCCCACTATCTGCCATAGCTTCTTCGTCTCTTCCCACACCCTCCGGCAAAACTCCCCCTCCTCCTCCGCCGCATCCACGTCAGCTTTTTCCGGCGATAAAAACGGCCGCCTCATCATATCCCTCCCACCGCCACCTTCTCCGTTCTCCATGCGTATATATCTTGCTCGAGTTTTCTCGATTCTTCTCTGTTGTTTTGTTCTTTTCTTCTTTTTTTTTCTGTTCCTTGTTTTCTTTTTCTTCAACTTTTTTGGAAGTATGTTTTCTTTTTTCTTTTTTAGGTCGGCTAAATATGTGATAGACATGACATGAGGATGAAATAAGTTAATGCATGTATAGATAGATGTGGGAATATAAAATAAAATGCACTTTTTTTTAAAAAAAAGTTTATTTAACATAATATGTTAAGTGAATATTCCGAGGTGGCAAAAACAAGATTGGATTTGTCTCGTGAAAACCGTATAATAACAATAGAAAAAAAGACGACAAAATTTAGGGACCTACACATTTTTTTTAAAAATTGTTATCCTTCGTTGCACTTTTAACGTTTTAAGTTTTTAGCATATGGCAAGTGAATATTCCAAGTGGCAAAAAAATAAGATTGGATTTGTCTCATTACAAACATATAATAAAAATTTAAAAAATAAATAAGACCACAAAACTACACAATTTGTTTAAATTGTTGTCCTTTGCTTTTTTTTTTCTCTCTCCTGGGTTTTTACTTTAAATTCGGGTTCCACTGTCTCGGCGTAATAATCTGGAAATGGCTGACATATGATTTAGTTCAGTGGCATAAATCAACTAATCAAAATATATTGAAATTATTTTGTCTGGATGCCAAACTGATTAATAATAATAATAATTGGCTGGCGAATCTTCTGGTCATATCCTGGGTGCTGATAATAATAATAATAATCTTTGAAAAAGTTGAGATAGATGGATCTTCCAACAATGGTCGGGACTTTTTTGTGGACCCATTATATATATTTATACATGCACATGCACTGACAATCATATATATTATTATTATTATTATTAAATGGTAGGGATTCAGATTCTCGGATTTCGAATAACCAAATAACAAATATACCCGCATACCCGTGGTTTCGATTGGATACCCACAAACAACCATAGATTAATTATCAATGAGGAGACGACAAGTCTAATGGTACGGGTACCATCGTTTTCAATTTAGCCAATTGACGGGTGGTTTTCCCCGACAGGACTCTTCCATGCGATTTAAAAGTTGATTGAATATAAACATTTTAAAATTAACTTTATAAAAAAACATTTTAAAATTAAATTAATAATCAAAATCCCATATAAACCTACCGGCGGTGGATCGGGTAGGATCTGAGCCTAACACCTTTTAATAGGCTTTTTTCTTCAGTCCATTATTGTTCATGGCATTTCTATGCTTTGATACTAACCGATATCTGAATCTAGGTATACAAATAAAATATATATTATTTTTAAAATTTGGAAAACCAAATCCAAACTAAATATAAAAATAATTCAAAAACGTTTTTTAAATGAAAATATTTGCAATGTCAATTAAATGTTAAAGTCTAAAATCTTACAAAAAATCCATTTATTTTGGCTGGCATAAATTTGGGCATCTTTTTCTCCAAATTTCGGCATCCCTCCCTAAAATTCAGAAAAAATTGACATTCCTCGTAAATCAAACATTTAGTTATTGAACTTAATCGTTAATCACAGAGAGGTAATGACCTCATAGTAGACGCACCATCACCATGGGAACCACAATCATGAGCATTTATGTTTTCACAAGTTACCTGTCAAGAATCCACCAATGGCAGTTCTGAATCAGGATGATCATGGCAGAAAAAATGCCAGCTTGAATCATGGAAAGCTGGAAAATAATCATCAGACACTGTCTCGATCGCAAACTCGTGCGTGAAACTTCTTACAGCGATGATACGTCTCGTCGAACTGATAACCCTCGGGTTTAACGAGTTCTTGTTCTCGACGACATGCTGCTCATATGTCTGAAAGCTGTTCCCGAACAATGCAATTCTCGACAAGGAATCCGTTCTCCAGTTCGCCTGCAACAGATTGCTGTATAGCTCGGCTTCACAGTGTGGCATGAAGAAAAGGGTCGGCTTTATAGCTTCTCTCCGACCTTGCTCGTTGACAGACAGAACAGAGCAGCCGAGAGATGTTACGACGTTAGATTCTGTTGCGGAAAGAACTGGATCAAATACTTCTATGTCACCGATCCAATCAAACTTCTTCTTCAACAAGATCGCTATGCTTAGCTGAAATCTCGGGGGTTCGTAAGATTCGATGCTGCCTATGCCATAAATCACCATATTCAGCTGTGACTCAGTGCCCAAGACACGACGGAAGTGATCTAAAACCTCAGGAGCCTGGATTTTTCCAACGAATTCTGCGTAAAACTGCGAGTTCTCGAGTTTCTTCATAGAGATTTCCATCTTCTGTATTAGCCTTGACTGTCTCAGAGAATCAACTTCAAGTTCATTCGGTGTCCAAGGTTGTTGTTGTTCTTCTTCTTCTTGAGCCTTATACTTCGGAAATCTTCTTCCCTGTCTTCCTCGACGATTCAAGACAACTTTCCATTCGCCATCTTCGCTCGAATTATTAACAGACCCCATTGAATCCGAAACCGGGATTTTACTACGAACCCGTCTCGAGAATTGGCTTAAGGAACTAGTAATATCTATCTTCCATAACTCTCACACAATCTGTGAATTTCTAACCGTGACATCAGTTATTGCCACCTGCAATTAAGCGATAAGAGAATTTCGACTTAGATGGAATCACAAAATTCTCGAAAACGATCATAAAAACAGCAAATACGTGATCACGATTTTGATCAGATCGATCCAGTACAATGTACATATACATATATAAAGACATGAGGAGATAATGCTACCGAGAACAACGGTTTCTAAATATCCATGATCATCCTCTGAAATTTCTCCAAACAACATTTCAGGGAGAACTAATTTGGGCCTCCGACACGACTGGCGTTATTGATGTCTGAAGCTTTCGTCTTCAGATACTTCAGAGGATTTCCAACAGTGATGTCGAAGTTTACCGGTTGTTAACGGAGAGGATAGAGGAGGAAGAAGACATACCAGAGATTCGCGAGGGAGATGGAGAAGGTGTCTAGGGTTAGGGTTTCGGCCGATTGGTAGTGACAACCCTGACGGAGCACGCGCTTCTTGAATTGGGCCCATAATTTGGGAAACCATTTTTTTATTGGGTTTTTCCTTCTTTATATAGTAAATGAATTTCAATAGTGCTGTATTTTGGATGCTAATTTTTTTTAAATAGTTGATTGACTTTATATTCAATTCGTTTTTTATAACATGAAAAAATTATAATTTAGAATAATCAAATTTAGTATAGATTTGATTATAAGCAATCAATTTTTTTTAGATAAAACTTAAAAATATAAAATTTATAATTAATAGAATGTACATATAATACACTGTATTAGATACTAAAAATAAAAACAATAGAATTACTAGCGAAAACTAAAAAAAAATATAAACTATTAGATTCTAAATAGATACGGAGATATATAGAAGTTTTATCAAAAAGTTTATTTAGTCCAAAACTCTAAACGTATTTTATTTCATGTAATTGACTCTTTTGACAACACCCGCTCCAGACACGTGGCATGATATGGTTGGTTTGTGGTGTACGATAAATGTAACCTCGTGTGCATTTTAGCGTTGCCTCAGCGCAGCTTCAACTGTAGTATAAAGCCTTCATATGATTGTTGCTTGTCTGATTCGTCGTCTTCTTGTTTCCTTATCGTCGTCGCCGTCGTCGTCGACAATGGAAACTTTGAAACCATTAATTAAAATCACGAGCGTGAAATCAAAGCAAGCGATGTTACTGTGGTTGGAGGGTTTTCGAGAAGCTTGTTGTCTTCATCGCGTCGTCATTCTTTGTCTCAGGTTCGCTTCTCTTGCTCCAATTTCTAGTTTTCGACAGATATGGAAACTCAATTTTCATCGGATCCTGTTTGGTTGGCAGTAAAATTGGGAATTTGACAACCCTTTGCGTTTTTCTTTCATGGGTAGGTCGCGAAATCTCCTGTTTCGAACTGGGCAGTGTTTTCTTCTGAATGGTTTGATCTTCTTAGGAAGGTAATCTCATCTCCATGGTTCATGCATCACTTTCTCCATACGTGTTCTTCATCCTGGTTGTACGAAGGTGAGGGGATTTGCTCAATTGGCCTCTTAAAGCTACGATTGCCATATTCAGCTTTCGCACGGTGCTGAAATTGGTTGAGTTCCAATGTTATCACAAAGCTGAATGATTGGAAAGAACATTAGGATTGTAATTTCAGTTCAAGATGCTGAAAGTCCTTGAAAACGGGTTATGTTTTGTAATTCAAAAGCGAAGCAGAGAATCTGTTTCCTGTGCCTAAGTACTTGAGATGAGCTCTTGAGAATGCTAGTCATGGTCGTTTCCTTATTGCCATTCTGAGATTAAGAATTCTACCAGTCGAATATACCTGACTCATACGTTTTTCACCGTTTTCCCTGTTGTTTTGTTGCAGTCTAGGCCTGTTCAACAAATTTGTTGTCCCAACCCTTCAGTGGATATTGCCTGATCGGTGTTCTCTGATCACTTCTCAAGAATTCTGTTCGTCTGGCAACGTTTTAAGAGTTTATTCCTTCTTACGTGGTGGACTTGTGCAGCTATTTTACGTAAGTATGCTGTTTACGCCAAGACTTTGATGAGCTTCTTGATGGAATCTTATATTGTCTTTCTTTTTCTTCTTTTGCTATGATCATAACTTCACACTGTTCAAGAAGTTCGTAGTTTTGTCTGTTTTCTGCTTTGATGAGCATGTTCTTCCTGTGGCCACAGGTGTTTTGGTTCTATCCCTTGTATATGTTCAGCTTCATCTTGAGTAACATCTGGTAGGCTCCTTTAACATTATTCTATTCACATATCT
Organism: Tarenaya hassleriana; assembly: GCF_000463585.1. NCBI lineage: Eukaryota > Viridiplantae > Streptophyta > Magnoliopsida > Brassicales > Cleomaceae > Tarenaya > Tarenaya hassleriana. Next base: position 2,877,693 of record NW_010960187.1, on the reverse strand, counting down.
TCACTAAATAGAATATTGTGTATAACCTGTACTTGAATCTTTGGTTGTGTCTTTTGATTGAAGCGTGTTTATATCATGTTTTATATGTTTTTCCTCTTTTTACTTCGTTTTCTACTTTATTAAGTTGAGGCTATGAAGATCGTTGCTTTCCAGGTACAATGATATTGCAAAGTATGGATTTGAAGCAATGGAGAGATCTGACTCGAGTTCAGTAGAAGGTGAAACTGTGGCCTCGACGAACATGGCAAAAGCTGAAAGGCCTTCTGGATTTGGAGGGTATACTGCTCACTTCAGAAAAATTCTCGAAAGCGAGAAATAATAAACGATTGTATGTATTAAGGTCCTTTAGCACCACGTTCTTTTTCAGGGTCATGATCGTAATAGGAGAGCAGGTGTACTCAATAATACTGTTGACCGTCTTTTTTCTGGAGGTAAATTATTTCCCTTTATATCTCTTCCTATGGTGAAACTGTTTGTGAAATTTCTAATAGCTGTCAATTGGGTATTGTCCTGAATTTGGTTGCTTTCGTGAATTACCGTTTGATAACATATGCTGCTTTAACCTGGTGGCAATCAAATGTAGGTTTATGCGGTTGGATATGTACCATACATTGGCAAGATACTAAATTTCTTACTTCTTTCATGGATGTATGCCTACTACTCTTACGAGTATGTGCCTGATCTCTCACTTTTTACGTTATTTTATAGAATGGTACCTTACCTTGAAATGATTTTAGACCAACTTATCGAATCCCGGGTTTCTCATTGTAGATATAAATGGAACTTCTCAGGAGTGCCACTGGACAAAAGGCTGGACTTCTTTGAATCTAACTGGGCGTTCTTTGCTGGTTTCGGTAACCAAACTTCCTATTTCCGTCATTCTGTTGTTTGATTTGAATCAGTAAAAGGGGAAATTTACCCATTGGTCTAATTTGTTTTTCAGGAAGCCCCTGTGTTCTTGCCATTTTCGTTTTCTCTCCTCTTGTTAGCGGTGCACTTATGGCCATCCTGTTTCCACTGGTTCGCTTTCTTGCTCCAAACGAGTCGAAAGCTCAATATCCCGACTGATTTCTCAATGGTCGGTGTTAACGAATTGTTTTCAGTTTGTTTTAACCGCTACAGGATCAGGGCCTGAAAAAGCCATTCTTGCCCCGAGAAGGACGTGGAAATGCGCGGGTTTAGGGAGACTTCCGATATTCTATGTCGCGGATACACTCTCGTAAGCCACTGACCTTTCCTCGCTGTATCGTAATTTCAGATGGGTTATATCCTAAAATTTTGGATCGGCTTTCATTCTCGAGACTTGAAATAGGAACCCATTTAAGACATTGCTAGTTTTCATAATTCTACTCCCATGTCTGTCTCCATGCAATGATGTATCTTTCCTTTTTATGATTTCTTAAAAATTCACAGCTATTAACTTTGTGTGGAACTGTTCTTGGTGTTTTTGTTCTTAAGGATGTTGGCTTTGTCCTTCTTCCGGTTGGAGTCTCTGCAACAGACAGGACATGACAAGGCGAACTGAACCTCCGAAATCGATTGCCATTGGACATTGTAAGATGAACCCTCGAGGTTTTCGGAAAGACGACACGTAATCACACGAACCCTTCGGACCGATCATTCAACACCGATCTTCAGTTTCGGTACCCAGCACTTGATTTCTGTCTTCTTGGTGTGCAGTGCTTTAGAAAAAAGCCATGGCTGCAAAAAGATCATACAGCAGAAAAATATATGGTTGGAACAGTTTGATTGTGATGGAAATCCTTTGCAAAAAAAAAAACTAAAACCAAATTACAGAATTTGAATCTATTTGTTCAGTGTTGCATTCGTTTCACTTTGGCTCTTGTGTGCAACTTGGAGATTTCAGTTTCTTACCCTTGGTAGTTAACCGGTGAAACGGAGGCGAGTTCGAACCTTAAATTAGGAAAGAGAGTGTCCTAATCACATGATATATTGTCAACCCCGAAATCACTGATTGGTTAAGGTGAAACTGATTGGTTTGATTTTTTTTCTCATTCCCAACCGCCCTAAACCGAGATCGAACCCAAAGAAAACCGGGGCAACATTTCGAACGTTTTTTCATTTATTTACGGAGTACATAATAATAATAATAATAATAATAATAATAATAATAATAATAATAATAATAATAATAATAATGAGCTTGTATTAAAACTAGGGGTGGGCGAACGGTCGGTTACGGGTTAATCGGTTACGGTTATTTCGGGTTTGGTTATTTCGGGTTATTAAAACTCATAACCAAACGGTTAATTAATTTTATTAGGTTCGGTTCGGTTCGGTTTCGGTTCGGTTCGGTTCGGTTTTGTCTATTTAAAACTATAACCAAACTATAACCAAATAAAGATTCGGTTCGGTTCGGTTATAATACTTAAAAAATCAATTCATTTATAATTAAAAATATTCAAATAAAATATAATATAAAATATTATCATAATTATTTTAACATATAAATAATAATATCTAAATTTATATTTTGATATAAAACTATTAAATAAATAAAGATCGTTTTTTTTCTAATGTTTATAACACAAAACTTTAAAAACAATAATAACAATTATAAAATGTATTTAAAATATAATAAAATAATGATTAAATCAAGAATATAAACATTCATATATGTATATAAATATATATAAATGAAGATATATAAACGGTTTGGTTCGGTTCGGTTCGGGTTCGATTATTTCGGGTTTTAAAAAATCATAACCAAACGGTTATTTAATTTTATTCGATTCGGTTCGGTTCGGGTATATATCGGTCGGTTCGGTTAATAACCGAAATACCCAAACCGAATGCCCACCCCTAATTAAAACTAGGACAGTGTCCTTTTGCTTTTATTGGATACGCTTTTTGCTTCCCTCAATAATTTTTCCCATAATTAATTTGCATCCAGAAAGTTAGAAACAACTTTATTCTCTCCCTCCTCTCTTTTAAGCATGGCTTTTTTCCCTTCTCTGATTTTTCGGATATTAACACATGAAAGTGATGAGCTTTCACAGTTGAAGGAAGATCCAATTGAGGAAGATGAAGGAGTTCGATTATCACGAGCTCGTCAAGGCCACCGATGGATTCTCTCCGACCAGACTCATCGGCAAAGGAAGCCATGGATGTGTCTTCAAAGGTCTTCTCGAACACGACGGTCATAGAATCGTAGCCATTAAAACACCTTCGGTGATGACGTCATCGTCTATCTCCATTGTTTCGGACACTGTACAAGCAGAGAAGCTGAAGAAACTCGAAAACGAGATCAGGGTTTTGTCGTCTCTGTCTTCTTCGAGTCCCCACGTCGTGAGCTTTGTCGGAGCGAGTCGCGACTCGGTGAATGTCCCCAACCACAAGCTCATGCTAATGGAGTTCATGCCAAATGGATCGCTGCACCGTCTGCTTCACGTGTCGACCTCTCCTCCTCCCACGTGGCATCGGCGCGTGGAGATCGCCCTCCAGGTGGCGCGTGCGCTTCACTTCCTGCACGAGCAAGCCGTTATCCACCGCGACGTCAAGTCGGAGAATGTCCTGTTCGATTCGAATTGGAATGCGAAACTCGCCGACTTCGGACTCGCCGTGTCGACACAGCGAGTCGACTCAGCGATTCAGACAAATCCGCCGGCGGGGACGATCGGGTACATAGACCCGAGCTACACTTCCCCAGAGAAACTGAGCACGAAGACCGACGTATTCAGCTATGGCGTCGTGTTGTTGGAGATCATGAGTTGCAGAAAAGCCATAGATGTCACTCGCTCGCCGGCTTCGATCGTAGATTGGGCGATTTCGTCGATCGAGGAAGGGAAGATCGGAGAAATCACCGGCGTAGGATCAGCGCCGTCGTGCATATCCGCCGCAATCGAACGGATACTACGGATGGCTGTGAGGTGCGTGTCGCCGCCGACGGAATCCCGGCCTTCAGCCGGAGAAATCGCGGCAGAAATAGCG
>NW_010960187.1:2864244-2873450 GCF_000463585.1 Tarenaya hassleriana | reverse complement strand
GCGTCGTGTTTGACGGGGCCGCCGAGGAACATTTCATTGTGGTTCAGCGTTTTGCGCGGGGTTGTTATGATGAGACATCGAAGGAAACGGGGAAAATGGTGTAGAGAGACTCCGAGGGCAGGAGAGGTTTCGGGGTGGTGGCTGAGTCAAACCAGCCGAGTTGGGTGAGTTAGGGAGGAACGAGTCCGGTCAAAAGGTTTCCGATAATAAAAAAAAAGAAAAAAAGAAAAGAAAAAGATGATGCGTGTGTGACAATCCAAGCAGAAGATTCCCATGATAGTTGGTGGAACCGAACAGAACGACGAAGCATGTCCTTCCTTTGGAATTCAGTCATTCCTTTTTTATTATATTTATATTTATATGTGCTCTTTTTTTATAAATTATTTTTTCAGCTATTTTTTAAATATTTATCTCCACTCAATTGAAAATATATCATAATTAAACAAAATATAAATATCCAGGCATATAACGGAGCAACCAGCCCCCTTCAACATCTCTCATAATGTGTTCTATCAAACCGACCTTAGCTCAGTTGGTAGAGCGGAGGACTGTAGTGTTGAAGCAGATTGATCCTTAGGTCGCTGGTTCGAATCCGGCAGGTCGGAATTTATATTTTTTTATAATCACTTGGCTTCTCGCATCACCAAGTACTTTCTGTCTTTGAAGAGCTCGTTCACCGAAGAATAATTATTAGGTGTTTGTACTGGATTATGTGACTTCTATTTTTTTTTTTTCCATTTCCCCACTGTATGTATGAGAATATCTTTTTAAAAAAGAAAAAAAAAAAGTAAAAGACTTCCATTATTGAGCCATAAAAGATGCTCAAATTTCTCATTTGTGGTCAACACAACCATTTAACAGATGAATCAAATCATACAACACTATGACACTTTACATGAACTATCCATCTCTCCAACACAACACAAAGCCACGGAGACATAAGAAGCCTAGAAGAATCACGACAGTGCCCATGAAACATACGAGAGTTAACATCTAACCATGGTTACCTTAACACCCTGGAACCATCTCTTCAGAAACCAAACCAACCTCTGGTAAGAAGCAAGAACAGAGAACAAGGAGGGGGAGCCGCCAATGTGAGATATGGCCTTAACCTGGAGAGCAGTAGCATCAGTTCGATGAGAGAATCCACCCGAGAAACTGAAGAGACAGCTCGATCTATATATGGCCTAAGTTCCATATTTTGAACTGGATTTCCTTAGGGCCTTAAGGAGAGATTTGTGAATTGTGACTCCATATCTCTGCTCCTGGACCGCAGGTGGCTAGATGACACTTGTTTCTTTGTCTCTAGCTGTTGTTGTTGCTGCTGCTGTTGGTATAAAGCTCTCAGCCTCACAATCTCTTTCTCCAATACTTCATGCTCCACTGGAAAAACAAACCAAGATTAGTCTGAGATTTCACTTGACAAATTTTATTAGCTCGGGCAAAGGGTAATGCATTGTGAACTTCAAATTTCTGCCCTGAAACTGAGTTTTATGATTTCCGTAGAGGCTGCGAACTTACAGTGTTTTATAAGCTGCTCTTGTGCTAAACTTTCCAACCGCTGCTTAAGAGCTTTGTTCTCCATGCTCAGAATGAGATTCTGCTGATTTGCAAACTCAAGCCCTGCTGATACTTCGGAACCTTCAGCTTGTAATGCCTGAACGTTCCTTTCCAGCTCAGCTATGTATTGGATCTTACGAACCCTAGAACGTTGAGCAAATTGCCTGCAGAAGAAACAGTTCCCGTTTTACTATGCAGTACGCGGAAACACTAGCTAACCTAACGATCACCGTTATTACTATATCCATGTCATCTCGATATTTATACATTATGTATAAAAGACAAGCATATGATGGAAGAATCATATTAGTCAGCATCGTTTACTTCAGTTGTCTTCTCGAGCCTTTCATTGAATCAAACCGTGATTATTTCCATTTCAAAGGCAATTCGAAGAGAAGAAATTAGACCACATACTGTCTAGCACGTTTCGTATCAGCCTCTGAAGCAGCCGGCTTAGCCTGAGGGGCGTCCTTTTTCTCAAAAGATGCCTTGGAGGAATTATTAGAGAATTGTGCAGCAGGAGCCATCTTGCCATCTGCAGCACATGAAACCTTTTCTGTTTCATATGGTACATCGGATGATCCTGAACTCGGGGCACAAGTGTTCTCCAAATAACGAGAACCACTGCTAGGGTGAGCTCCGGAATCAGATATAGAATCAGAAGCCTTATTTTTCTGATTTCCCGAATGAAATGCAGGGTGGAACGAGACATATCGTGAGTCTTTAACGTAATCAAACTCCTTTGGACCGTTGCCATGATGCCCAGCAAAACTATTCTTATATCTACTATCATCCCAAAGAGAATAATGCAGGTTAGAAGCATTAGTAACATCTACATATGCAAACGAGTCACTGGATGAACGCCTATGACCCGCTTTGCGCACAGGAGTGTCTGGCTCGTTGAGAAGGTCATCGAGCCAAGAAGGTTGTTCCTCTATCAGAAAGCTCTCGGAAGAAGTTCGATGATGATGATGGGTATTTCCTTCCCGAGGCATCTGAACAGGTTTAGATCCAATAAAACCATTCGGAACAAAATCTGGGAAGAATGTTGGACCACCAAGAAATGGACTTTTAGGGGGAAGGAAAGCCTGCTTTCCGGAGCACGCCGCGTCTCTAAGGTTCTGAGTCCCCTTTGAATTTGCCATCTGCCTACAATAAACACAATCGATAAAATTAACTCGGAAATAAGCAACAAGCTTTTCCAGCCCATGAGAAAACAACATATTACCAGTCAAGAACATTGGTGATCAGCTTATGAAAGAACTAATTTCCAAAAAAAGCTGACGAGACAACAAAAATAGAAACTAAAATCCCCAGATATGCCAAGAAAAGTATGGATTGGGGAAAAAAGAAAGAGCCAGAGATCCATTAGGTCCTGTTACAGATATTTCTTCATAACAAGCAAGGAGAGAAGACACATAACCACAAAAAAACATAAAGGTGCATCATCTTTTCATACTATGCCTCTATGAATGCGCTAAACCCTGGAGCAATCAACACAAAAACAACTTAATGAGACGAAAAATCAAATTTCTTGACATCCCCATTGATGGAGATAAACAATCTGACAAGACAAACAGACAAGAGAGAGGAGGCAATAGAAACCATGCATTGTGGGCGAACCCCTACCCCTAAACACCATTGCCATGAAGGTGCATTTTTTCTGCTACTATTCGTTTCCAAGTAAGTAACCCAAGTTTGAATCAACGAGAAGCCCTTTATCTCAAAACACGAAACGATACAGATTCCTGAAGATGAACTCAACTCTCCTCTAACCGACATTCTTTAACAGCTAGGAAAAATCGCAGCGCCAGAAACCCTAAAATTTGACCAAATCCAGAAACTTGACAGCAGAACAACACAACAATCAATGTACCAAACAAACCCAGTCAAATCGAAGGAAACGTGGTTTTCCCGGGGGGGGGAACAAGAACAAGGAAGCAGAAATCAATGGCGGAATAGATTTCTCCGAAACAGGAAACAACAGAGATGGTGAAGGATCAAAACCATACCAGGATCTGTCGAAATCGAATCGGTGAACGGGGGAGGAAGAGAAGAATGGAGGATTGGTGTAGTGTCGTTGGTTGTCTTCGTCGAGTTGTCTCGTTCTACTTGTTTTTCAACCCCTCTGGTTCTGTCTTAGTTCCTCTCTCTCTCTTTTTCTGGTGGAAGAGGTTGGATGCTAGCTGGATTGATCAGTCATGCCTAAAAATTTAACGTATATACCCACAATTGATTTACCTCACCCTATTTTCGATTTTCAATTTCCTCAATTAATTTTAATAATCATAATAATAATTATTACATAATATATAACTATTTACCAACGAATTGTTTTTTTTTTAAAATTTGTTCACAAAACAATTCATTGAGAAAATTTAACAAAACTAAAAAGAACTACAAGAAAAATATAATATTTTAAAAACAATAAATAACTACAAAATGTTTACATTATAAAAACAAATACACGAAAGAGAATAGTATATATATATATATATAACTTTACGCGCTTAACTTATATATTTCTTTTTTTTAAATGATAATTCACTTTCATAAGAAAGAATATTTGTTTTTAAGTTCTAATTGATAGTTCACGTGCATTTGTTTTCAGTTAGCGTATATTACGAATTTAAAAAAAAAACAGTATTCTATCCGACATGAAATCAATGTCCAATTAATGATAAATTGTACGAGTCACAAAAAATGTGAACAAATTCTATTTTCATGCGGATTGGACAATTATCTAAATATTATGTTAAAACTTTTAAATCAAAATACGACAAACATCTATTATTACGTATATAACCCTAACGTTATTTCTTAAAGATGGAATTCACGTGTGCTAAATTACCGTTTTAGAATCGTTTTCTTTAAGAAATCTTATTAAAGGTTTCGTTTGTAAACAACTTAATCTAATGAACTTTATTAAATTAACATATTTTGTTAAAAAAGAAAAACTTGAGAAGCTGCCATTGATGCATCTTTTATCTTCAACCTCAATAGAAAATTATTACAAGTCTCGGACCAAACTATGACTGGATCCAGAGATTACAGCATAAACATTTACCAGTTTCATAGGTTAAAAAAAAAAGATTTTACCCCCAAGTATCCACAGATAAAATGGCATTAGATGGATGGATGGGTATTATCAGATCAATTTCTGTGAAGTATTATTGTTATAAGCAAATCACATGTTGCTGCACCAGTACGCATAGTGCTCATCTCTCCTGTGGATGCTCACAAGGCCTCCACACTGCAAACAGATAAAGCTGCTTCCATCCTCGAACGCGTCCAGCATGATCTGGGATTGCCCGGTTTCCGCCAGTATAGATGCCCCATGTGCATCCGATGCGACTGTTTGGTTGGCGCCCGGAAAGTTGATCGATGGTGGAGGGTCGGGCTTTGATGGGTGTGCTTCTGCGATGGCGCATTCTGCAAATAACGACGCCAGCCGATCCACTGAAGCTGTTTCTTGGATTCTATGGATGTAGAGTTCACGGGCACGGTTCAGGATCTGGATCACGGCTTGATCTCCTCCCTGTGCTCTTGTCGCCATAACTACCTGTATAGAACAAGAAAGACCGCCTCAGAAAAGGAAATTTTCAGGGAAAAGTCAGATAAAATATTAGGAGAAGTGTCACGACATGGGATACGAGAGAAACTGACTTCCTTAACTTCGAGTAGCAGTGGCTTCAAATCAAGATTTCTAAGCACAAAGGGTCAAAACCCTTCATGCGTGCTTGCTTTTGAAAGAAGCAGAACACAAGAGTACCAATAGATGATTGCTGTCATTCATTCATGATCTAAGATCAAACGTCGATGTAAAAATCTAGCAGAAGAACACTAGCTATAATCAAAACCTTTTTTATCTGTCAGAGAAATAAGTAGAAGTCTGCATTTGTGATCTTTCAAGCACAACAATGGCATCCAAAAGGAAAGTTTTTTCATTCATTGGACCACACGGTAATCCCCTGGGAAACCTAGTAATAAATCTTCCATTCCCAAGCCTGAACAGAGACATTACAAGCCCTTTTCCACACAATCCTTCAAATCAACACCATAAGATCTTTTTGCCATAACCAGGACACGACAAAGATCAGAAACTTGTAGCTAATTCGATCTAACAATCCAAAGCCCAGTTTCGAATTCAGACATCCTCAGCGTAAACCAAATCGCAGTAAATCTCAAGCAACTCCAAAGAAGACCCACCAATGACCCAAATCATGATTAACAAAAATAAGTAGAAATATTACTTCTTTTCTCAAAATTAGTCCCAAACTCACAAACACTGAACGATTCCAGAACAAGTCGAAAGAGCCCAAAAAAAAGGAAGAGAAATGAAGAAGATGACATGGCGTTACCGCTTGAAGAGCTTGAGATGGCTTCCCTTGATCGATGAGTCTCCTCGCCGCGGCGACAAAATCCCTCGCGGCGTCGGACTTGTCGAGAAAGAGCGGAAGCGGCGAGTCGCCGCCGTCGGTGTCCATCATCTCCGCCTGGGAACCGCCTTTCATGCCTAAGGCATCTGCAAAGACAAATCCCACCAGTCACGACGCAGATTTCTTCCGATGTCACAGGAAAAGACGAGGTAACTTTCGCTCGCCAGAGTTTTCTAGGAATTTCTGGTCACGAGCGAAGAATTCAAGACGACGGATCACCGCCGCATCGTTTTCGAAGCATATTTCTTGGGCTTTATAGTATTGGGCTTTGAATGGGCTGATCTTTTTATAATGGGCCTCTAATGCCATCCAGTGAACCAGCCTCATCATATGTGGATTGTGAATTTTATAATTTATATTGATAATAAACGATATAAAATTAGCTTTTTTTACGAAAAATGTATCTATATAATTATAAATTTCTGTAAGATTTATAAAACACTAAATAGTTTTTTTAAGTGGATTTCAACCGAAGAGTTCATTTGTAATCACGGGATAAATAAATAAACAAATATATATATATATATCTTAAAATAAAAAATTAATGCGATTATGGTTCGGTCGAAATATAGTAATTGGTGATGGAATCAATACGAGCTCATGAGATATTAAATGACAGACCCAACAAGGGACAATAATTATTTGTCCAAATGAGAACACGATCCAATTCCGACTTTGTAATAATGAACACTCGAACACATCCACTTCTATCATCTCCATCATTACCATCCCAAAGTCAATAAAATGAGAACGCAAATCTAACCAATGCCTCGATCTTCCTTTGGTATATACATACATGATACATCCTAAGTCAATATTAATCGAGTATTTTTTTTGTGTGTACATATAGAGAGATTGCAAGTTGTAAAATCTTAATATCGAATACAAGTAACTGTGATTTCGATTTTTTATAATCTGAAAATTTATCGACGGTCGGACTAAAAGCGAGAAAATAAAAACTGGTAAATAACCGTCTTACAATGTTTCTGGTACGAATCGAACTTGAGATGAGTTCATGTTTTGCATATCAAACTACCGAAATTTGGATATAATTTCATAATTTTTAAAAAAGTTTCAGAACATATTTTCTGTAATTTATATGGATATCCGTGAATATCCGAGATTGAAAACAACAAATCTAAACATATCCCATGTTGGTGGCTATTTCTTCCAACAAGATATTTTTTAACTCTTTTCAATTGGATACCCAAAAAATCGAGTTTTTTTTTTTCCTTTTAATACACATAATTAAACAAAAATGGGACCTTTCTCTCGAGTTGAATTCCATACCATATTGAAATTACCCCAAAATCTTTATAATTGCAGGTTTAGAGTAAGATTTGGGGGATCAATAATGTCTAATGGGTTTGGTAGAAATATGTGTCACCTTTGGTGTACCCTCTGATTTTGTTGGTCCATTGAAATAGGTTTCTAACCCATCAATTTAATCATTATCGCATGTGCATTGTGGGAGAAAATGGCGCCCACAGGTCGACATGACTTTCAGTGGTTCCAATATGCACTAAAATTCATAGATAGGAAATATGAGAGATTATAATTCAACTTTCTCTATGATTAGATTGCACCATTGCTAATATTTCACTTTTTATATATTATATACTTTTAAAAAACCAAGTAATTTTTTAAAAAAAATTACAATCCATTTTATCTTATCTTCCTGTCGGAAAATCTTAAAAAGAATGAAAGGAACTCTACAATCGATCTATGCTTTTAGAAAAAAAGAAATGGTGTGCACTAAAAAAAACATAGGACTATGTATGTTGGCAGGATTATGTCATGAAGTCAAATATAACATGACATGACATGACATGACATGACATAACGCATGCGTGTAACGTTCAATAATACCAATTCTTCATTCGTTGACAAAGATTTTCTCAAATTCCATATCATCACCCATCAATGTTTATATCATGCCCCTCATGAATTGACCTTATTGGGTGTTGCATTTTATGTTTATATCTATGATATTTATGAAGGAAATATACCCAATATTTTAACCATATAACCTCTATGACGTGGCATTACTTTGCTTTCGAAGTAAAGAGAATAACATCGTTAACAAAATAAAGCAGATATAATTTAACGCAACCTTATTCCAAGAAACATTATCCCTCGTGAAAAAAAACGGTTCTAGCAATATGGTAGCATTTTGAAAATGACTGCATGCGAACAGATCTTCCATGAATCTGATTCATCGAATACATACATCAAGGTGAAGGGGGCAACAATGGCGTCCAAGCATCAGAAGAAGAAGATGAAGAAGAGAATTTACGAGGAACAGAACTGGGAAACCACATGTGGGAACAGTACTTTGGTTTTGCAAGGAAATCTACACATTCCTTGACCGATCTCTGGTTCGGAAGCAAAGGGATACAGTTGTTCCTTACGTCAAGAACACCTTTACGGATCAAGATCCTGCAAAACGGTCCAACCCTCGTGAAATAATTATCAGACAACGAGAAATTCGCCAGATTCCGAAGAACACACGCTGTCTCGGGCACCGTCCCGAACAACGAGTTCCCGGCGAAATTTAGCTGCTCGGCTTTCTCCAAACACGTCAAAGATGTCGGTAAAGGGCCCGTTAATCTGTTCTGTCCCACGTCGAAGACTCTTGCCTCTTTCAAGAACCCGATTTCGTATGGTAAACAACCGGTCAAGTCGTTGTTCAGGAACAGAATCTCGGTTACTTTCGACATTGTCCTAAGTATCCCTCTCGGGATTGGACCGTTGAACTTGTTGTTGGCTAACGTCAAGTACTGAATGTGGGTTTCTCCGATCGTTTCGGGCAATGTTGCAGTGAATTCATTGTCGTTGATGAAGAGAACGTCGAGGTCTTGAGCGAAGATTTGGGGAGGGATTGAGCCGGAGAATTGGTTGAACCGGATGTCTAAGAACGTTAAACCGGGCATACCGAGAACCGCTGTCGGAAACGGACCGGAGAATCTGTTGTTGCTGATGTCAAACTCGTAGAGGTACTTGAGCTCCGCGATCTTGGGAGGTACAATGCCTCCGAAGTTGTTGGAATTGGCGTGAAAGAGAGCTACATCTGGAAGCTGATCAAGAAACCCTTCAATGGAAGGAGCCGAGAGCTGGAAGCCATTGAAATCGATGGAAGCTACGGCTATGGCGGGGCCCTTGTCGGGAGGGGTGTCACAGAAGAAAACTCGGTAACTGCATATGTCT
>NW_010960187.1:2856482-2864146 GCF_000463585.1 Tarenaya hassleriana | reverse complement strand
TCGGAAGAGATCAAAGATTTGAACTTTTGGATCACCGGGTATATGATCTGGAGCCTCTCGTCGACGAAGCTGAGAATCTCATCTCCGGCGTCGGATATTATTCCGATGACGCCATCGATGATGCTACTGGTGTCGTCGATGATGTCAGGCTGGCTGCTGTTTGTGACTGATGGTGAAACAGAGTTGAAGACGAGACATGTTACGATGAGGAAGAGGAGAGACAAATGCAGTTTCTGCATCTTCTCTTCTTGCACTACGAAATGTGTTAGAGAGAGAGAGAAAGAGAGACGATTATTGAGGGATTCAGATTCGTATTATATGTTCAAAAGTATGTGATAACATTTTTTTTTATATATGTATGATTATTTTTTTTTTACTAAATAGTTTTTACCCCAATTTTTTTTATACAATTTCCGGTCAATTTAAACATTCGAACCAATTCAAGTTTATTATTATAATCTGATTGATAAAAAAAAATTTGAATACTAAAGTATGTTAAAGAACTTTTGAAGGATTCCATTTCGTTTCTGTTAAAAGAAATTGAAAACGTAAATAGAAAAATATTAATCATTGACAAAAAATAGAAGAATGAAAGTTTGGTTTGGTTTCGAGTGTTTGACGGCTAGTGGGTGGTTGGGTCGGGCACTTTCGCTAACGTGCAACTTTTTATCCAAGGATATATGTAAAATATTTACATAACTTGTATATGATTTAATGGAATATCTTTTAACCAAAGTGAATATTTACATATTATACAAATTTCATATGGTCTCCTTTCGTCATATATTTGATCATTGCAAGTTGAGAATATAGGTTTGGCCCATTTAACAATTGGACCATTTTTTGAGCTTATGCGAATTATTGGGCTTACAGAAGTTTTTTCAGCACTATCATTTAACATGGACCGTACTTAACATAGTTAAACCCAACAATCTCAATTTGATATATAATGGAAAATTTAACCATTTCAATTAATTTAATTACCATGTAACAAGGAGATATAAAACGTCCCCCTCATAACTAAGCAAAGAATTAATTAGATGAAAATAATTATAAAATAAAAACATTATTCCAAGTTTCAAGTTACAAGAAAGAACAAGATAACCGTATGGAGATTCCGGGTTCTGATTAAGGGGCGACTGGTTACGCCGCCGCCACCCGCAAATAAAGCGATTGCGATTTCTGGCGATTGCGGACGATTGAAAAACTGATTGGTTGAACCGTAATCACCTGCACCTGCAACCAAACTTGTGTTTTCTAACTGCAATTTCCACCTTACGTTTTGGTAGCCGTTTCCGACGTTTTGAAAAAAAACTAAAATATCCTTGTTAAAAATTATATAAAATACTAATATATATATATATATATATATATATATATTGTTGATGATTTTATTTATTGTTATGATTTGATATTATTTTCTAGTATTATATTTTAATAAAAAATTATTAGCAAATAATTTTTATCAAATGATACTAAAAATTTAATTAAAACTATTATAAAAAATTATTTTAAAATAATATTATTTTTAATAATTTATATCAAACGCAGCCGCAACCGCAACAAACCATTCGCTTCCAACCGCATCCACCCGCAATCGCTGTCAACAACAACTTATCAACCAGTCAGTACTAATCGTTCATAATCGCTATCAAACGTTTTGAAAACACCGTCATCCGCAACCGCAACAGTTGGAATTCTAATTTATATTCTGAAAAAATTATTTTCATTTTATCATTTTATGCAAGGTTTTCCTTCTGCTTCGTATTTGGGGATTCGATCTGCATAGTATAATTTAAAAAAAATGTTTTTATTTTCTCTCTAATTTTTAAATAATTTCGATTATATACTATTATCGAGATTCGAGATAGACGCCAACAGGATAACCACAAACGACTAATTCTCACGTTTTTCTCACGAAATTATGCTGATATATACACGCACACCGACGCAATTATACATGTATATGTACGGTACATGTTATATATAGTACATGTGTGGATAATGCCATACGTGGTGCTCGGTTATAGGATTATATATATATATATATATATATATATAATCCACGGAATCTAAATAAATATCATAAAGATTGTCTTCTTTATTTCTTTTGTCAGGGATAGGCCCTTCTGTTGCCAATAGCATCTTGTTTTGTCCATATCCATGAAGATGATTGTCTCTGTATTTGCTCAATAAGACAAAAAAAAATGCATTATACGATAAAATTTTACATAACGATGGTATATGATTATTATAACAAATATGCTAATATTTTGTCATACATCGAAGATATTTCGGTAATGGAAATATTCGAAAATCAGAAAAACATTGCATTATCTTATCTTTTTGCTGACCAATACAATCTTATCAAATAATATAGTATTGGGATACATGTTTGGTTCCAGTTTTGGAATATAAAATTAATTTGAACAAAAATTTAAAAATGGAACAAGTATAAAATTTTCACATAAGATTAATCCAATATAAAATAATTAACTATTAAATATTTTAAAATAAGAAATATTTTCTTATTAAAAATTGAAATCAATTCTACGCAAAAAAATAAATAATAAATATAAATTCTCAAAATTTAAAATTTTGAAGTAGTGAGTATGAAAGTTAAACCTAATAAAAAAACAATCAGGGTTAATATAATAAATTTAAATATTAGGAAAAGCAAATAAAAGATATTTGTAATTGTATGATGTCCAAGTCCAAACATCTCTTTTCCAATCTATCGCCGTAATAGAAGACAAATAGGGGAAAAGAGCATGACGCGCCAGTGAGAGAGTGTGAAGTAAACGCGCGGGTAGCTGAGCTGGCGCGAAATGATAAGCGTTAAGCACAACCGCCACGTCAGCAACTAGCAACAACACCGGCGGTTAGCGATTGAGAAGAGGGGGACCCACACACAGACCCCAGAAAGCCAGGAATATGCCTTGCCCTTCCTTCCTTTTATCCTTTTTCCCTTTTCTTCTCCTCCAGAGTTCATCTCCTCTGAATCTCTCTGATCCTTTTGATATTGTTTCGTTTTGATATTCGTCTCGTTTATTTTTCCGCGTTTATTGGTGTCTCGATCGGCCATGGAGTTTTTTCTCGAGATTGTTCTGACGGCGGTTGTTGCGCTGTTGTTCTCCTTCGTTGTGGCGAAGCTCGTGTCGGTGGCTACGGCCGGAGGAGGACACGGTTCGAGTTCCGAGTCGGAGGAGAAGTCCGCGATCCATGTCGGTCAGGACGTTTCCCTTGAGGAGTTTCGGTTTGAGCAGAAAATGGAGGCTCGGGTACTCGGGAGTGAGAGGAATGTCCGGATTGTTGGGGAGAATGTGGAACATGTGGATCGGTTCGTAGGAGAAGCTGTCCGATTTGACGAACTCGAGGACGCGGCGAATGGAAGCAGAGAAATCGGCGCTGAACTTGAAGTAAAGGAGGTCCAAGCATTGCAGGCTGAATACTGCGCCGCCGTTTCGCCGGAAATTGTGAAAGAAGAGGAAACAATAGTACCGGGACAAGAGGAACAAAAATCTGCAACCCCCCTAGCTGTCTCGAAGGAAGACGTTATTGCAGAGGATATAAGTGTCGGAAGAGAGGAGGAGCGAAAATCAGAATCCGGCGATGCTGTCTCGCCGGAAAATATGGTAGCCGAGGAGACAAGAGTTCGAGGGCAAGAGGAAGGAAGCGAATTGGCGGAAGAAAGAAGCGATCACATAGAAATCGAAGAGAGCGGGGATGTTGCAGTGTCTGAATCAGAGGACCAGGTTGAAGAGAGTGAATCTAAGGAGGGAATTCAGGAGAAGACAGAGGAGTTGAATATTGAAGAGGACGATGATGATGATTGGGAGGGAATTGAGAAGAGTGAACTGGAGAAAGCCTTTGCTGCTGCTGCTAAATTCATGGAAGAATCGGGACATGCGTTAGAAATCGGTAACGACGCTAAGACGGAGTTATACGGATTGCATAAGATCGCCACAGAAGGACCCTGCAGAGATTCATCGCCCATGGCTCTTATGGTCTCTGCTCGTGCTAAGTGGTACCATCCTTCTCCTTGTTTTTGAACTGTTTCTTCTGCAACTAAGATGTGATGATAATGTCTTCGAAACAGAGCTACGTAGCTAGATATGGAAATGGTCCTATATAGCTTTATTGTAGTAGGTCATATTGGTAGGATCATAGAGTTAGGGAACTTCTTGTCTCTGGTGTGATACATCATACAACAAAGTCCCAAGTTACAGAACTCAGAATAATCAAGTACTTCAAAGATTAGTTAGCAAAATGTTTGCAAAGTAGGAAGTCTACAATGGCTAAGTACTGTTGCATTGGTGTAGCTTGGTTGCTATATCAATGTAGCATGGTCAGACAATTGCTATGGCCGAGTGACGAACAGGGCTGGTTACATTGTGCAAGGAATGCCTGGCAAAAGCTCGGAAACATGAGTCAAGAGGAGGCCATGGAGCAGTATCTTGCACTTGTTTCAAAGGAGGTCCCTGATCTGGAGGTCCATGCTGGTTCCACTGTAAGTTTGTGAGCTTGTCAGGCTTTGAAACTCTTCTGGGTGTCTCTGTTTGGCTCATCTTTACTTCCATTCGGTTGCTTCTACAGTTTGAGAAGAACCCCGAGATGGAAACTTCCGACTTCGTGCCTCCTGATTCGGGTTCGTTAGAGCCACCGCCCCCATTGACCGCAACAGGTGTTGCATCCAGTAAACTATTGATATCGAGGAAACACATTTCTTTTTTTCCTACTGTGATTTCTTGGCTCATTGCATTCACATCTTTTCTTACAGATTCAAAGTACGAAGCTTTTAAAGGTGACGTCAATGAGGCTTCAGATGTAGGCAAGAAGGTAATGGCCAGTTAGTTTTCCATGGTGTTGGTAACAGAAGAATACGACTATATAGCTGAAGTTCACTTGCGGTATAGTACCTATCAAACTCAGCTATGCAACAACAGAAGTTCGATATTCACTAATCTACTAATGTTTCTGTCCAGAAGCATCAGAGGCCATTCATTTCTCATCCTTTTCCATGTTTGTTTTCTATTTGTTCAACTCATTCTTCTAATAAATCATTTCAGGGAAAAATCGACTCCAGCATTTGATCTCACAAGCCTGTTAAGACATGCCCCGTGATACACATTGAATGCAGATTTGAAAACTATTCAATTGCATACGAGTTCCTCAAGGTATTGACAATGCAGTATATTGTAAGTAGTTCTCAATGCCCTAGTGATAAAAATCTGATTCCGAAAACCCTTATTGGTGTCCAAACCTCGCAATGTACATAAAACCTATATGATATCTTCCAATAATTCGTTGATTATATTCTCGCAGTGATCCATTCTTTGCAGTGTTTGCTCCACAAATTTTAAAGAGGGTCATAGCTATAGATCCAAATCGATCTTTTGTTGAATGGAACCAACATGTAGGAATACAGCAGGTCTCTTTAAGACAAAACACTAAACTCAGGTGAACTCAGAAGGGAACACTTACTCGGACGAGTCATGGAGGGACTGGCAAACAGGGAGGTAGTAAGTATCCAGCTGCCAATACTTTTGTCTCACACCTTCCCACACTTCTTCTCCAAGGCAATCCTTAACCGGTAGAGGAATCAATTGGGTGCTATACCCGAGATTCTCGAGTTCTAACGACACCAAATGGCAATAAACAACGTGGAAGAAGGCGTTACTTCCACAGAGACCGTTGAAGAATGAATAGATCCCTCCCGGCTTCAGTAACTTGGGGAGATGTTGATGAAACTCCCTAAGGTCTTCGTAATATTCCCCATAAGTGTCAAAGAATACGCCTGAAAAAAAAAACAAGACATGAAGTGACATCGAGGCAATTCATAACATTATAAAGTTGAGTGATATAGGGCTTGCCATCGTAAGATTCGAGCTGAGGAAGAACATCTTGCCACCGTCCAAATATTATCTTGACATTTTCCTTCTCGCCCCAACCAGTTTGAAGCATACGCTTGTAGACCTCGGGGTGAGCCTCGATTATTGTATGTGAGGTTGGTTTATACTGTTGAATGGCTGTGTCCACGAGTCCCATCCCAAACCCGACGTTTAAAACGTGACCACCTCCCGAGCAAACGGCTTTTGCGTGAGCTTCCATCAAAGGCTTCTCCCATGCCATCATTACGCCCTTGCTCTCGGCATCCATTAGCTTATCCTCACTGAAACTAACCCTATCTTCCAAATAATCACCATTAGAGTGATCACTCTTGTTTTCCTTTCGAGCTATTGTGCCTAGAATCAACTCAGCCTGAATTCCTGTTTACTCATAATGCAAATGAAGATTGAACAAAGGGAAAACTCAGAATTCTTTCCCTGTGAGGAAGTAATTTAAGAACATGATGAAGGGGATCAATCAAGTTCACAAACCTATGTGTATTTCCCAAACAGCCTAATGCAAAATAATTTATGAGAGTTTAATCAAAATCAGTTTACTAAGCAAGTCTTCCACTTCACCCTCTTGCTTTTTAGCCATTAGAACAATTGCTCTGCAAATTTCAGACGACAGAATGAATCTCCCTCCATGTCCCTCAGACGATTCAGGTCCATTGATCAGGCACAGTCTCTACAGAAATGATGTTTGGCTCAAAAGGGTTTGCCATAAATGAGCCAAAATTCGATTTTTGAACAACCCACAAAAACCCTAATCGTCAAAGCAGGTGAGGCGAAGAGGCAATCTACAGAGAGAGAGAGAGAGTACCAGCATTGAGAAGGATCTCGAAGGCTTCCTGGTGGCTGGAATCCATGGCGAAGTCTCCAGCGGAGAGATTCGACGGAGAGAGAGCGTTCCACGGCGCACCGGCCTCGAGAAGAGCCGCGACCACCGGAGCATGTCCGAGCTTGGCGGCGTGCATAAGAGGCGTAAGACCGTCGCCGTCGAAGTAGGACACGTCAGCTCCGGCGTCCATCAGTTCCTTCACCTTCTCCACGTCGCCAACTATGGCCGCCGCGCACAGTTGCATCCCCGCCTCTTCCATGCCCTACTCTGTGAAAAAACCCTTTTGCTCAATAGCCCTTCCAAAATAATGAATTTTAATCTCGTTTTTATAGATTACGGCCAATAGTCTCACTTTCTTTTCTCTATTTAATAATAATTTATTTACCAATCAATTTTGGGAAACGTATCCCAAATGTGGTGTTTTTGTAAAGTTTTAATCTTTGTTGTATCTGTATATAGATCATAACTGAAACTCTGAAAATAGCTTGAAATGCCAAATCAAATAATCAAAACACGAGTGAACAAGGAAAATGTCGACACCAATGAACAAACAATGCAATTGCATCTTGATCTTATCTGATACATACATGTGAAAACAAACAATGGCAGGACGATTGAACATTTGCCCTTTTATTCCAGTTCTTGTAATGAACAGACATGAACAAAAACAAAACAAACAACAGGAACAGGAACAGGATATGTCATCAAGGCACGATCTTGTAGGCCTTGTACTTGTCAACCCAAGAAATGAATGAGTTCTTGGAGTTCCTGAAACCCAGGAAGCCGTGTTCCTTGCTCTTGTTCATACTGTCTATCATTCCTTGCACTCCAAGCATCATATCCACGAACCACCAAGTCCCCACTTCCTCGAGCCTTGTCTTCTGCAGTTGATTCTCCTTCACTATCTCCTGCCACAAAGCCTCTTGTCGACAGTT
>NW_010960187.1:2796974-2856204 GCF_000463585.1 Tarenaya hassleriana | reverse complement strand
TCTTTCCCTTTCATCATCTTCACCAAACCAACATTCTTCCCTTCTTTGAATCCATACTCTTCGATCCCGAATTGCTCCGCCAGATCCTTCCAAAGATGTTTCCACTTGAAAACATCTCCGTTGTTGCAGTTGAAGGCCTCGTTCTTGGCGTACCGATCAACCGCTGTCCAAATCTGCTGCTCGGCGATCAGGTCAGCGTCTGAAGAAACCGTGAGCCCTTCCCAAGCAACCTTGCTTCCAGGGAACAACAATGGCGATCCCTCGTGCTTGCAGATTGCTGCATAAACACAGAGACTGCCCACAAGATTCATGAGACTGTAAGGAGAGAAACCGAAGATGGTGTTCGGTCGGTGAACGGACCAAGTCAATCCTTCCTTCTTCTCAACCTCCTCGAACAACACGTCCTCAAGAGCGTAATAGAAGTTCTGAACCGGCAACCTCGGTAGATCCTCCGTGAACGGCGGATCATGATGAGGACCTCCGAGGTTGTCGAGGGGGGCGATGTAATGCTTCGTCCCCGTCTGGAGACAAACATGCTGGAGATTCGGCGCGTGAGGCACAATCGCGCGGAGAACGTTCCTCAACATCGCGGCGTTGGAGTCGCAGCTTTCGGACTCCGATCTGCGATTCGTCCAGGTGACGAAGAAGATGTGCGTCACATCGGTGAGGGGAGAGAGCTTGGATTGAGCGTCAATGGCGTCGGAGACATCGCACTGAATGTATTCGACGGGGTGATCGGTGTTCCAGCTAGGTCGGGGACGGCGAGCGACGCCGTAAACCTTCCATGGACCACCGGGCGTGTCGGAGAGAGGGAGAATCTCGGCGAGGCTGTTTCCGACCATCCCGGTGACGCCGATGATGAGCCCGACGCTCTCGTAGCTTCGCGGATGTTCATCTTCCACGAACTTCTTCTGCAACAACAACGAGAAAGGAGAAAAACCCCAAATGAAGATCGAATCGCAATCAGAAAGAATCTGCAAGAATCGAAGAAGAAGAAATCGGGATCATGGAGTTGCCCTGCCTTGGCGGCTCCGATCGCACCAGCCCACCACCAACTCATTATTTCGATCGAATTCGAATCCGATGTCTGAAGAGACCAAATCAATTCCGAGGATTTCCGTCGGAAATTTAGGTGTTTTGGTCGCGGAGGAATCTGAGGAGAAGCGATTGTGTTTCAGGCGTTTGTTATCTGGGATTGAACTGAAGGGGCATTTTGGTCCATTTTATATAATTTATAGTTACAAAGCGCATTTTTTATCTCCATCTATTTTTTACAGTTTGGGGGATACAGTTAAAACCGTTTCAGTAACCTCCGAAGAGAAACATATATGATAAATAAACCACAATCAATGGTGAGGGCTTTTTACTCTAGCCACCGAGTAGGCTACACCACCCAAAACATAATCTTATAATTTGTTCGCTCGAAAACAACTTTGTTATTATGACTTCATAATTAATTCTAAATACAATTGCAATTGATTCTAAATAAGATGACAAAAAATTCATCTGTCAAATTTTAAAAATAACTACATTTTTTTTGCACTTTCGTATCCATACCATCATAACAACTTCTTATTTTAGTTGTATATTAGTTATATGTTAGTCGTAATAAAATCGTAAAAAATGAAAAAAAAATATTTTCGGACTTTTTTAACCGAAAAATGGTGTAAAAGTTGAATAAAAAATTGTTTTTTACGTTGGTGTACCAGCGAAATTTATACGATCCAAGTGGATCATTTGAGTAAAATGCCGGTGAGCGTGTATCTCCTTAGTCTACGTAAATGACGATTTTACCCTCTGGATTTTTATTATTATTTTTTGCATTATTTATATGAATATGGGACGATGAGGCCCATGAATTGATGGGTCGATAAATGGGCTCTGATCAATATGGGCCAATGAATGAGAAGCTCGATTTTGATTAGCTTCCGCATAAAGACAGAGTTGTACGGTTGGATTTGGGGTGATCTTTTCGGATGTCTTTTGAAGATTTCGTCACGTGCCTAAATTGTGAATGGATAAGGAACAGAATCGTCAACGAGAAGAGCATTGATGGATTCGCCTTTTTTTTAATCCTTTTTTCTGCGGCCTAGCGCACATTACAACTTTATACGTCTTTGTTGATGTTTGGATTGGATTTGGAATGTAGGGGATACGCATATACAAGCAGTTGCATTGGGTTTGGATTTTGAATTGGTCTTTATATTTCATCCTATTTTGATTTTTTGTTTTAGAAAACTTAATAACCAATTCATTCCATATACATTTGAATTAGTTGATTTTGTATAATCAAACTAAAATAATAATCACCCTACACCCATAAAATTAATATATATATATACACACACACACAAGTCTGTTAATGGTATTTTCTGATTGTAAAGTCCACTCCTCTATGTTGTGTCTTTACTTATTTTCTTTTTTTTTTTTTAAAAAAAAGGAATATTGTTTTTCTATTTTTGTCGTCAAAGATCATCTTGATCCGTATCCAACACTCACTCGTTGTTCGATTCCACTGCAAAAGAATAAAACTTTCCCAAAAAAGAAAGATAAAAATAGAACGAACAAAAAACATCCTCCTCTTCTCTTTCTCCTGCATCATCTCTGGTTGTGCCCTAATCAGTAAACTCTTTTGAAGGCAAACTCCCCGCGTGTTCTTAATGGGTCTCTGCTAAATCCACTGTTTTTTTTTTGGGTTTTCGATTTCGACGACTGATTCCTCAGTCGATCTTCCTGATACCGATCCGTTTCACCACCGCATTCCTGATCGCTTCGGTCTGAAAACATGTTCCCTTCTGATCGATTTCCGACATGTAACTCCTCACTTCCTTCCTCACCGTTTCCTGCACCACCGCCAAAAACTCCGAGCTGAAAAACTGCTTATGGCAGCCCTCCTCTCCGCCGCTGTGATCCACCGGAGATTTCTGCGGCGACGGTGGAGCTGGAGGTAGCGGCGCGTACCTGTGTACAGAAACGTGGTGGCTCGTCAGGTCCGTGATTCGGTTGGGCTCGGACCACTCGGGTCCCGGCAGCGAGAGGCTGAGCAAAGTTGCCGGGTCCGTCGCTGTCACACTCGCCGGAGGAAGAACCAAGCCAGTACTCCCCACCGGACGGTAAACTGGAGAAGACGATACTCCGCCAGCCGGCGGGCAAGCTCGAGTCACTGAGCTCCGATCCGGAGGGACTTCCCGGGTTTAAGCTAAGACGCGTCGAGAGAATCGATCCAGCGCCGAGATTCGCCGATCTCTTAAGCGGATGCTCTTGCTCGGCGTCAGCCCTGGACGAGCATTTCCGCTTGAGCGAGCAGTTCCAGTGATTCTTAATGGCGTTGTCGGTGCGGCCGTTGAGCAGCCTCGAAATGGTCGCCCATCTGTTCCCGAGCCGAGAATGGGCTCTGATGATGGTCTCGTCCTCCTCCGGCGTGAACGGCCGGTGCTCCACCTCCGGCGATAACTGATTGCACCACCGGAGCCGACAAGACTTCCCCGATCGACCAGGGATCGATTTACTGATGAGAGACCAGTTCATCGGTCCGTACGTCTGAACCAACCTCTGCAACGCTTCGTCTTCCTCGGGATTCCATGGCCCCTTGATCCGATCCGTGTCCTTCTTCACAGATGCAGCAGAAGAAGAAGCCATGGACATAGAAACCGAAACTCGCAAATGTTAAAGAGAGAAAGATATATTTATAGGGGGGGGATAAGGATGACCGGTTGTAGCCGGTGACTGTGACCGGTCATAGCCGTTAACGATTAAGAGACAGAGAAGGGGGTGCTTCCGGTGAGAGGCGGTTACTAATAACCCAGCTGTCAAAATGCACACGTGTCAGATTCTGGCTTCACCGATTTACACGTACGATGGCATAGTACAACTGCCTTTGTCTTTTTGTTCCAACTGCCTTTTTTATTTTATTTATGTATAATTATTTACGTTTTAGAAAAAAACAAAAAACTGAAGAGGCGTTGCTTCGCTTTTTAACTATTGTACGTTATGAGTCCATGTCGTTGGATTTGTGTTAGGATTTAATATGAAAAACCAATTCGAACTTTTAAAAAAAAATGTAACCTCTATTTCTAATATTTTTTATAAACATTTATTGATATATAAAATCTAGAGATGACCAATTTGGTTAATAATCTATGTCAAATGTTTGCACACCATTATATGTAAGCCACAGCCACAAAAACATTCTTTTTTTTTTTCTAGTACTTACAAGAAAGCAAATAAATATGTGAGAAAAACATTTTTATTATCAAAATTATATTTTTAAAAACTGAGAAAACGCAGATTTAAAAGGATTAATTTTAAAAAACAAAAATGGAGGTGCGGGGAATCGAACCCCGTGCCTCTCGCATGCGAAGCGAGCGCTCTACCATATGAGCTACACCCCCAAGCGCACAAAATCTTTATTAGAGTTTTCTAATATTTTAAATTTCAAGAACAAAGTTTCCGAATTATGGATATCCAGGAAAAATATTTGAATACATGAGATAACGAAATTCAAAAACCCGTCATGTATATTCTACCACCCAAATCTTCTTCAAAAATTGCAATGGTACCGGAAGCTGAAATCGAAATTATAATTCCGTCCTAGAAGAAGGCACGAATAAGAAAAAAAAAAAAGGAAAAGAGGGTTTTAGGTTCTAAATCGAACCAAACGACAGAGAAAAATAAAGTTATATTTGTCTAAAAGAAACTAGTGTACGGGGTAATAACCATAACCATTAGTTATAATCTATATTCACTGATTTTCCAAACTGTTTTTTTTTTCATTTTTATTTTTGGAGATAGATCAAAAGATTGCAGCTGTAAATGATGCGATGATTAATCACTAATTATAATTGATGACCCATTTTCGGTGGGCGTAATGGACATAATACTAGATTGCATTGTACTTTGAACTAATTAAAAAATATTAATGATTAGATAGATTTTTAAGCGCTCATAATTTGGGCTGAAACGAATTTGTTAAATAATTAAAACAATTATTGCAAAGCCCGTCTAGCTCAGTTGGTAGAGCGCAAGGCTCTTAACCTTGTGGTCGTGGGTTCGAACCCCACGGTGGGCGTAGGTGTTTTACGTTTCGGACTTTTTTTAACCGCAACAATTAGCGTTCGTAAATTGTAAATTTCGAATTCGGCTTCCAATCTTGGAATCTTGTTATATTTTTTATTCCATTTTTTCCTGATGGTTGTATACATTTATTCTCATCTCGACGTGCCAAGGTGTCACGGTGACCGTTTTATCTGACAGGGGAAACCAAAACGACCGAGATAAATAAAGGAGTTAATAGTGAATTGACACGTGTCCCCGTACTTGGAGAAGCTTTGGTTTCATCCCAAGTCTTATCCCACGCCCATGACGTCATCTCAATCTCTCCACCCAATCCGTGTCTTAACCAAAACCACCACCACAACCCCATTTGATTCCCATAAATAGCTGTTTACGTACAACAAATATTAATGTTCTAAAAATCTAAACCTAAAAAACAAACAAGTGTTTTGTGATCTGCTAACAAAAAGCCTTTAAATTTGGATTTCTCTAAGAACCCCCGACTTTAGAGAGGGAATAAGAGGCGGGGTTTCTTCGCCAGCATCGGACTGACGACTTCGTCGACGTCGACGTCGACGTACTCCGCCGGGAGGTTCAGGTCAAACTGACGTTGACTCTGTTGGCTGACGTGGCTACTCGACTCTACGCTGCTACCGCCGTCGTAGTGGCAGCGCTTGTGCCCGCCCAGTGCTTGACCTGTCCGGAACGACTTGTTGCAGATCGAGCACACGTGGCATCTCCCGCCACCGCTTGCCGTCGCCGAGGTTGTGGTGCTGGTGGTGGCGCAGTGGTCGTCTCCGGCGGCAGCGAGGAGGTGTTTCCGGTGGCTGGCCTTGTGTCCGCCGAGAGCCTGGTACGACGGAAACGCCTTGCCGCAAACGCTGCACTTGTAGCTCAACATCTGCGTCTGCGGTTGCGTTCTGACCGCTATTTCCTCTTCCTCCGTCTTCTGGGGACGATCATCTTCGGTGGATCTTCCGGCGCGAGCAAGCATGACGAGGCAGAGAGCGAGATATTCCTCCTCGGCGGTAGGCTGGTCGAAACGCGGACGCTTGGAGCGTTTGCGTTTGGTGCTGGGCTCGAGGCTGTGGAGATTCGCGTTTTCTTCCAAGTCCAATAGCTTGGGCGAGCTGAGAGCTTCAAGCGCCATAGTACTCGACTCAAGAAAAAAAAAACCCTAAAAGCTGCTGAAGCAGAATAATAAGAGGTGGAGTGTTGTGGTGAGAGAGTGAGGGAGCGGAGGAAATGGGTTTATAAGGGAACTTTGGGAAATTGCGTGACAAGTGGGATGACGAAGGTAAGCTCAGCACTTGAATTTAATTTATAATCTTTGTGTAGAAATAAAAAATAAATAATTAAAAAAAAAACATCAAAGAGAGAGAGTTGTGGTTGGCAGTGGGGTGGTTATTCCATATGCGATGCCGTATTATACACCGTATAATCAATGCTGAGATTGGATGATTAGACAATAATATGCATGTTTATATACATACGTGTATATATATATATATGTATCATGTATGTACAATTGGGAGAGGAAGAAGCATGGAAAATGAAGGGGGAGGAGAGAAGTACACGAGATTGACTTTGGAGACCGGTTCAAAGTCAACGGTCGTAGGAAAAAGGAAAGACCATGTTGGCATGTTCCGAAGGAAAGGTCCATACAGATGGGAAGACGGTCAGTAAAACTACCACTCATTTGCAATTTTTTTTTTTAAAAAATTATTTAATTTTAGTTTTATTTTATGGGTTTTTCTTAATTTTGTTTGGTGACCCAACTTGGTAGGAAAATCACTGCTCCAATTAAAAATAAAAAGGAGAGTATAATCTAATAAAAAAGGACCGTACGTATACGTAGTTAATTTAAATAGAAAGAAATTGGAACAAGTGGGGGAAAAGGTGCTTGAATTCTAAGCATTTGATTAGAGCCCAAAACCACCATTTTCAAGGAGATTTTACCAAAATTATGTGTTTTAAGCGAGGAAAATGCAACCCATATGGATGATATATATAATATATGGACCCCTCCTATGATGAAGATGAACCTATACATTAATTGTGCAGTTGTGTGTTGCTTTCCCATCTAATCAACTTGTGTTCATGATCATGATATTGATACATTATTCTCTTGCAACTGCCTCCTTTTTCTTGAAATATCAGTTATAATATAATTTAAATATCACGAAGATTCTACTAATTAATCAATATAATATCTATTTCAGAGTTTAGACCACAATAGCAATCAGAGTAAATATAGGGTTTTGTCTTGATTTCACCATACTTGTGTTAAAGTGGGAAAATGAATATATGATTGGAGTAAAATAAGATTAGAGATATGATGGAGAATAATAATGGATACAATATCATTATACCAAATATTGTGTATCTGATTTGATTTCATTGTGTCTATATTTCCTTTTTACTCTATTTCTTAATTTTCCTATAAATATGTAGTTCATTTTCATTATAATGTAACCAGAAGAAGAAGAGATGTAGCAATAAAAGTAATTTCGTTTCTTTCTATTTGTCTTATTTTATTTCCGTATTTTATTTTTCTACAACTTGTCAGTCATATCAATTGTCCAGCATATATAATATAAATTTCTAATCACAACACATTTGTTTTTGTAGTATTTTTTGGTTAAATTAGACAAAAAAAAAATGTAATGAAGTTGTAAAATATGTATAAAAAAAAAATTAGAAGGTTCGGTAGTAAAACTGTTGAAGCCGAAGCATTAAGTCATGTTTCTAGAAAACTGAGTTGGAGAAGATACGCCTTCAGCTTCCACGTGGCAATTTTCCTCGCCGACTTTTCTTTGTCAATGTTTTTTTTTTTGTTTTCCTTCTTTCTTATCTCCTTGTTCGAGAGTTATCCCGAATTCTGCATAGGAAATCTGTTCTTTATAATAATTTTTAATATCATTTTCCAAAAATATAACCCGCCGGTTGTATTAATCCACGTTGATTTACATACATACAAAAAAAAAATATTGGGAGATGTATCTTTAGTAAAATAAAAGAAAAATCTCAAAACAATACCTAAACTTTTTAATTTTTACAAAATAAAACCTAAACTTTGTTTTTTATCAAATAAAATCCTATTTTTTTTATTTTTTAGTAAAAAACAAATTTTAACTTTAAAATCTTTGTCATTTTTAACTCTATTGCTGATATGGTGTTCTGATATCCTACGTGACAAATCAATATTTTGATCGTATTTGACACATCATCATCATCCACATGTCTCGATATCAGAACACCACATCAGTAATATGGTTAAAAATAATTTTAAAGTTTAGGTTTATTTTTTTACTAAAAAATAAAGTTGGAGTTTTATTTGATAAAGAACAAAGTTTAGATTTTATTTTGTAAAAATTAAAAAGTTTAGATATTGTTTTGGGATTTTTCCTAAAAAAAAAAGATACTACTGTTTGGGAGAAAAAATATTCTCAGTATCCTTAATTGGTACTTGAAACAAATTTGTCTGCTGAAACTCTCTTTTGTCATATTTAAAAATAATCTAATTCTCTGCTAATTTAGCGAGAATTATTCCCGACAACTAACATATATATGCGGTGCTTATCTTTGCATATTTTATGGGTGTTTTTCTTTGTTAAATTCAAGACGAGAATATAGGGTCGGATGAGTTCATGACTTCATGTTACAGAAAATTTCGGATGACGTGGCAATATTCTAGAACGAGAAACTTCAGACTAATCACGTTCTAGATTCAACTTTGTTCCTCTTCCATTGGGAGATGCGTTTTTCAACTCTTTACCCCATAAGCCAAAGGGCCCAAACTATAACTCAAATTAATCACCGCGTTAAAAATTATTATATAATATTGTATAATTTAAAAAATAGATAAACAAAACGTTATCATCATCAGCATGGTCACACTCGTTCGTCTCCACCGACGTATTAATAAAAAAAATTAATATTATCTCATCAAACTCAATAAAAAGAATCCTATCATGTCAAAATTTGTTGTATAATATCATCGGATTTGTATTGACAGACAAAATATATATAATTTGTATTTTCCTAATCGAAGTGATGTATATATAATATTTGAGATTAAGTATTTTAAGTTAAAAAAACATGAAACCACTGTCCATCTCATAATACTCTCGAAGATGGTAATATATTATATGTATATACATGTAACAATGCAGAAAAAGAAAGCACATTTCTTGGGTAATTAGTGACAATAATTACGTTCTTATTTGTTTTCGTAGTCTTTTGCAGCATTACTTGGAATATCTATATATGTTGTTACTTCCTGAGAATTATTTTCCCGGAAAATACAAAAGGGAAAATGGGTGAGAAAATTCCATTCTCCTTATTTTCGCATGAACTGAGAAAAGATCTTCATGTGGAGACCCATATCGAATCCATTGTAAGCAAGAGGAGCATACATCCACAGGTCATCCGAGCTCAGGAGCTGCATGCATCAAAACACATATTTATTTGGATGAAGAATCGATCATATATATGTATATATGCATGTGTGTGTGTGTGTATATATACACGTGCGTACTTTTATCTGAAGCTGTAAGAATTTCACGTAGTGGACGGCTTCTTCGAGCATCGTGCTGATATCGACCTTGTTTCCGTTGGGGACAAGGCTCTGCAATATCCTCAGCCTTTCGTTGATCCTCTCTCTTCGTTTCTGCTGGTTATGGAATGGATTCAGGAGACTGCGTTAAAACCAAACTTGATTTTCGTATTTTGGATCAAATTCATTTTTTGACCAAATTTATGTTTGAATCAATGATCTGATAATTTGAACCAGACCCAAAATTAATTTACGATACACTTTGTACAAGTTTTGCAAGAATAATAATAGTAATAACTAATAACATCTTTATAATTATAATGAAAATATAGATATTATGATAGAAAAATCTAGATATTAAAATATACTATTAAAAAATTGTGTTTGAATTGCTGAATTAATGGTACTACAGGTATCTCCTCTTCTCATTTGTATTAGTCAAACAAAAATTTTTTAAAAAATCAAATAGAATTCTAAATATAAATCCTCTTTCCTTCGATTTATCATTTAGAGTTCCAATAATTAATTTTTCGGCCCATTAGGAGAGAATTCTTTTGTTCCTTTTACAGATTAAACATTAGTTATTATTATTATTATTGTTATTATTATTTTTGGTGGTTTATTATTATGTATTACCCTCGCATATAGGCTTTGTGGATCGGTGGCACTGCCTCTCGCCGCTCTCGTAGCCAAACATGGTTTCGTTTCTTGACCGAAGTGTTCTTCCTCGGAGCTGTAACTGCTCGAGCTTTGTCCCTCTGATCCAACCTGCAATTTTTTTTTATAGTAAAGAGCCAAAAACAAGAATCTGATTTTCAAAATGTTACCAAATCGTTGATATCTGTTTCGATTGGTTTTTAAAACATACGTCTCTCGTGACTCGGATTCTATTCCTGGTGACGTTTTCAGATGGATCGAGGACGTTCTTCTCGTGCACGTAAAACTTCCTCTTCACCGGCATTTCCTTCTCTAAGGCAAGACCGTTACACATATCAACAGCTCCACCAACATGGGAACACATTGCATCAACATCGTGAGGATTAGCAATGCCCGTGGGAAAGAAAACGCTGTTCTGACCGTGAATTTGATCGAAACCCGAGAGAAAACACTTGGAAACGTCATGGAACGATGCGGAAGGATCGGCCGTATTGACACTGTAATGGCTACATCGCTGAGAAATAGGGTTCAAGTCGGTTTTAGGGTTATGATGAAGGGAACAAAGAAGATTCTCCTCGTGGGGGGGTTTCGCCGTTCCGGTTTCCGCCTCGGAATAAGGCGAAAACCCGTCATTGCCACCGCCTTGAAACAAAGAATGATCGAGAAACTCCGACACCGCAAAAGAATCCATCGTTTTCGCAGAATATCAAAGATATATACGAATATGTGAATATATCTAGATTTTAGGGTTTTGGAAGGAGTTGATGTGTGGAGCAAGTACAGTACGTACCAACGTGTGTATATATACGGAACCACATCGAGTAAAGTTATTGACTTGGAACTATAATAATCAAATACCCAAATCGAGTTCTAATGAAAATTATTCATATAATCGCAGAGGTCAGCTGTGGGGCCCAAAACCAGCCTCATTACAACTCAGAGGAGGCGCATTCCGTGCCAATGATATAGTAAACAAATACAATCCAATTAAATAATTTTGGACGCTTTCTAATGAATGCAAGATTTTTTACGAATGTATAATTAATTATACTCTATAGGACCAATGATTAGGATATTGCTAATTAATCTGTTAATCGAAGCGTGAGGAATATTTGAAATTCTCTCATTTGTTTGGTGAATAAAGAAAATACCGTTAGGAGGAACAATCACATCGTGGGAGATGAACTTTTTTTTTTTTATATTCCCGACAAGGTAACCGACGAACCCGTTATTTTTATGTCTTCAATGTCAAAACCTTAATTAACATTGTGTACTGAGTAAATTTTTTTATTCGGTTATTTATGGATTCACAAAAGCAATTATATGTTTGTTTTAATACAACCGAACTTAACTAAATTGGATTTATATATATATTCTTATACTGCACGATGGAAGTCATGAACCTTTTTTTTTTATCTAAAGAGAAACACAACTCACACTATATCTCGAATATAATTGTTACAACATTCACGGGACGAGAGACAACCATATTGGATTTTACGTTCTCTTTCCAAATTTGGGGTGGACAAACGCTTTACGTCTCTATTTCACCGGTTGAACTTGGTAGTCTAGTTTGTCGTATTTTGTATGAACACTTGAAACTTCTCTCAGCTCATTTCATCGAATTTCAAGCTTTATCTTAACTGTTTATGAACTAAATTTAGCTGTCTTTAAGCTCTGTGATCTAATCTCTAACCATTCATCGACACAGAAAAGGTCAGTTCATGAACACGAAATAACAATGCTGTAGCAGAATGGGACCAGAGCATTCACACTAAGGGATAATCCATTAATCTTTAAATGCGAGTTTCTAATACTATAATATAAATATATTCATTTTTTTTGCAATTGATGTATTTCAGTATCTTCATCTATCTTTTCGATTAATATTTTTGTAACCGTGATATATTTTCGAATATATGATTACGCTGTTTTATATTGCACGAAGGGTTCACATATGCCACGAAGACTTGATTCATCATTGATCATGCACCGTACCATTTGCGCGTGGTTACGTTATTTTATTTATTTATTGTTTTGAAACAACAAATAAAATGTTAGAAGATTCCAGATATCACAGAAGACAAGATCATAAACAGGTAGAGAGAGAACTGTAACACATTTTGATGGAGGAGAGGAACTAAGCCATGAACTCATACCCCAACAGATCGTGGACGAGTGGTCAAGTTTGGAGTATGAGGTAACTCCACCTTGAAATTGAGTGTTTGATTCCTGTCTGGTGGGGAGGGAGGTAATTTCTGGGTTTATATGATCCATATACAAAGGCTGCTCGCGGGCCGGAAGTTTACATAGTCAGCGCGTCCGAAAGGTAGCAGATAGGAGTCCTCCGTTCTTAAAAAAAAAAGCCATGAACTCAGATTCCCCCCAAGTTTCCGCCGATTCTCTCGCACGCGTTTTATTTTATATTCTCTTTTAGAAACTAAATTTAAAAAAAAAAACAATTGAAGAAGAAGACCCTCATGGGAGAGACTAATTAAACCGGCCAAAGCACGATGGCCCTTCGATGTTCGAAGGAAAGACAAAAACCTTATCTTAGGGAATAAAATCTTAAGACTTTGGGAACATTTTTGTACTTTTTGGAGACACAAAATCCGATATTATTCCAAACGCCGGCCGGCCGACATCACTCCAATTAGTTTCTTTCTTTCTTTTGGATTATTTAGGGTTTTTTTTTGTTCCCAATTTACATTTACATTAACATCGAATATAAAGCATAAAGGTTGATTAGTTCAGTTTAATTTCGGTTTAGTATGGTGCAGTAGGTATAGTTTAATAGAAGTTGATTGTTTTTTTTAATGAAAAGGGTCATTAGAAATGTATTAAAAATATTCGCATTAATTTTATGGGAATTAATAAAAGCATGCAACCATTGTGAAAATAAAAGTGAAGATCTTATTAGTGTACTTTCGCACATACCCATAAAATTTCATAATAATAATAATAATAATAATAACTACCCAAGAAATGTTGTTAGTATTCGTTGACCAAAGAAAAGAACCAAATTGATATTAAGGATGCGATTACCATCCAATTAGACAAAGGTTTTTCTAACTTTACAATCATGAAAATTGACTCAAAGGAAATATATACAATTAGGACATAACAACCAATGGAGTATAATATAGGTTATATCCTTAAACACCGGTTTAATTATATGGCTTTGGTCCACCCATCTCCATCCACGTGTCCCCCTATTATATTGATATTGTTGGATTAAACATTTCTTTTTTTTTATTAAAGGATATTAAACATTTCTTAATCTTATGTTAATAAGTTCCCGGCCCCTACTAAAAGTAGATCATGTATATGCCCTAGTTTTCTAGACCATAAATTATGTTATGAAATTACAAAACCATTTCTATAATTCAGACGTTTGCCCAAAGTACATGAATTATCTTGGCATCAAAGATAATATATTATATTGCATTGGTTTTGCTTTTATTTGGAAATTTGGTTACTTAAAATTACAATGATATATTGAATTATTTAGTGTATATATATATAATTATGTAATCATTTGTCTTACAGTTTATTAATAAAGATAAATGGAAATTGTTGAGCAGTCATTGTATCGTAAATTTGAATTTTGTAAGCTAAGTGGAAGTAAAATAATAAGTTCTAAAGAGGTAAATTGACTTTTCGTAATCATTTTCTTTTTTTAATTCACTTTCAAAAAACGACAACTTTCTTAAAACGTCCACTCAAAACAGTTCAATTATCTGTAAATACAAACAATCTTCATCTCGGTTAAATATGTTAAAAAAACTCTGCTACATGTATTGTTTTATTTATTTCAATTCGAGTAAAAATATTACTATAATAATAAACTAATATCATACATATATTTAAAATTAAGTTAAAGCCGATAAATTGATAAAAGTGCAGATGTTTTGGGTGATACTAGTAAAATGATGTTTATTGAGATTTGTTATTAAAATTCAAGTTTTAATCTATGTGTTTTTTTTAGAAATTAAGATTTTTAATAGATTTGTTCGCTTTATCTTGTTATTAGAGTGTATATATATATATTTAAAAATATAAATATTAGGTTTGGGTCGTTGATGGGCTGAGAAATTAGATATTGTATTTGGGCTTGAAAGCTTCTAATTTACAGATGTTCGTCTCTATACTTTGAGGCCAATTTTCATCATATTTCCTTTGGTTCTTATTGAACTTAATCTGTATGATTGTATCCTATATTTTAGAATTAAAACAATAAATATTTTTTTAAAATACTGAATAGAAGACCTTCTATATATAAGCCCTTATTTTTCTCTCTCTCTTTTATTTTAGATAATTCTTATATGCAGATTAAATTAAACCAACATCCTCAATATATACGAGCCCTTATTCCTTTTTTTTCCCTCTTTTATTTTATTAAATTTGGAATGTCTATTCATTAGGATTGACCAAAAGACTATATCATTCTCCAAAAAATTTAAATAAGGGAATTTTATTGGGTAAGGTAGGAATATTTCTATCTTGCTTTATGGTTCACCAATCAAAGTATTATCAAAGACATATATATATATATATATATATATATATAGATAGATATAATGATCCCTTAAGCAATGAATAAGCGAACGAATTAGAATTGTAATATTTGTCTATTTGTTATATATTATATTATCTATCAACCATCGTCAAAACCCAGAGCCCCATCTTGAGCCCACTGGGAACGGGGGAGTACGGATCGTGCGCCACGTGGCAACAAGAATTGACAAAAAGATGATCGGACGGTCTGCATTGGAATAAAATTCGGGTACGTTTTCTTCTGGTGAAGTCGCTCTCGCGTTGAATGAGACACGATGTCTTCGTGGTTATTCTTGAAGAGAAGAAATATCATATTATATCTATTTTTATAACTTTTAACAAAATTTGAAAATATTTATATGATTTTTAATTTAATTTTGATTCACATTTTTATCTATTTGTTTGGTTTACCTTAAATTTTACATCTTATCGAATTTGGCTAGATAATAATTAATATCTATTCAATAGAGTAAGATTCCGAAATTTGTTTGTCCTATACATTATTGATTCCAACCAAAACAACAGAAAAAAGGGACAAAGCCGAAAGAAGAAAAAAACTACTATATGCAATAATTAACCCTTTTTTCTTTTCCAAAAGCAAAAAGGAAAAAGAATAAAAAAAAAGTGTTCCAACAGTAACGACTTCCACTAACCGTTAGGCTTCCAAATTCCGATGCTCTTTTCGGATGGATTGTGCCTAATTGATATACCTTTTTCACAGTAGTTCTAATGAAATATGTATTATGGATTTTTTTCAAATAAATTAGTTAAAAATATACACACAAATTATTTGGGATAATTTATTAATTTCTTTTAGACTAATCCACTATCCCTACCAGAGAACTCAAAGTTATAACTAATGCACGAAGAACTTTCAACACTCTTCTCGTTTGTCAGGCAACAAGACAAACACCAAATTAAGTAGTTTTGGCAGCCAACCCAAATCTAAAATATAAAAACTAAAATTAAAAAAACTACCCCCAAATATAAAGGAAACAAGACAAGTGACAAAAGGGTGTGTGCATCAGAAAGATATTTACATTTTTTTTTTCATCTCAGAGTCGTGAAGAAAAAAAAAGTATAGTTTTTTTTTTTGGCTGTGTGTGGAGAAGAGTATGATTGGGCCGGAGGGAACAGGACACAAAGGCATGTGGGAGGATGGGGACAGAAAATCCTACAAAAAAGAAAAAAGCTAAGATGACAACTCTGAGGATCTGGCAGCGCCATTGTTGGATCTTGGTTGCCTTAGAAGCTCTATCAACGTCTCCGCCTGTCCCAAAAACAACATTTTTTATTTTTTCAAACCCACATGCTTCATCCCACAAACTTCCAAATTCATAAAACACAAATCCAACACGAATCCATCTCTCCCCACTCATTTCATCTTTGATTGATTTCCAAATGAGAGAGAAAAAAAGAATGATGCAAAAGCAAAAAAAATCGGTAAAAATCTCCATACTACGCTAGTTTTAGGAAATAAAAAAATACAATTTTAAAACAATTTCGTTCGTTTGCATCCAAAACTTATAATTGAAATCAAGATTCTCCAAAAAACAAATTAAAAAAATGTTTCGTGAGCAACTAACACAATTATGTGAGCTTTTTTAAAGTGAGAAACAAGAAAGAACAGGAAATATATTAAGAGCCCAACCCCATATGGTTTACGTGGGAGACGGGTTTAGTGAAGATGCTGACGTGGCAAATTTGTGTTCACTCCCTTGTACCAAAAAAGATCAGCCAAAGAAAACGGCACTAATTTCGAAATTGCCATCACAGATCAGCCGCCGGATCACCAACCAGTAATGGCGCAGAGAGAGAAAGAGAGATACCTTTTGCTTGGCGCGACTCGTACCGGACTGTGACAGAGCAACGAGCGGAGGAATCGCACCTTCACGAGCCACCATCGTGCGATAAACGATGCTATCTTCGCAGAGCTGAAGAAGGATCGAGACGGCGATCTCTTTCTGTCTCTGCGTCCCGGCCTCCACGATCTCCACCAGCACTGGGACTCCACCTTCCTCCACCAGCGCCGGCTTCGCCTCCGGCACCGACATCAGCAAGCTCAGCACGAACGCCGACTTGTCCACCATGTTTGACCCGAAATCCGCCATCAATTCCACCAGCGGTTTCATGATCCCCGATTGCACGGCCCTGATCTTGTTCTCCCTCACCGAGCACAACGAGTACAACGCTGTCGATGCGTCTTTCTTCCCCCTGAATCCTCCGATTTCTAGAAGGTTCACCAGCATAGGAATCGCCCCCGATCTCCCGATAGCCACCTTGTTCTCCTCAACCTGCGACAGCCGGAGAAGAGCGCAAGCTGCGTTCTCCTTTGTCGTCGATGTCCCCGTCTTCAAAGCCCTCACCAACGGCTTCATCGCCCCCGACGAAGCGATCAACTCCTTGTTCTCGTCGCAGAGAGAGAGATTCAGAATCGCCGTGACACCGTACTCCTGGAGCTGAGTATCCGTGGACGAGATCAGAGCAATCAGCGGCTTAATCGCACCAGCTTTAGCTATTTTGATCCGATTCTCGGATTTGTTCTTCGCCAAGAGCCTGATCTCCATCGCCGCCTGTTTCTGCTCCTCGATGGAACAGGACTCGAGATGCGCGACGAGCTGACGGATCATATCGTCGGAGTTCTCAGAAGCGCAGGCGAGGAGGAGACGGCGGCTCTCGGAGGAAGCCGTGGGGAACTCACCGGATCTGTCGCTGTTACAGTCGCTGAAAGCAGAGGAATCATCGTTGACACTCAAATTGCTAAAGCTCCTTCCCATGTAGGTGAAACCTGCGTGATTCTCCCTCTCCATGAGATCGAATCTCGCTCCGTCGTCTTCACCGCATCAGAATCGAATCGGCCTCGAATTTTTAGGGTTTGCTTTGGGGGGGGGAGTGACAAGAGAAAAGCGTCAAGGGAAGGGAAGGGAAGGGGGGAAGAAGGAAGAGATATAAGGGAAAGGGAAGTAACACCTGGAAGAAGGAAAGAGCGGAGAAGATGACACGTGGCATGTGGTTTTGACCGTACTACCAAATCCGAGTTTTCGCACATGCGAAAGGTCGCTTTTAACGCGTGTTTTTGGAGGTTCGCACCTTTGATAAAAAAAAAAAATTCTTTCGAAGTTCATCTGTCGCATCTCTCTCTCTCTCTAATTTTCAAAAATCTGATTGTGATTTACTAACTCATCACAAAAGAAAAAAAATAAAGAAAATGTATTAAAAAATAAAATTATCATATAAAATATTAAAGCGTACAGCCATAATATCAGGCAAAATTGTTTAAGAATCAAACAAAAACAGTTCATAAATTTAAGCCATTTAGAGATGTAGGCCGAGTCGTCTCCATTTGATATCGAAAATTTAATAACTGTCTCGATCCATGTTTTTTTCTCTAAATTAACTGGAAATTTATTTGATTTATTCGATATGTCTAAGCTCAGGAACTAATGTTCAAATCTGAAATAACAGCCCCTTTTTGCATTAACGAATAACGAATTTCCGATCATAGACATTTTCCGACAGACTTATGACATAGGAGCTATGTCGGCAAAGTACAAAGTACGAGAACTAAGGGGGATAACTGACTAGGAGTATTTTCGATAATAACGTCGTACCGAAGTTATAATTAAGTAATTAATAAATTAATTAGAGAATAAAAGGACAAAAAGGGACAACCACGTGGGGATGGAGCCACGGGCAAAGCCTAAACCGTCTTACATCGAACCATCGTCTACAGTTGTACCGGTAAATGGATGAGTTTGGGTTCGACGGTACGTACGGAATATTCGATCTTAGAATTTGGATTTAAAAAAAAGTTACTAATTGATCACGGTAATTATCCAAATCAGTTGTAAAATTAGAGTTTTTATGTCTCTACTACCTACGTCTCGTCCACTCACATTTTGGGATTGAACAGTTAAAACTTATAGTTTTACTGTACCGATAAATTATCCCTTGCCCTTTCATTATTTCTCCTCTCATTATTGTTGTCATTTTCCTCCACGTGCTTTGTCTTTCTTTGTTTTTTCTTTGTAACGGTTCTTTTTTACAATTACTGTACTATTATACATTTTACCCACAAATCCATGATATTTTTTTTTGGTAAAGTTTTTCACCACGATGGATTCTCTAATGGAGAACATTTTGGGCATACCCACCTACCAAATACGTCACCACACCTCATTTCAAATCTATGATAAATTCTCTTCCATAATATATTTTCATAACATATTTGAATATATTATACATATTTTTTTATATCGGAAAACCCCTATCTACTATCATTTGAGTACGTTGACTAAGTTAAATCTCCGATACGGGATCAAACTTTGTATATAAGCTTTAATTGATTCAAAAATTACATCACTCTTTTCCCCACTAAGAAAATCGAACGTTCGATCTTCAGATATTTTGTACCATCAAATCGACCACTTGGCCACTCCTTACTAGGTTATATTAGACATCTTTAATACAAATCTTATCTGTATATATATTTATAAAAGTTTTTAAATTTTTATTTTATATAGATAAAGAATATAGGATATTTCTAGGTTACCATATATCTTATCATTTATATATATTTTTTTAATCTTTTTATACGGTTCTATCTTCTTATTGAACTTAGATATAATTTTTTATAAACTATGGTGGACAAATGAATCAAGTATCCAAACCCGACAGCCAATCGTCTCAAACTCGTTTCAGAAAAAATTTTGGATGTCCGAGCAATTCAGATCGGCTTAATTTTATCCGGCATAGAACCAGTTTAATCACAAAAAAAAAGAACGTATAAAGTAAAGCCTCCACAAGATTCAGAGGCTTCACTACGATGGAGAAAAGTGAGCCACGTGTCTAATTCGGCACCACACGTTTTCAGACACAGACTCTTTCTTGACATTTCACAAATCACAGGAACCGAACAACAACGAAACTCTATCCACTTCCTCCACACTCACCAACGCTTCACATTACTCAAATGACAAGAATCGTAACGATGATGGCTCTGGCTTTATCGACGGCGACGATGCTATCCACGTGTCGATCAGCGAGTAATCTCCACCCTGTGATCCTGGTCCCTGGAAACGGCGGGAACCAGCTCGAGGCGCGGCTGAACCGGGAATACAATCCGTCGAGCCTATGGTGCAGCCGGTTTCTGTACGGAAGAGACGACTGGTTCAGGCTCTGGTTCGACCCCACCGTGGTCTTGGACCCGTTCACGAGGTGCTTCAACGACCGTATGATGCTGTTCTACGACCGCGATCTTGATGATTACCGAAATGCCCCTGGCGTTCTGACCCGGGTCCTCGATTTCGGATCCACCAAGTCCATGCTTTACCTCAATCCTTACCTCAAGTAAATCTGAACATTATTACGATCATTTAGATTAGTATTTCGGCACGATTCTGTATTTCAATATATACATTTTCTCGTCTAAAATTTTACGTACGGTACTATATAAAAATTGCGATTCTTTCTGAACTCGGGCATAATTCGATCTTATTATATGGTTGTCATCTCCTATCGATCCATTTTTTGTGTGAGATTAGTTAATTTCAATCCTTAATTCAGCTAAGTTTGAGCATATTTCTTGATTACACGGATCACTAGGACATGATTTTTGTACAACTGTCTGTAAGTGAAGTTTGATCTTTATGGTAACGTTTTCATCTTCGGTCGGTCCATTTGTATATAAGCTAATCAAAGTCGGGAGTCATGATGATGTTAATGAGAGAGTTCTAATCACGCAAACTTTGCCACATTGTAGAAAGCTCGCATCCTACATGTCACCTCTAGTGAAAGCACTAGAGAAAGTCGGGTACATCAACGACAAGAATATCGTCGGAGCACCTTACGACTTCAGGTATATTATTAATTAGAATATATACGATATATATAAAATATTATCACTTATAATATAGAAAAGTATAGTAACGTATACTAAGTTCAAACTCTTTCATAATTCCAACAGGTATGGCCTAGCAGCGGAAGGCCATCCGTCGAAAATTGGCTCACAATTCTTACAAGACCTTAAAGACTTGATAGAAAAGACGAGCCGAGAAAACGACGAGAAACCCGTTATCCTTATTTCCCATAGCCTCGGAGGGCTTTTCGTCCTCCAGCTTCTCAACCGAAACCCTAATTCCTGGCGAGACAAATACATCAAGCACTTCATCGCTCTCGCTGCCCCGTGGGGCGGAACGATCGAGCAGATGAAGACTTTCGCCTCGGGAAACACCCTCGGCCTCCCTCTGGCTAACCCTTTACTCGTCCGACCAAGTCAAAGGAGCTCGGAGAGTAACCAGTGGCTCCTCCCATCCCCCAAAATATTCCACGACCTAACCAATCCCCTTGTCGTTACTCCTCGTACTAACTACACAGCCTACGACATGGTTCGGTTCCTTGAAGACATAGGGTTCGATAACGTGGGTCCGTACAAGACTAGGGTTTTGCCATTAACGGAAGAGTTGCGGGCCCCGCATGTTCCGGTGACTTGCATGTACGGTCGGAACGTGGATACGCCGGAGGTTTTGGTGTACGGAGAAGGAGGGTTCGATGAGCAACCGGAGATTGTATACGGAGACGGTGACGGAACTGTGAACTTGGCGAGCTTGTCGGCTCTTGAAACGATATGGGTTCACGACAAGGACCAGAGCTTGAAGACAGTCCAGATTAATGATGTTTCCCATACCTCCATTCTTAAAGATGACGTTGCAATTGAGGAGATTGTTAAAGAGATTCTCAATGTCAATTCTATGGAATCAGAATTAAAAGAATATGTATAAATTTTGAATATTTTTCTAATTGTTTTTTACATACCATAGTATGTTAATAATACAAATATATATACTCAAAATTTATATTTACATAAAAAAGTTAGAAAAAGTGTTTTTCTAGAATTTTTATTTTTTTTCTAAAATTTCCTAAAAATTAAAGTTATTAAAATATGAAAAATATTTAAATGTTAGATATTTTTCTCACTTGTTTTACCTACCATATGAGTTAAATAAAAAAATCTATTCAAAATTTATATAAACATAAATTTTTGTTGAAAAATGTCTTTTTAAACTTTCCGGAATATTTTTCTAAAATTCCCGAAAAATCTATAGAATCAAGTTTACAATAAAATAAAATAAAATATTTTTCTAATTTTTCCATACTATTTCAGTTTAATTAAAAATATATATATTCAAACTTTTATATACATAAAAATTAGAAATATTCAAAAATTTATATGATTTTACTAATTTAACAGGGTACGTGAAGAATGTTTTAAAAATATTTAAAATCTATGTATTTGTATGTTTTAGGTTTGAAATCTACAAATTTATGAATCCCACCGGACCAAACTTTACCCAAAAAAAAAAGAAATATTAAAATACTTACTCTGTACCGTGGTCATCCCCGCACCTGATTGTTCCTCCCTCCCAACCAACGCAGAGAGCGCCATTTGCAAGCCTTCAACTTTTTTTTTTGTGTGTTCTTTCGTCAATCGTTTTCTTCACCTTCTCCAGCGATGTCATGGTTAGCTCGATCCTTGGCGAACTCGCTTCGTCTCGATGAAGAAGACGATGAGGAAGACGACAACCTCGAAAACGACGTCGTATCCGACAACACGCAATCTTCAACGCCAAGACGAGGAGATGCTCTGGGAAACGCGAATTTAATGGCGTCTTCACCGGAGGAGGAGGCTCGGGCGCATGGGGTGAAGGATGACCTGACGGAACTCGGACAGACCCTCACGCGGCAATGGCGGGGCGTGGCGAATTTTCTCGCGCCGCCTCCTGATGTTGTTGTTCGTGCAGGAGGAGGATCGTC
This sequence comes from Tarenaya hassleriana, assembly GCF_000463585.1. Classification (NCBI taxonomy): domain Eukaryota; kingdom Viridiplantae; phylum Streptophyta; class Magnoliopsida; order Brassicales; family Cleomaceae; genus Tarenaya; species Tarenaya hassleriana. The sequence continues at coordinate 2,833,568 of NW_010960187.1, read as the reverse complement.
TTTCAATCTGTCGGATTCGGGCTTCAATCGATCCCAACCTTCGGATCGGTCTGATTCGAGAATGGAGAGCGATTCGGCGATTGGAGGTAGGGTTGGGAGATTGGACACGGAGACAAGGGAGATGGTTTCGGATAATCATCCTTTCAGGTCGGAAGGAAAAGAGGATCGAGAGAAGGACGATGAATTTGAAGAAGTGGAGGAGGAGACAGAGACAGAGGAAGAGGAAGAGGAGATCGATGCGGTTGGTGTTACAGATGAAGTGCTTGCATTCGCGAGGAACATTGCAATGCACCCAGAAACTTGGTTGGATTTTCCTCTCGACCCAGATGAAGATCTCGATGGTATGTGATTCAGAATACAATAACCGCTGTATTGGGTTCTGCTCATCTGATTTTCAAGTTATCGCCTTTATCCATTCTCTTTGGGATGAATCAGCATGCTCGTGTCTCGAAAATGGTGATCCTGCAATTACACATCCAGGTTATGCTGTCCAAGATGTTCGGTTTTTCTCAATCTTAGTTTCATGTCTTGACCCTTTGCTACTTGCAAGTCTTGGGCCTAATTTGAATCTATGCCATTGTCTAGGTACAATATGAACAAGGGTTTGGGAACTTGGTTGAATACGAGAATGTTGTTTTGTTGGATCATCCCTCCAAAGCTCTAGTTCTAGAGAACTTGTTTAGATCTTCCTAACTTGGGCTGCATTAAAGTTTGGTTTTTCATTTTCTTGATTGTAGATTTCTTCATGTCTGATGCTCAAAGAGGGCATGCTCTAGCTATCGAGTGTCTTGCTCCGAGATTAGCTGCCCTCAGAATAGAACTTTGCCCATGCCATATGAGTGTAGGCTACTTCTGGAAAGTCTATTTCGTTCTCCTGCATTCAAGACTAAATAAGTATGATGCAGAGATTTTGTCTTCTCCACAGGTAAGCTTCTGGTTCTTATTCTTCTTTAATCCCATTATCTTCTGCAACTTTTTAGGCTGATGCTAAAGAATCGGTTTGTCGATGAAACAAGTTGGTCTAAAAGATTGATTAAAATGGGTGCTTGCAGGTGATGGAGGCGAGAGCGTTATGGATGAAGGAGCTTCAGAAACAAACGAACTCTGAAACCGACTGGTTTGGGAGAAGCGTTTCTTCTGTAAAAGAGAGTGGAGACACACGAGTTGAAGACCCTATTCCATCCTCATCCAACTACTACGCTCCTCCCGAGTTTCTGTCTCCTAGAATATATGCCTTTGAACCACCCTCCATCATGTCACAGCATGATCACGAGACAGTTAAATACATGTCTGAAAACACGGAAGCAGCAGCATTTATAGACAAGGCTGTAATAGAGGAAGAACCAGTCCATAAGACTGACAAAAGGGATATAACCTTCGGCCAATCACCCAAAGCCTGGCCACTGGCTTATGCAGGCTATGATGACGACAATGATGATGATGATGATGACTGGCCCGAAGAGGAAGATTCCACTTATGGTGGAACCATTAGGGCTTCCATGTTCACGGTGAACGAAGAAGAGGTGTCTTTTAGCGATCTTGAAGGGGATGACGATATCAGTAGCCTGGCTCTAAAATGTAAGATGATCTCGAAAGATACAGAACGGGAAAACAGCTTAAAAGCCTCGGGATAGTACCGAGGTCATTCCATCTGGGTTCTGAATTCTAACACGACGAGCAAAGGATGTTACTCTGGTCTTGTTCGGGAGATCAGAAGCATCGATACGGGGTTTTGGCTGAAGACAGTGTCTATTTAGCAACCTTTGTACATACCTAAAGGATGCTTGGTGAGTGTTGAAAGTGTGAATGGAAGTTTTGGTGAGTTTTTATTGTTTATTGGGAGCAATGTGATACAAAGTTGTCTTGTTCTTCATTCTCAGGAGAAAGAATGAAAAAAAAAAGATTCATACTTTTTGGTCTAATTGAATATATTTGGAAATATGCACAGAAACATGATTTGATCGAATATAACGAAAATACGTTTTAAATTCCATTTGAAGAGTCGATTTAGAAAGTTCTATAAATTTTTGGATTATAAAAAAAAAAGTTTTAAGTTTTTAAAATGGGAAATTTATTTGAACAAAATTTTGAGTTATCTTATTCAAAACTCTAAACTAACTATCACACTTATACGAAAAACACATTTTAAACTCTAGACTTAGTCATATTAAATCTAAAACTTTTATTAGAAATATAAAAAAAAAAATCTTCATCTTTAACTCATTTAAAATACATCATCAAATATTATTATTTACTTACATAAATATTGAATGGCAAAAATTCTATCTCGGAGATTATATCATTTTTTAGAAAAAAAAATGTATATTTCAATACTCTTAAATCAATTTCTTTTGTATGTTTATTTAATTTCAAAATTTATAATTTAAATTATTTTTAAATGTTTTTATCAATGAAAAATGCATCTTTTTTAATTAGGTGTGTTTATTGATTTATTTGTATTAGATATAAAATATGTAATAAAAGATTGTTTTCCTTTGAAATGTTTACGTGAGAGCATCTAAAAAATAGAAATTAATAGTTTTTTTTATGAGTTTAAAATATAAGATTTTTTAATAAGTCTAATAATTTAGAGTTTTTTTTAACAAGATTACTAAAAAGGTGGGCATTTGATTTGACCATGTTTCAAATATGTTAAACACTAAATAAGGGAAACAAAAACCTATAAATTTCATTATAAAAATGTGTTATATGAAACAAATATTTTTTATATTAAACGATTTCAATGCCGTAGATCTGGTAGTGGTTTAACCTCTAACAGATTTAATAATGCCTAACATTTAATTTTTACTTTATTATTTATGAATTCATATTTATCAATCATATTAATATGAATTATATGACACAAATCACTAAAACGACGACATTTTCTCTTTCATTGGTCAATCACTAAGAATAGAGAAAATGACATTTTCCTACACCAACTTTACAAAATGTGACCTTTTCCTACACGAATTTTTAATTTGACAAAAAACTACACCAAATTATCAAATGTGCCAAATTGATACACGAACTACCCAATTTAACTGCAATTTCCTACACAATCCGAAAACGGTGTTAAGTGTCCGTTAACCGCTGACGTGGCACGCCACGTGGCGGCTGACGTGGCACGCCACATAGATTTTTTGCCACATCAGCATGCCACGTCATATTTTTAAAAAAATTCCGAAAAAATATAAAAAAAAATTGATTTTTTTTTTAAATTTAAAATAAAATAAATAAACAGCAAAAAAAAATATACATATATATTCATATCTATATACAAATAAAAATATAAATATATATACAAAATAAAAAACATACACATATATATACAAACATCTATACAAATATATATATACATATACATACAAACAAATATATTTATATATACATATACATATATAAACACATATATATGTATATATACATATGCATATACATACATACATACATACAAAAAAAAAAAATCACACATATATATATATATTCATATCCACATACAAATACAAATATAAACATAAATACTTCTATTTATATATTTCTATATATATCAAATAAAAATATACACATATATACATGCATTTATACAAATATATATGCATATACATATATACAAGTATATTTATATATATACACATACATATATAAATACATATACATGTATATATATATATTCATATCTATGTACAAATACAAATATAAATATATATACTCCTATATATATATACTTGTATATTTTTTTATTTTGTATGTATGTATATATTTATATATATGCATGTGTATATGTGTATATATAATAAATATGTATTCATATACATGTATATGTATTTATATATATATGTATGTGTGTATATATAAATATACTTGTATGTATGTATATGCATATATATTTGTATAAATGCATGTATATATATATTGCTATTTATTTATTTTATTTTAAATTAAAAAAAAAATCGATTTTTTTTCATATTTTTTGGAATTTTTTAAAAAATATGACGTGGCATGCTGATGTGGCGAAAAATCTATGTGGCGTGCCACGTCAGCCGCCACGTGGCGTGCCACGTCAGCGGTTAACGAACACTTAACACCGTTTTCGGATTGTGTAGGAAATTGCAGTTAAATTGGATAGTTCGTGTATCAATTTGACACATTTGATAATTTGGTGTAGTTTTTTGTCAAATTAAAAATTCGTGTAGGAAAATATCACATTTTGCAAAGTTGGTGTAGGAAAATGTCATTTTCCCATAAGAACATGATTCGTCTTTACTTCTCATTCAAATGAAACGACGACGTTTTGGGACTGCCATGTCATCATTTCACATCCATACCTCCTTGAACCAATCAAAATCCGCCATTACCATTTCTTTATATCAACCGAAAAACAGATTTTGTCTTCTTCCCAACTTGCAGCTCCAATCGCAGGTTCGTATTCTCTCCCTGGTTTCTTCAAATTTCCTAAAAATTATTGATTTTTTATTCTCCTGCTTCTATCGATTTCATACGCACAAAATCTCCGATAAAATCCATTACCCGTTGATCTGATCTTCGCGCGTCCTAAGCCCAGTATAGGACCCGTCGAATCGTACAATCGAAACCCTAAATTTCGAGTTTTTGAAATCCGGTTCTGACCATTTTTGCAGTTTGATTCTCTATCTCACGATTCTGCTCGTTGGGTTTCTTGTTTTGGACTTCCTAATTTCCATGGATGTTCAATTGGTTGATAAAGCTTTGAGCTTTTCGAAGAGAAGAAGGAAATGGCTTGTTCTTCTAGCTGTTTGCGGTGTCTCTGGTTATGGGGTTTACAGGATTTACCATTTACCTTCAGTTTCGAGGAAGAGGAAGAGGTTGATGAAGCTCTTGGGAGCTATGTTTTCTGTGGCTGAATTAGTGTATGATTCTTCAGAGACTGTAAATGCTGTATCCAGAGATCTGAAGGAGTTCCTTCAATCAGATTCAGACGAGATTCCCAACAGTTTGAAGCAGATTTCGAAAATTGCTCGAGCTGAGGAGTTTGTGCAGTCTTTAGCCAGTGTTTCCGAGGGCTTCACCTTAGGGGTTCTTAGAGGTTATAGCTATGGATCTGAAGATCAGAAAGAATCAGGAAATGGGCCCTCGGATTCAAATTTTACTGATAGAGTGGTGGACCGAATGTTTTCACCCGCTGGAAGCGGATTTGTTTCCGCTGTTGTTGGTAGCTTTGCTAGGAATTTGGTTTCTGGGTTTTACTCAGACAGTGGATCGATTGAGGAGAACGGGAAGCAATATGATATGAGTTCCTCTGATGTGCCCTGGTGGGTTAATGCCCTTTACAACGAGAAATCTAAGGAGCTCATGGCAGAATGTATCGAAAAGTTTGTGAGCACATCGGTAGGGATTTACCTTGACAAGACGATGCATATCAACACATACGATGAGATCTTTGTTGGACTGACAAATCCGAAGCATAGAGATGATATGAGGGAGATTCTTGTCTCTGTCTGCAATGGAGCTGTTGAAACTCTTGTGAAGACATCTCATACTGTCTTGACGAATCCAAGTTCCAACTCTTCAAGCGAAATCATGGAGGAAAGAACAAAACTTTCGCCACGGAAGCACAACGAAAATGGGGGATGGTTAGATTCTGTCAAGACCACAATGGCCGAGCCAAGAAACAGGAAGTTTGTGTTCGATTTGACGGGAAGGGTAACGTTTGAAACAGTAAGATCGATGGTTGAGTTCTTGTTATCAAAGCTCTTTGAATGTTTCAGAAGAAGTTCCCGAGCTCTAGGGGATGAGATTATGGACAGGGGACGTCAAGTTATTGCCTTTGTCAATGCAAAGTCTTCGGTCATCGTCACCATTTTCATTGCACTGTACCTTCACGTTTTCAACACCAAAAGGGTTCTAATGGCAGCTTAAGCTCAACTCAAGGATTCTTGCATCATTACAGAGGTATCTACCACATGCTTCATGTTTTGATTTTGTTGCAGGATCTGGATCTTGTATGTAATAAAACATTTGTATATATATAAACAAAAAATCAAGAAATGTGGGCATACATATATTCAAATACATGAATTATTTCAATTTAAAAAATGGGATTTTTTTTGGCTGTTCTTGGTAACTCTCTACACAACTGGCCATTACAATGAATAATCTCAGGTTCTGTCTGTAAAACATTCCATAAGTGATATCTAATAATCTCTGATTCTCCTGTTTGCCCATCTTTGCTCTTGCATCCCACAGTATATTATTCCGCATAATTAATTATTCATTTCCCCAACTTGGTAATATAATTATTCCCACTAATTGATAATATTATTTTAATCCACACTTTTATCACTGGTGGTCTCACTTCATAATTAAAAACTGTCATGGCCGCAGATTCGTGATCTATAGGATTAGGAACTGTTTATTCTTATTTTTTTACCATTTCATAGCTAAAATCCAATTATATTTAGAAATTAATATTTTAAACAGAATTATCATACCAAATATAACTTATTCATATTTTCACAAAATTAAAAGTAACAACCATGAATTTATGTTATATATACACATATATGCGTATTTTTGGCATAGAATACCGTATTAAAAAAACACAAAAAAAATAAGTTTATTAAATAAAATTATAAGATTATTATTAAAAGCATATATGCTAACAATATGCTCTTATGATTCGAATTTTTTTAGCAAAATAATAGGGTGTGATAGGTTCTTAGGAAATTTGTTTCAATTTAGTTAAATACTCTTCATTGAAGAGAGGTTTTTGTAATTAACACCAAATTTTCAAGAAATGTACTAAACTAGATAAATTTTAAAAAAATGATTTAGAATTATTATTTTTACTTTTCTACAGCGAAGACAAAAATAAAATGTTAAAGAAAAAAAACTAACTCGATATTTTTATCCCATTGGTTTCACATCATTGTTATTACTCCATTCGTTTCAAAATAATTGTGGTTGTAGGTTATTTCACATTTTTTAAAAAAAGATAGAAAAAGTCACATATACCTTTATTTAATGATAAAAACAATGTTATCATTAATAATTTATTAGAATTTAATAGGGATAAAATTGTACACTATTGTAAAAAAATGTCTTGAAAATGTAGAATGACAAATATTTTGAAACATGAAAAATAATCTAAAACTATAAATATTTTGAAACGGATGGAGTATATCCTTAGCAAATGCATGTAACATAGAGTTTGATAATTAGAACATGAGACATAAAATACCAAATGCATACAGAAATCATTAGGGACTAATTAATTAATTAGTTAATTAGGGCTTGATTTTGGTGGGTGTCCTTGAGTGTAGATATAATCCAAATGAGCTGCCAATGTTTTCTTCATCAGACACTCCTCCTTGCCAATTCCTTCACACCTTTCTTCCACATCCATTCCCTTCATTATATATACCAAATTAAATTCAAAAATTAAATCGTCAATAGCTATACGACTTTAGAATAAAATTTTCCATATTTGTTTCAATTGTTGTACAAGATTACGGCACATAAAATGATCACAAAATTGAACCACGAGCAATCTTGAAATTAATATCAATTTTCATCACTTAGACAATGGGTGGATTATTCTGTACGAATTTAGAATTAATCTTAATTTGTTTTTTTAAACATTATCAAAAGCGATACGATCAATAAGAAAAACCGGAACCCGAAAAAAAATATTTGCGACGGATTCGACGGCCTCCGGTCTTGCGGCCGAAGCAATAACCAAGAAGCTTAGAACAAGGGTTGCGACAATAAGAGTTCTTGTCTTCGGCATAGTTTCTTTGCTTCTTGTTCTTGTTTGTCTTTGGGGATTGCGTGTGGGATTACAGCAAATAAATTGGCAGGATAAATATGTATTTTTGGTAATAAATTTAAGTTGTGCAACTAATTAATCAATGAATTCATTGAAATCAATCTAGTGGATGATTATAATTAATTTATTCAAGTAAACTGTGCTTAAATAAACTATTTGAGATTTGAAAAATCTGTACTCCATTAATTCTCGTCCATTTCTATCGGATTACAATTTATTTTAGATATTGTTTTTAGAGATAAATCATAAAATGATTTTTTTCCTGTTATTTTGTTATTCGCCGGCCTTTGATTTCTGGTAATTAATCAACATATATTTTCCAATAAAGGAAAATTTTCATTGATACCATTAATCTGTCATTGATTCTTTGAATTTGACAAATGATTTCTCATCATTATTCAAAACATTTTTTTACCAATAATTGTAATAAAAACATAGCCAAAAAACTCTTTTTTCGTAATTTCTTCTATATTACTATAATTGAGCTCATATTATTCATTCGGATATTTATAATATAAAAAAAGATTCGTTACTACAACATATATATTGCAAGCATCATGAACCTATCTATGTATATTGGAAAGCATCATGAAACCTTGCATGCCCATCTTGTAAAAAAAAAATATTTTCGTATGTTATTAGATTATATAACATATATAAAATGATTTGTCAATCCAAATAATGTAAATAAATAAATAAAGTAAAAATATATATATATAGTATTATGAGACACAACCCCACATTATAGGTCGCATCATTGTTCCCATCATAGTTTATTTGTTATTTTCTTTATAATATAAACATTGATTTGCATGTGTTTACTCGTATAATTGTATTCTTTTGTATCCTACATATCCCATATATTCTGTACGTATTATATACTTTGGTATCCTATATATATCTATATATATATATCATAAAACAGGCGCTGTTACGGTACATGTAAAAATAATATTATATTGAGAATTTGGAAAAATATAGTTTCAAGATGTAAAAAAAGAACATATATTTTTTTCGAGATCGGCACTTATATATTTAGTTCCTTTGAAATATGCAAAACAAAATCAATCAAAATGAATATAAAGAAAAACAGATAATTTAATAAATTAGTACAATATAAAACTAATTGGAATAAGATACACAAATAATTGAAAAAAAAGAAGAAAAAACGCTAATTTTTTAAAAACAAAAATTTTTATAGTAAAAATCGAATGCTCTGTTAGAAGAAAGCCAATTTTTCGGGATATTCTCTTATAATCGAATGCTCTGTTATATACACATGCATAAGCAGCATAACTATATCGTGTACATGTTTCTCTTTAAATACAAATACCTTTAAAAAAAGAAGAAGAAATGTAATACGGTAGAAGTGGAAAAATAAAATTGTTTAAATATCATTTACCAAAAGTGCCTTTTTTAATATAAAAAAAAGGAAGGGCAAAAAAGGAAAACATCATAGGTTTCTAACAATGGTAGTGAAAGTTTGAACCCTTTTAGTAATGGCAGATTTATCATCCTAATTTCTATAAGAATAGGCAAAGGACAAAACCGTAATTATGTCCGACCATTATAGCTTTACATGATTACATCACACATGCTCTTGCGTACGTATGTGTGTATTTAGAACAAAAAAACAAAAAAAAAACACACTCATAAAAGCAGCGAGATGTCACCATGATACATACATCTTGAACACTTTCAAGCTTCCTCTCTCTCTCTCAAGGGAAAAAAAAAAAAAACAAGAAGATCAAGAACAAGAACAAGAACAAGAACAAGAACACACGTTGGGTTCCATGGCGGCGGCATCCACGGCCTCATCATCGTCGAGCTGTTCGAGCTTCTTCGGAATCGGCTGCGGAGGCACGACGACGGAGCCGGCGAGGCAGAGATCCGCCGGAGAAAGGAGCCACCGCGGCGGAGGAGGGAGGCTGGTCGACGGAGTGGGGGCGTGGGTGGTGAACGGATTCGCGGCGGCGTTCTTCGCGTCGCTGGAGAGGCTCTCCTGCATTAGGATCAGTACCCACGAGGACGACGACGGAGACGACGCAGACGACGTCGTTCCGTTGATGCGCTACGAGACCGCCGCCAGGAGGAGGAAGAACAAAGGTAAGGCCTTCAAGAAGAACTCTGGATCGTTTCTTGATGACTGAATCTCGATTTTTCCGGTGATCCAAAATTATATATTTAAAATCTCATATTTTTACTTTCCGTTTTAATTTCTTCTATAAGGGGAACCATATAATATATGAGCTGAAGGCTGGTGAGCTAAGAAGAATACTTTCCTGTCTATATATATGTATATGATATAATGTATTTTTTTTATTTCCCTTGGTTCTGAAATACGACGACATGGGCACCACCTGAGATGAATTGAGTTTGATTTGATTACTATGATTATCACTATATATTATATAGATCTTCAATTCAAATTTTGACTCAAATTTTATTAGAATACTGTTAGTTTAATTTTGGGTTTTGTTTGTTTAATTTAATTTTAAAAAAAATGATATCGAATCTGTTTTAAGTTGAATCTAGATTGAATTTAGTGATTCAGTTGTATTCGACTGATAACCAGATTATCCACACTAATTATGATAATTTTACAACAACAATAATAATGATAATGATAATGATAATAATAATAATAACAAGTGGGTGGAGAGAAAAAAGAAGCTTTAGTTTTTAATTATACAAAATAATTTTGCTTTTTTTTTTTATTTGTTTTGTATTACCTCGTGATCATGGACCATCATTGTGTTTCCCTTTTACCTTAATCTCGTGCTGTGGCTTCACTTCAGATGCTTCACCCTATAGCCTTCTTTATGAACTGTTGTTCTTTTTCACATTGAAGTGACAGACAAAGCGATTAAGAGAATCCAATGAAATTAACACGGCTATTTAACACTTGATTCAGTGATTAAGACCCCGCTATTAGCAATAATCACATCATCTAATCTCTTATTATTAGAGCAGCAAAAGAACAATTCCAATCAAAAGCCAAGCAAATGGGTACTCGAAAAATCTAAACTTGGAGACACCCTTCAGATCAGATGTGGATAAAATTGAAGTTTGCATTAATACAACCTAAGAATCTCAAGGGGAAAAGCATAAACATTTCAAAGCCTCTCGCCAAACCATTCTCAATTCATAAGCAGTAGTTCAAAGAATCTATCTAACAACACTTTTGGCATAAGGAAGAATCTCAGCACACACTGTTGAAAAAAATTATCTTCCTACAACGCAAAGATAGGTTATCTATTGCAGCTATATGAAAACATGTTTGATTAGGGTGGAAATGCTTAAGAAGATTATAAATCATTGACTTACCAACAGAAGAGAATTACTGGATTTCCCCATCTTCACCAACCTCTCCATCCTCAAGCTCGTCATTACCGCTTCTACGGGAAGTGTCCCGATAATCCTTCTTGTGTCTTTTATGCCTACTTTCACTGTCTGATTGGGGCGAGTGTCCATGCTGCCAAATAAGCAGTTTGCAAGAAATTTAATAATGTTATCTTTGCAACTAAGGGATTTGAACCTTAGCAAGGACAAGAAAAGACTCTGGGTGTGTAACCTTTCTTGATTTTTTGCGGTCACTTCCATGTTTCCGGGACTTCTTGGACTCTTCTCTGTCGTCCCTATCAGAACTTACATCGTCGTCGTCATCAGAATTATGGTGTCGTCTCCTATGTCTTCTGTCTCTGTCTTTTCCCTTCCTTTTGTCATCTTTGTGGCCTTCCGTCATATCTGCATTTTCGCCATCTGAGTCTTCTCTTCTACTTCTCTCTTTTCCTCTACCCTTTTCGCGTTCTCTCTCTTTTTCTTTTCTCTCCTTTTCCTTCTCCTTCTCCTTCTCCTTCCGTTTCTCTTTCTCTTCCCTCTCTTTCTCTTTCCTCATCTGCAAATTCCCAAACCACTAAAAGTCTTTAGATTTTCTGAAAACCGATTTAAAAGCGAAGGTTTATTCAAGACAAATAGCATAACATGACAGTATTAAGCTACCAATCATGAAACCTCTTCCTGTGTAGTCAAAGTAGAAGAGAAAACAAAATGCAATATCTGTCATACTTTAGCATACCTTAGCCCTACAGATTATTAGGCCACCAGAAACACACAGACATTGTTTAACCCTATGGGAATAAGGTCACCAATGGACACAAACCGGACCGCAGCTTGTGTTTGTTGGATAAAATCTGAAGTTCATCAAACTATGGTAGCATTGAACAGGAAACCCACAACAAAAATTCAAAGCTCATTTTATGTGATATTGTATTAATCAACTAGCAATAAATATACAGGATACCTTTTCTTCCTCACGCTTATGTTCCTTTTCTTTAACCTTTTCCTGCAAGGTCAGTATGTATTCTTCAAAAATCCCTCTGCAAGCATTTTCATCTCCAATCAATCTGATACAAGACGGAAGCATGAATAAGGAATAAAGAACAAAGACTATCCAGCAGGCACAACAAAAACAAGCTTGCTCAAAGAACAAGTGTTTACCTGTACTCTTCACTTTCTTCAAATAGTGATTTGCTATCTTCCCAAGTTGAAGTAGCAGTTATTTCCTAAAAGAACAAATGTGACTAGTGATGTACTGAATCTAGGCAGCAAAAAAATAGAGGAAAAACGGATTCAGCAGAGCTGAGTTTATACCTTAAAAGTATTCAGCAATTTGGTGAAATCTTCGGCCAAATTCTGACGTTTTCTAGCCTCTTTTTCTTCTTTTTCCTTTGCTCTCTCAAGCAAATCATCATATACAAGCTGATAAAGAAGGTAAACCGCAAAGTTAAAACCTCTTCAAAATGACCACTAATTTTTTTTCTCTCCATCTGCCCCACTTTTATTCTTGCACAAGTGCCACGAATTGCTTATATTGTAGTTTGACATTTCTGTCAAAAGTTTAGATCATTAATAGCACACGGTTAAAAATCTTTGGACTCACTTTATATCTAAATGAGAAGTTTTATCAGAAAATCGTTTGTATTGATCCACCTATCTGTTAGTGCTTAACATACGTCTGACTCTATTGTCTCATACCTTGAGATTAATGTCTGATATTGGTTGAGAACTGAGATCCTCCAAAACAGAAGATTTGAAGTCTTCAAATGTCCGTGAGGAGACCATGGAAATCTAATACATAAAAGGATTAGAGGGAAGGCCTAACAAATGTAACATAAGGAAGTACAACAAAATGCCTTAAGACTCACCTTCTTGGACTTCATAGCATCCTTTGTACGGTTTTTATCGTCATGATACTGCGAATTGTGAGATAAAAAAAAGTTTGACCTTTCACAACTTTCAAATTCATGCAAAGCTAAAATGATCAAAACCCAGAAACAGGAATGTGATATATACTCTGCTCTACTCCAAATACCTGTTTCTCTAATTCTTCTATCACATCTTCAAACAAGTCCTTTGGAGTGGAACCAGAGGTATTAGATGCAACAGCTTGGTACTGGGGCAAATCTTTAACCTGCAAACAATTAAAAAAATTAAGTAGAAGAATCCTACTCCGATTATACACACACACATACAACTATATAACAATAAAGACAATATAAGTCAATCACCTTCATGCAATAATCCCGCCAGTAAGTTTTAGCAGTAAAATCGCCAGATGCAACATGTTCTTCCATTATTGAACGAAATGCATCACGATTTTTTCTCTCAGCCCGCCTAATTTGTTCCTAGAAGCAGATGGCAATATGACAATATAAACACGAGACATAATAAGAAAAACATTCATGTGGTCACAAGTTCACAACCATGATATTGATGATTGATCTTACTTTCTCTACCCTCTTGTGTTCCTCCTCTTCCTTCTCCAGGTCAAGAATGTATTCCTGTAATTAACCAATATTAGAATAAGATTCTATTACGGCAAAACTTAAAGATGAGGTTGCTCACCTCATAACCAATCAGACGATCTATCTTTTCAAGACATGAGCATCTTTCATCATCCTCCAGTTGATCTTGAACTTTCCGCCATTGTGAAGTAACCTTTAGACAGGTGCGACAGAAAGCATTCTGATAAGATCGATGAATAAAAAAAAGTACATAAACAATCAATTGCTGCTCAAACAGTGATATACCTTGATAAAATCACAGGCCTCAAGAAACTTTCGGTATTCAGCCATGTTTCTTCGATGTTCCTCTACAGCCTTTTCTCTTTCCTGCAGATTAAGTTCAATAATTATGACCTAATAAAACCATAAGGTTGCCTGTTATATGGTAAGAACAGATCCCATTCTCTATGGCAGAGACTAAAAAGCCATCCTGCTGGCTCCTGTTATATAACTTACAGTCCACCTGTTGCTCGCCATAACAAAGACCTATAGTCCTATGATCACAGCATGCTATAAAAGCACCATCCGGACAACAGAAATGATCATGAGAAAATTTCATTTTTTTCCCGTGCTTTCATTTCTCAAGCATCCCTTGCTTTCAGTGGCAGTGTTCTACACCACAGAAGTATTATCAACTCCCAACAGTTATCAATACACATGGATGTGCAGCTGTAGAAAGCAAGTTTCCTAGAATGCCAAACTATTACCTTCTTCTCGAGTTCCAAAATGTAATTGTCAAAAAGATTTTCACGATCCCTTGTGCGTTCAACTGCTTTAAAGCGCTCATCAATTTCAAACAAACTTACAGCTTTGCTGATGAAGAAAAGTACCAATTAGAGCATACCCTTATACATAAAATACAAAAGTGAATACAAAACCCAAACATTCTGCAACAAACTGAAAGCCAAACCTCCATTTCATTGCTGATGTAAGTTCTTCACACTCCTGAGGACAAGAATTGCAATAAATGAGAAATGAGCACCATACTAAACAGGCCAGATAAATAACACCAGAAACAGAAATTTAACTTTGAGAACACATACTTCTAACATCTTGACAAATGTTTCCCGAGCTTTCTTCTGCCTCATTCGTCTTTCCTCAGCTTCAACCTTTTTTCTTTGACCCAGATACTGATACATGACATTCAACAATTATGTGTAAGCATAAAGCTGCTAAAACATCAATTGTCAGGTAGAAGAAACAAACAGCAAGGACAGCGGAATGCAACTTGTGAATGGGTTTATCAAAACTATTTGTGCCACATACCACAAAACTAATAAGCTGTGTACCTCGTTAAAAGCCTGTTTCCGCTCACCAACTGTCCTCAAAGCACCGTATCTTCTATCATTAACAATCTCTTTCATAGTCTGATAAGATAAAAGTCAACAATGAAGCAATTCAGCACATATATATCGGCTGTACACGAACAATCACATTATAAACAAGCATATCCATCCACGTTACCTGTTCCCAAGTCCAGTCAGAATGAACATTTACAGATTCCAAAAGAGACTTAAAGGCAGCCTTTGCCTCCTAGAAAAGATAAACCAAGGGTAAGACAAGAGTAATATTACCAAATGATCAGTTCATATATTTTACCAGCTTCATTGACTGAATCCATGGCGATATTTCCCTTGTATGTTATATGTTATCAAACCACTATTGTTGCTACAGCTAAAACATATTTAAGCTACATGATCCTCAGGAGGAAGAAAACGGGAGGGGCAATCACCTGCTTAGTAGCATATACCAAGGGTTCCTCCCCATTTACTTTGCCTCCAGCAGGTGCCAAATTGGTTTTGCCATTCACTGCAATCCCCTTATTCTCAACCTGCCAAAATGTTATAGGTATTAAGATAAAATACCAAAGGAATTGCATTTTACACACGATAATCACGACTTAGTGACCGGTGTTTTGTGAAAACAAAAATCAGAGCAGATAATATTGACATCCCTTATATGAAGGGCAAGGAAGAGAGGTAAACAGATGAGAGAAACTAAAATAAATTTTACAAGCAAAGCCATGCCTCGATGTTGTGTGCTGGAACTCCACAATTAGAACCAGCTGCACCCTGAGACGCTAAATTATCTGCTTTCCTGTTAAGAAGTGCACATCAGCTAAATTTAGAGACCTCCTTAAGCTTTATAATCAGTAAACAACTACCCAAAAGCTAAAAACACACGTTGAAGCAGGCCCGGTATCACTTGTTGCAGCAGATGTTGGAGTAATGGGAGCCACAGAGGAAGGATGACTGACAGTTACAGCCATTGAAGTTGGAACAGGGCTAGCAGACTGTGCAGGTAATGTCACGGAGGCGCTGGGAACAACGGAAGTGACAGCTGTGCTAATTGCCGGATCAGATGAAAATGCAGCAACTTGGGGCTCGGAAGTAGTTCCAACTTCTGACTGGGATCCCTGTGCAACAGCTCGCTGGCCCAGGTCACGAGCTAGCTGCATAAATAGCCCAGTTAAATGCGGGCTTACACAGAGGGAGCAAGGAAAGAAGAGAGCGAGGATGAAACCTCAAACCTTCAGTTCTTCAGGAATTGTCCACTTAGACTCCTTTGTAGCCTTGTTATAGTAATACCTGAAAAAATATGAAATGTTAGAACCAATAAATTGGACACAATGATAGAAGGTGCTTGTGCAAACAAAAGACTTGCAGAAAAATACAGATGCATACTTTCTTCCTTCGGGTGTTGAGAATTCCTTCCATACAGTGGATGCATCAGCCCTCTGTTAAAAAAAGGGAGATTTTAAATCATATAAAAACCAGAGAGAACTGTGAATAGATAGGGCATGTTATAATGAATCAACTAAATCATTATCTAAATAAAACCAGAACGAAATTCTAAATTAAATGGGTAGAAAAAAAGACAATAAAATGCATGAACCTGTCCTCGACAATGAGTATAACAACCTACTTCGGGAGCTGCAAAAAACTTTGCTCATGAAACCACGAGCAACTGAGCAAGAAGTTAAGCACCCATCTTCCATGTTAATTTCATAGACCAGTTTATTCCAGAATGCAAACCTGTCTAGCTATAAATTGTTGGCTTGCCAAAATCGAACCTTATCCAAATCTTTAATTACTTAAGATACATCATTGCCAAAAACGTTAGAGAAGTAATCCACAAACACTTCACCAAATCAGAGAGCAATGCAAACTATACCAGAAAGGGCACAAGGACTGGAACTCAAACAGCACCAACACCAATGATATATTGCATTGTCAATCTCAACATGACTATAAAATTGCTACACAGGGTTCAAACAAGAAAAGGAAAAAAAATAAAAAAGATATGCATATCTACAATGGGTGCATGTCTAAACATTAATGATTCCTCCTCCATGCACCAAAAGAATAATGAGACACAGAAACATGGCTTTCACTCAGAGCAAACCAGAAAAGTCATTACCAAAAGAAATCATCCCCCAAACGACAAACTGGCAGAAAATAACAAAGAAAACATTGCCTGATTTGATACAGTGAAAGCCGCCTTCAAATGAGCACATAGCAGTTGTTAAATATCCCCAGATTTGCCATGGCCTCTACAAACAGTGTCGAAAAAGAATATGCAAATGAAGGATAATGCAAATGAGACAATTATATTCATGTGAAGAATGCAGCATTTTTTTTAACAACAATGAAATATAACATCACAGCAAACTAAAAGCAGAGGTATGCCTTAAAAATCATGCAGGATGAATGTTATCTGAGAAGACTTGCTATTTTTGAACTCTCACCTCGAGTGGTGTCATCAAATCAAGAGGTTTCTCCCAACTTGATTGTTTAGTCCGCTTATTGTAATAATACCTACAAAGACAAACATTTCTCAGGGAGGAGCAGTGAAATAAAATCATCTGAAAGATCCCAGCAGCGAAATGCATGGCCACTAGAAATATAAACAAACACATGGAGGAAGATATCAAAGGCTTCAAAAGAGAAGCTTAACTACGAACTATGTGCTGTCAATTAATTATCAATTCCCAATTAAACATGTACTGTTACTTAGTTAGGCTTAAAAAAATTACATATAGGAATATAATCAGCCTAAATCTAGAGCAGAAATTCAGGTATATACTTTCTTCCGTCAGCAGATGTATGCTCCTGCCACTCAGATGCGGATGCGGACTGTGGAGTCAGGCTTGCCTAGTATTCAGAACAGGAAAAAATATACAAAAGAAGAAACAAAGCAGTTGAGTCATATAGAAAGGCTGCAAGAGAAGCTGCACACAACATATCGAAAACAAAGATAGAAACAAAGTACGAGGGTGCCCATTTAGGACAAACCATGAAAAGAATTTGCTTAAAAAGTTGAAGCTACATTCTTAATTTGATACAGCCAAATAAGTTGAGGAACTTTATATTGAAAAGTAAAATTTTAGAGAGAGAAATACAGAAAATAAGATAGAGACGCGATAAATGATAAAATGCATATCAGTAGTAACTCCAGTTATTCTATAACAGCAGACTTAGCAAAACTGACCAATTCATGAATTCTATAATCCATGCCGCTATAGATGATACCAATACTCAAATGTAACATGGATTCTCAGTTAACTAAAATATGACTTTAAGCTTGAAAACGGGGATAGAAATGTATACAAGTCAGGAAACAAACATCTTCCATGGGCTCGGTTAAATATACTACTTAGACTTACTGGCTCAGTAGAAGCGTTGACTGGTGTTTGTTGACCAGTCTGCTGTACGGGTACAGGTGTTGTACTTTGACTTCCAGACGCAGCCCAAGTCTGTGGTGCTTGTTGACCAGCCACAAGCACCTGAGGAGCTGGTTGGATTTTGGGTTGTGCTTGTTGCTGACCATAAGAAGATAGCAGAAACTTCGACTACAAAAACCCAAGTAAAATAACTAAGCAAAAAATGAAAGGTCATCTCAAAGCAGAAAAATAAGTAAAACGGCAGAAATCTCACCGGGTATGAAGGAGCACCATAGCCTCCCATCATATGAGTGTTTGGCTGTGGTTGAGTAGATCCAGATGTAAGAGGCCTGTTTGTTTGAGTGTATGGGACTGATACTGCATGTGACGAGGACGTAATATGCCCAGGCTGACCTGGTCTCACTGGAAAGAGCTGCTGCATTGGCTGAGAAAACTGTGGAGGCTGACTTTGAACAACTGGCATCCCGGCATTTGGATGTACATGTCCGAAGGAATGAAAAGGCTGCGAAGCTGCTGGAACAAAAGGCTGATTCTGTTGTCCGGGAACCATCGGTCGAAACTGCAACAGAAAAGGATTCACGATGAAATACAATACAATAAATCAGAAAGTAAGAAGACAAAAGGAAGAACAAGGTCTAGCTCAAGTGTCTTTACATAAAATAAAAATTTAACAAGGCAAAAGGGTAATCTTACCTAAACCCATATAAAAAGCAACTATATCTGTAAGAAAGACAACCAACTAAAGATCTCACCAAAGAAAATTTCAGTCACCAACAGAAACCAATTCTATGAGTTTTGGTGAGTGGTGACACCAATCTCAAACAAGATCTCACTTCTACAGCTATCAGACAACAAGACACGAATATAAAGCTCAAAGTTTCACTAAAACATTGGGAATGCATTAAAAAGTTTCTAGGATTACGGTATATCATGATTCTAACAGTAAGACACAAACCGGAACAATTACTGTCAAGCCCGTTAGAGTTCACCGTCGTAAGACTAAAAAAAGAAAGCATCTTTTCCAACCTGAGCACCGGAAGATTGCGGAGGGTTGTTCGCCATTCCTAACGATCGAGCTTCCTCTTCAAATTAATTGCTTAATCTGAGAAAGAAAAAAACTACGGAAGAAAAAAAGTTTCAGAATTTCAGACGAAATTGTCAAATTCCACGAACATGGCGTTCGCTTCAAGCACGAGTAAATGCTCGTAGGGGGGAAATGCTCAAACACTAAAAACAAGAACAGTAAAACCCTAATCAGCACTGCATAAAGGTAAAAACGCAGCATACCGGGAAGAACTAGAGATTCTTCGAATTCCAAATCCGAAGACGAACACCTCCAGTAATCTAATGTGTCGCAAGAATCCAAACCCTAATTCAGGAGAAAACTCGATGAGAGACACGAGCAAAACTCTTCGCGATTTGCGAAGAACCCAGCAACGGTCAGAAGCAAGCAAGAAACATGGACACGCAAGAAACGTCAAGGAGTGTCCATCTCAAAGACAGAAACGTCATGTCTGCCGATCCATCCCCTTTATATATTTTTGGTTTGGAAATTTAACGCACAAAAAAAATATATTTGAACTTTAGTGCTTGTTTTATAGTTTAAAGTTATAGATTATAATGGATTTTTGAGTGGGAAGTGATTCTTGACAAAATAAGAAGTTATTGAAAGATAATCGAATTAGAATATAAACTGGGGGTCACATTGTAATTTTTACCAAAATACAGGGGGCAAGTGAAGTAAATAACATGTTCCAATGTAAAATTAGGGCTTTCAGAGTCAAAGCTCTCCTATTTAAGCGAAGTCTAATCTCTTTCGGCGTCCATGATATCGCCTGCCGCGTGAGTTTTCCCGAGAAACAAATAGGTTCTTCTGTGTTTGATTTTCCGATGCCTCGAGTGAATCGTATGTTTTTGTTTCATTCCGATTTCCAGGTTTTACAAGTAGAGAGGGATTGGTTGCGATGATTATAAAGATAATTCATCTTACTGAACCGCCATTGCCAATGGCTTGACAGACTCCATATACACCCATAGAATATGAGCACCCCCCATCTCTACCAATCGATTTCTGTCCTTTCTTTTTTCTTTTTTCTTGATTTTTTAGGTAAAAGTTGCAAACTTTTTTATGCTTTTGCATCTGGGCAAATTCCATGTTCATTTCCGTCGGATATTTCTTTGAGGTTAAAATCAATCGCCAATAAAAACCGTATATAATTTCTTCTCTTTCCGGAATGTGAAAGCTTGCTCTAGATGGCGCAATGTTTTTGGGATTCTTCTGCAATCTGCTCTCTGTTGCGTTTTTCTGGTTCATCCGAAACATTCTTTTACTGCTAATGACTTGGGATGTTTTGAGATGTCTTAATATCTCCAGATTGATATATCATTTGATTTGATGGGTTTTGATTTACAAACTCAAAGGAGCTTGCTTTATACTCTGCAGAGTTCAAATCTATGGGGCTCTGTAGCCAGCAAACTCCTAATATTGATAAAAAAAAATGGTGGTGTTTAAAGCCCTAATTCGTCTGTAAAATAGTTCCAGGAATTAGGGTTACGCACACCTCCACAAGTTTCAAGAACTGTAAACCTCAAAAGAAATCTCTATTTCATGAGTTGTCTGTATGGACCTTGGGATTTGGTTTGGCAAGTTGGTTTCATTATGAATGGATCCAGAAAATAAAGCATCTACTGACTTGATTTGTAAAATATGACGTGTTTAGTGATAGAATATAATGCAGGAACAAGGAAAGACCAGTACAAAGCTGTGGTGGACGTTATCCGCTGCAGGTGGAGGAATTCTCAGAAGTTAAGTTGAAGTCATAGCTATCTGATTCATTGACCCAAAAAGAAACCCTTGTCAACTCTGAAGATTCTGTATGTAATCTTCACATAATAAAGCATAAGAATTCAAGCAGTTTCTGCATCTAAACCAGTGGAAAGCTGTCTACAGCATCTCCTTCATGTTTCAGAACTTAAAAAGACATACTTTATGGAAGAAATTATGTTGCATAATTCTCATCCCCAACATTGCAAATGGGTAGCAGCACGAATCTGATGCCTTAACTCCTGCATTGTCATAAGAAGCACAGAAGGAAACATATGCTTAGCCATAAGTCAAATGCCTACAATAAATTAAACACAGGGCCGAACAACAAGAACAGTCTCAGAAAACTAATGGATTGATGTGTATCCATAATTTAGGGAGGTAAAGACCAAGAGCAATGGACATGCTTAGGAAACAAAGGTTGTCTTCTGCAGAACTCCGGTAGGTGATGATTGGCTGCTGTTTTGCAAGGCCTCACCTAGTGGACCTCCCACTGGACTCTCCCATGGTAGAGATATGTTTCTTCTACTCCCACCTTCCACTCCCAATCCCATTGGAGTAGGGTCTGCTTCACATGACAGCCTGAGTGGCGAGAGAGCGGCGGAAGTTTTATCCCTGTTTCTAAACGTGGAAGACGAGAAACCCGAGGACCCTGAAAGCTGGTTCCTTTGTGAAGGGTTTCGAGGCAGATTTTCCATGAACTGGAGAAGCTGGTGATGGGATGGGATTTCGGTTGTTGGATCAGAAAGGTATACCAAGTGAGAGGATTCTCCACATTCAGATTGGACAAAACCAAACTCGCTATGTGAGATTTTTTCGAAAGGGTTTTCGTGTTTTGAAAGAAAATATGAATCTTTAGGTTTCAGATTGGCAAATGAACTTGCTTCCTGCTGTTGGTCATTACAGGTGATATTCTTGCCCATGAAAACCCTGCAATGAAGGAGATAACCAAGTTTGAGTAAACAAATAGCATGCAGAAGCAGTCCTAGAAATCGAAAACAGGGGGACAAACCCATTGGTCGAAGCACTCCTAGAAGAATGTTGTGGCTGATGATGTGCAAGAAGAGCGGAGGTATCCTTGGAGGCTGATGCCTTGGCAGTGGTGATGGTGGCCATGACAGAAGCAGAAGATGAATGGCCTTGAACTTGACCTTCCACAGGCTTTCTTGAACGGTGGCGACCACGGTTCATGTGTCGCTCACAGTACTTCTGGTCAGGGACCGCGTCTTTTGAGCACCTCCACTTCTTACCATCTGTCCTCCTGCACCTCCCTGGCTCTGGATCATCTCTACTTGAGAAACGCATATGGAAACCTCCCGACCCCACTTCATATACCACATCAGAGCACACATACATCACCATCATCATCACAGAAACATCAAGAACATGTTGGGGAGAACTTTCGAAACGTTTTCTCAGTTCAGAACATTCCAACGCTATTGGGCTGGTGTTTTTTTTGTAAGCTTTTGACATTCGAATGAACAATGATGCTTTCTAATACTATATTTTACATGCAATGAGATACATTCGGCTGTTAAGACAAGTTTGCATCAAGTCATCTCAAACTACAAAGGAAGTTAAAGTATTACCATAAAAGGAAAAGAAAGCTTCCAGCTTGGTTTTACTCTCCTTTTGGGTAAACAGTTTCAGTTTCGTTAATGTGTTCTGTCCCATCTATTTTATGTTTCACTGTTTTGGTCAAATTGCATCCAAAAGACACCTGAGCTCTCAGAGCTTCAGCTTCAGCTGCTTTTTTCATTGAGGAAGAGAGAGAGAGAGAGAGAGAGAGAGAAGAGAGAGACTTACATGTGTTGGACCTCAACAAGCCTCCACTTAGACAAGACAAACCAGCAGATTCAAAGGCTTTTCTGATGGGAAAAAGCAGAGTAGAAGGTATAGGAATGTTTGCAGATATGTACTTGTATATCGTTGTCTGGTGTTCCAACTCTATCCATTGTGATGCTGTGAACCCACTGTATGTCCCATTGTTACTAGTGTTGCATCCTGAAAACAGAGCATGGCCCATCAACACAAAAGAAACAAGATGAGTAGAAAAACAAAAAGAACAGGTTTTAATGCCAGAGATGAAGTTGAACCACCAAAAGAACACTTTTTTTCAACTTCCTGAAAACATTGCCTTTTACATATACATATATACGCACCCGCATCTCTAGTACTGGAAGGAGACACTGATGAGAGTTGAAAATAAGGCAACAGGGTTGCACTCTGGGCAGTTGATCTTGGAGAAGAAAAGGTCAGCATCTGGTTTTCTTGGTGATGAGAATCAACAGCAGGGAACAACAGAGGAGAATAGCTGGATCTTAACGGCTTGCCGTTGTCGGAATTGGACAAATTATCACAAAATGTCTTAGCCATTCTCTTGGAGCCCTTCAAAGACCCTTCATCCTCATCATCATGACGATTCTCATCATTAACCGGCCTTCCTCGTTCCCTAAACCAACCAGATCCGTACAGATTCTGCTTTGTCAGAGGATCTGAGACGGCAGAACCAAACCCAGAAGAAGAAGAAGAAGAAGAAGAACCCACCAAACCATGGAAACCCACCAACCCGAAATCCATAAAAAGATCTCAACTTTTAGCCTACAAAACAGCTTTCCAGGAAAGAGAAAGCATCGAGGAAGTCTACATGTGAAGGATGTGAGTGAACAAAAGCAGACATCTTTGGAAGATGTGCAGTGGTGAGTAGCTGTGATGTGTGGTTTTTCTTGAGCTGTAAGAAGGGAAATAATCAGACGGATACCGGAATGAACTTCTAATCTAAAGAGAAAAACAAAAATAATTGGAGAGAGAAAAAGAAAAGGGAAGAAACTGACTTGACAAAGCCACTGTACTCAATGCTCTACACATTGAGCGTATATATATATATATATATATATATTTATGTATATACGAATTTGAGGGGAGAATTTCATAAATAAAGATATCATGACAAATACCATACAACATTTTTTTATTTTTCGAAATGTATATACATATAGACATAAATATATACATATCTTTTCAACAATTTTCTTTAAAAAATTCAAATATATATATATATATCAATATATGTATTCACAAACAATTTTGGAAAAAGGATCAAAGTATTCTTTGAAAATAATAAATTATATTTTTTATAAATATAAAAAAATATAACTTTTTATAAAAGAAAAAGTTTTTTTTTTGGTGGAATATAAAAGAAAAAGTTGTTTTTTATAATAAAGATATGAATGGATTTGTTATAATTTCGGATGTAATGGAGAACTTTTAGTCACTTAAATAAGATATATATATATATATATATACATATACATACGTAGGGTCTCTCTTTGCCTCAAGGAGATGACAAAAGTTTCAGCTTTTCCCAACGTAAAATATTTTCCCAAGATCTTCTCCCAACATGTCGTCCCAAATATAAATGATTTTGGAAATCTTGCTTGGGGGTATTTATGTATTTATTTTACATTGGAAATACCTAAATTACCCTCCACACACTTGTGAGCTATTTCTTCGTAGCGACGTATATAACTTAGTTTTTTTTTTTTTTTTTTTTTTTTTTTTTTTTTTTTGGTTGTTGTTGTTGTGGTTGGTGGCGGGCAATAAAGCGATAAAAACCTAAATATCATTTATTAATCTATTCGATTCGATTAGATGTGTTGATTACAAATATTGGTAAGTGAATGATAGAGTTTGTATTTTTTTTCCTTATCTTTATTTTAAAAACTCGTACATTGTTGTCTTAATCATCCTACTCAATAATTATGCACGTTAAATGCTAAAGAAAACACTAAAAGAGCAAACTCTTGCAATTTTTTACGTACATTTTCTTTGTAAACCATGAATAAAATCACATTATATCGTACATTTGTTTGTAGACTATGTATAGACGAATGTATAGCCTTGTAAAGAATTTAATGACTTACCCTATATTTCCCAAAAAAGGTACATAAAATGAAAAAAAAAAAATTCCAATGATAGAGTATTATACTAACGTAGTTATATATAAAAATAATAATTCAAAATTTTGGATTTTCTTAACATTCTTATCATTATAACTGAATTTGAATAAAAATCAAATCGGACTAAATCTAATTTAAAATTCAAATTAATATAGGTTTTTAAAATCGAAATAATCAAATTCGAATAAAATAACAGCTTATTTATCTTATTTATCATATCCGAGCGGCAAATTTATTACGGGGCAAATATTGTCGACTTCTACTATACGATTATTCACGCCACCTTTCGCATTAAATAGAAAGGTGACAAATTAAAGCTATCCATAATTAGGGGCGAGTGAAGAAACCCAACAAAATCAAATTTATCAGATTTTTCATTAACTTATTAAATACAGTTATTTGAATCTCAGTAACCAAGTAATACCATTAAATTTAATTATTAATCAATTAAATAAATTCTTTTAATTTATATATACATACACAGTGATCAAATAATCCAAAGTGAGCCTCGCTCTCTTTTTTCTGGATGACTTAATTTTCTCTATCGTTATCACACACAAAAAATATATTATAAAAGCAGAATATTAGCATATGCGTGAAAGGATCTAAGCATTGT
This sequence comes from Tarenaya hassleriana, assembly GCF_000463585.1. NCBI lineage: Eukaryota > Viridiplantae > Streptophyta > Magnoliopsida > Brassicales > Cleomaceae > Tarenaya > Tarenaya hassleriana. Next base: position 2,807,832 of record NW_010960187.1, on the reverse strand, counting down.
CAAATATTAATAATATGATTAAAAAAATTAAAAATAAAAGATAAGAGTTTGATTTTAATGGTAATTTAAATAAAAGTAATATTAATTTTAATCGATTTAAGTGAATTAATTAAATACGAAATTGAATTTATATAGAAATACAAAGTATTTGATTTTAGAAAATACCGTATAAATACTTTTGTTATCAATTTTGAAATTAATCTATAAATTTTAATATTTGTAGACTAGTTTAAATCCACGAAAATATTATATAAGGAATTTTAAAAAAATAATTAAATAATTATAGTTAAAAAATGACATTGAATACCATGTAATTTTTTTTGAAAATCATTGTAAAATTTATAATTTTTAGAAAAAAAAATATATTTGTTAAAACTTCAAATTATTTTATATTAATATAAAATTGAAAATAAAATCAATATGTTTATATGAAATCTTTTTAATTTATTCAAAGAGATGAAACATGCATTGAATAACGATAAATACGAAAACGACGTAGTTTTAATTTTGTCGCTCTTCGTCTCCCGTTCGCCGACAGAAGGTGTTGCCGTACTGAGTTGCATCCGTACAGCATTGTGGGACCCATCAGTCCAATCCAATTGCATACGTGGCACGTTCCTAAGCGTTCAATAACCTTATCTTCGTCACGCTCTCTTTTAACGTTCTTGGTCCACCACCTAAATTATTTGTATTTTGACAACAATACCCAAAAAAGGGAGAGAAAATCACACATATTTGAATTTATTTTCAACGGGATTATATTTTAAATGAGAGAATCTTATGTCTATTCAATTATTATTGTTATTATTATTATTATTTTTTCGTTGTACGTTTATACATAAAAGGAGGATTTATCTGATGTGTATTATAAGGGTAGCTACTACGGATCTCTTGTCATAAAAAAAAATGATGTATTAATAGGAATAATTTACATAACTATTCTTTATCATATTAGATTATTCACATACAATGTATTTTCCAATAATTATAACCGTTTAAAAAGGTTTTAACACCTTTATCGATCAAGACGCACAACGAAATCCAAACTATATATATATATATATATAGTAGAAATAGGGTTCGGCTCATAAGTTTGACAACTTGTAACACGTAGTTCAACGTTGACGGTTCTCTCGTTCCACATGGCTCAAGAAATTGAGTATAGCTGTTTATTTTACGAGAACCAAGATTCATATTTACACCAGACGTAAATTATATTACTATTTAGCCAAAAAAAAAAAACAATAATTCACACCAAAGTAAAATCGATGCACGATACGATATAAATATATAGGCATATTATTTTGTTTTAATGTTTTAGTATTCGTATATTTGAGAGTTTTCACATATTATTTGAAAATATTTCTTCCCTTCGGGTTTCACTCGAACTCGTTCTTAACTTCTTACACGACACAAACGTGCGTACGGTCGTTTCACGTACGTCAATATATGCCGTGATATATATTTGAATATACAACAAGACTCGGGCCATTGGACACATGCAACGCGTGCATGGAATAAATAGGCACAAAAATTCACATTAAATGTGTTCGAGCCGTGAAAGCGTTGACTCCTTTTTACCATGTTCCAACCTAATTAACTCTTTCGTCTTTATTCTTTGTAGATTGGCTTTATTAGCTATATCGCCTTAGTTAATTTATATCAATACACATACCCTTTTTATTTACCTTAACAATGTGTTATTCTATACATATGAAGTATCATATTTGGTTTGATATTAGGGTTTTTGCATGGTATCTATCTCACATATACCCAAAATTAGATGGGTTTGCCAAGGGATAGAGCAAAATTCATCTCAAATTCAGATTCGAATCTCAATTTAGAGAGAGATATTGAGATGAATTTTCTCGATTCTTTAATAGATTTAGTCCTATCGAAACTTTAGAAACTTTTTGAGTTATAAAAAAATTATATAACATATTTTGCAATGTAACAAACGTTAAAAGATGCCTTTGGAAAGGCAAAACATGATAAGAAAACAAGAAAAAACACAAAACCGAATTAAGAATGAGATTTGTATATAATACCTAGAGATGCATCTCTGCCCTTCACTTTCCATATATATATATATATATATTTGTATCATCTCGATGGCCCCCTAAGGTCCACATGCCAATGGCACGACCGTTGGACCAAAAAATTATAACTTTATTGAAATTCCCAATTTATCCATTCTATGATCAGAGCTTGGGAATTTTCATTAATATATAGGGTACAACTGTAACTTCGATAGTTTCACTACGAGATAATTATATGCAGAAAATTAGCTAAGATAATATCTAAAAATCGGTTTCCGCATCATTAAACCAGAGATTTTGATAAAGAGAATTTGTAAGTTTGGGTATGAATTCGGCATTTTGCTTCAAATATCGGATACCGATAAAATTGTAACAATATATCTAATATTTAATATTTGAAATTAAAATTAGTGCTTTTGAAATGAAAATAGTGCCTCTTTATAGTTTACATAAAAAAAAAGAAATTTGTGTTTCATAAATAGTGTAAATGAAAATGGATTCGGTCCATCAAGATCAAGGCCATTACAAAATTAAAAGTTGGATTTTAATAAGAGTTATACATTGGGCAAATCATGATTAATGTTTTTCTGGATTTTCCTTTTACATTGCCCCCTCTTGCCTCTATTTGGATATTCTTGTTCGATATACTAAACCATTTTTCTAGTAAAATATCTTGAATTTAAATGTTTAAATTAAGTTTCAAATCAGAGATATCATTTTAGAATTTATCAATTCGAAAAATATAAGCAAACTATACGATATATGTCTAGCATAATAAATATTCCGGTTAAACACATTGAGTAGAGAAATAGAAATAGAATATAAAACCCAATTGACTTTGGTTCGGTTCATTCATTTATATTTTCTTTATATTTATTTCAAATTATACAAAAAAAAATATTTAAAAAAAAACATAAATATACTCTCAAGCTTTCTAAAAATTGCAAACTCTCTAATATTTATTAGCTTACAAAATTACTGCTAATTTTTTTTAATCAAATTCCGACATCAAATCCAACATCAAATTTCATTGTTCCTTATGGATTCGTCAGAAACTGTAAAAAAAAATTCTTACCATCAAACCCAGAACGGTCACGATATTACTACTTATTACCAAGAACTGTAAAAAAAAAAACTGTGCTTTAACTAAAATTTTTTGCTGTTGAATCGAACAAATCTTTCTTACAAAAGAATTTGCCCCCAAGAAACAAAAAAAAAAATTACAAAACGAGGCCAATCCGAGAGAAAAAAAAAAAGAGATAACCTTACAATGTTACCAAACACAACATCAGAAGCCGAGGATGTCTGTCTACGAACGTATGTTTCTCTCGATGAGCAATATACTGACATCTCCTTCTTCTCCATCGTATTGGGTGGATCTCTTTCATCTTTTTCTCTGTTGTTTCGCCATAGACAGAGAGATCGAATCGAATCTTTCGATATCGGATGCTCACTGTTTTATCTGCAGTTCTTGAAGATGATACAGGGGAGATCATGTCTGCCTGGTTCCACCCTTTTGATTATTGTTCTGCTTTCTTCCCTTTTGCTGTTCTTCTACAATGTCCTCGAACCTTTATACTCTCCTACCGAAAAACCCTAAACCATGAAAAGCTCTTTCAATGTCAGTCATTCCACTTGCTCTCCGATCAGATCAAGACCCACCAGCAAGAAGGATATGCCCTGAAACAACAGGAAATAGAAATGGATTCCTTGCGCTGATAAGAGACTCCGAGCGGAGGCTGTCAATAGAAGAAACGCCAATGACAGCTCCTTCATGTATATCCTATTGTACTTCTTCTTCTTCTTCTTCTTCTTCTCCCCGATTTCAACCTTCGTATCGGGTAAAGACCCGTCACTTTGATGCCTCGGCTCCTTCGTTTCGGCTAAGCCCACGAGATCGCCCTCGGAGGAACGCCCAGATTTCTTCGTTACCACCCACTCATATGCACTTCCCAGCTGAAACAGACCCGAGACCATGGCGTTGAATTTGGTCACTGACATCGTGTTCTCGAACAGAAGGTACGGGACGATGAACGGGAATGACTTCGGGGCGGGAAGAATGTTGAGAAACGACATCGTTGCAGGGATGTAACACACGACCCAAGCCGGGAGCTCGGCCTCGGGGACAAACATTGTCATCGGAAGGATTATGCAGAAGAGGGTGAATGAGTAGAAGGGTAGGATTAGCTTCCTGAGGAGGAAGAAGAGGAAGATCATATTGAACTTTTTCCATATGCTTATCTGCAAAAAGAGACATACATACACCTGGGTTTAGGGCATTATCGTAATATGTATAAGATCGAACCTACATTCCTATGTATACATACATCGGTCATATGCCTGCGTGTATACTATACAGGCATCATCAAAATATGTATAGGATTTAACCTAAGTTCCTACGTATTTTCTCTAAATATATGGAACAGAAGAACCGTTTACTATACATACCTTTGATTTGATTACAGCGGGCAAACAAAGGCGAAACAATTGCATTGGACCCGAGTGCCATCTATGTTGTTGTTTCCGGTAAGCTTCATACGATTCCGGTAACTCACATTGGCACTGAAATATCAAAACGAATAGAAACAGGATCGGATCAATGGGGAAATAATCACTACAAACACAAAACTTATTGCTCATAACGAGTTTCCATCTTTATATTATTACCTCAACGTCGTTTAGAAAGATGAATTTCCATCCATGGAGATGAGCTCGGACAGCAATGTCCATGTCCTCGACGGTGGTTCTTTCCAACCAGCCACCGGATTCTTCCAAGGCCTTAATCCTCCAGACGCCGGCTGTTCCATTGAACCCGAAGAAATTCAAGAACACTCCGTTCACTTGCTGTTCCACATCAAAGTGAAACGCTAAGTTTATGTTCTGTAATCTGGTCAGCAAGTTCTCATCTTTGTTCACAAACGACCATCTCGCCTGGACCAGCCCAAGCTCCTCGTTATCCTGCGAATTACACGAGGTCCCGGGATTTGAAATACAACCTTTAAGTTTAAAGCATTGCAAGCAAGTTTCCTCAATGGATGAACTTTCAACACAGTTCTTGATAAGAAACACTGCCTAAGCACTACTTATTCAATGCCTCCACATGAATGAAACTGATAAACTAGGATCCAAACTCTGCAATTACCTTAAAATGAGGGATTGTTCTGACGAGGAAATCTGGTGTTGGCTGGAAATCGGCGTCGAAAATGGCGACGAATTCGTAGTCTTTGACATAGCTACAGTTCATAGCAGACTTGAGATTGCCAGCTTTGTAGCCTTCTCTAATCTCACGGTGTCGATACACGATTCGAGCGCCTTCGTCTTCCCATTTCTGGACCTCCTCTTTGATCAAGCTCTGAGCCACGGGATCGTCGGAATCATCAAGAATCTGAATCAAAAGCTTCGATTTTGGCCAGTCTAAGTTGCAGACAGCCGCAATGGATTGCTGATAAACCTGAAAAGGAACGAAACCCAGAAACCAGAGACTGTAAATTTCTATACTTTTTGGTGGATTCAGGCCGTGGGAATCAATGAAAATGTTTTACCTCTTTCTCGTTGCACATGGGGATTTGGACAAGGACCATGGGGAAGAACCCAGTCTCGCCGGATTCGAGATCGGAGACGCTGTCTGGTTTGGGGACAGGTTTGATGTTCTTGAAGCGGATCCAGAAACAGCCGAGACAGAGGATAAGCCTGTCCAAGCTCTGGATGAGGAAGAGGATGATGCAGACATTGGCGAGGAACTGAAGCGGAGGAGCGAGATACTCTACGCGAAGCAGGACCCAGCGAGTGTAGATCGAATCAAAGAACCCTTTAATCTCAAATGGCGGAATCGTGAATATGTACTGAAGCTGCAGATTCGGAGCTCCGAAATGCCAACCCTTCAAGTAAGCAGCGACCTCGAAGGCGAGGAGAAGCACAGATACCCACAAGAACACCTTGATGCACGAGTGGAATCTCGATTTCACCGTCGGGTTCTCGGACTCCGGAGAGGAAAACGACGAGGACGAGGAGGTGGTTTCCTGGTCTGGGTCGTCGTCGGTACGGCCGGCGGCGACCCGGCGACGGACGGCGGCGCCGAGGGCTATCAATGCGGAGCCAAGGGATGTGAGACAACCTGCGGCGCGGTGGGCTTTGAGGAGGAGGACCCAAGTGAGCTGTCGAGCGTTCTTGTTCCTGGATTTCTCCCGGATTCCGACCGGAGAAGCATGGCCGCCGATGAGGAAATCTTCCTCCGACGGAGACTCGAGCTCGACCATTGACCAGTTGTTCGGATTCTCCATCTTCACCACCACCGGAGTACCTTTCTTATTCTGTTTAGCCCACCATTCAAACGAAGGAGCCATTTCTTCTTTCCTTCACCAGATCGAAAACGAAGAGAGGAAAAAGAAGCGAACCCAGATGGATTCAGGAGCCGGAGAAGAAAACCCAGAAAGGAAAATGGAGAAAAAATGGCTAAAAATTGGATCCCATTGCCACCAAGAACACCAAGTCGGAGGAAGTTGAAAACGACGACGACGAAGAAGAAGAACTGTTCCCGAGAAAGATGTATCGATGTGTATCAGAGTTTGAATTCGAATTGAACGACGCGCAATGCGACAGATTAGGTTTAGTCGAATTACAGCTTGCAACCAGAAATCAGAGGAAACTTTAAAAGACGTAATGAGCTGAAAGAGAGAGAGAGAGAGATGGTAACAGCTCAACACGTCCTTTTTGATTGCGCCAATCTGCTGTTGAAGAATATACAAAAACCCAGAAGAATAAATAGAGGGAGAAACCAAGAAATGTCAATAAAAGAGAGAACACAAACACGCCCTAATGGTCAAAATCCTTTTTTTTTTCCACACACAAAAAAAAAATCTCTTCTTTTTACAAAAAGGCCCTACCTTTACACCAGAAACAGAGGAATTTTGTGGATTTCACCGCGTGACTCAGAAACCCTAATTTCTAAGAAGAAGAATAATGACAAAGATCTCTCAAATCATTGGCAGTAAAAAGATCCATCACAAGAACACAAGATCAATGTTCTTCTTACAACACAACAACTCGATTAATCTCTCCGACAAATCCACGCGCTACCCAGATTTTGTTTTTGCTTACACCAAACTTTTTTGCTATTTCGCGTGTGATATTAACTAAGATACAGAATTCACCTCTGAGTTAATGATCACACGCGAAAAAAAAAGATTGTAAACAATTAAAAAAAACTCTCAGAAGATTTAAAAAGTGTGGAATTTTTTCTGCAACAGGAAGATGAAAACAAAAATAGAAATGTATTTTGGATTTTGTTTTTTTATTTCCTTAATATTTCTTTTTATTTTTTTAGTTTTAATCCACTAAATAAAACTGAATCAAATACAAAAAATAAATAGATATAATTTTTACAAAATACAATAATTAAATATGAAATCTCCTCTCATTGGTAACGAGTGGATGGGATAGGAAATCAGGAACAAGTCTTTTGCCGCACCGTTCATTTAGACATTTACTCTTTATATATATATATATATTTGTTTTTAGAAAACTCTTTATACTTCACGCGCCTTCGCTGCACCTTTAACGCGCCATCAGCTGATTCTTTAAATATAAATAATTAACGTACATTAATTACAGTAATAAATATTTATCATTTTCATCATACAGAATCTGGTTATTTAATATTTACAATGATATTTTTAGTTCAATTATCTTATACCTTCGAGAAACAAACAAAATATTAATTTTTTACCATATCTATTGTTTAAATCGGATTTGAATAATAATTCGGTATTCCGCTTTAGGTTAAGTTTCTTTTATTGTGTCCATATTATTCAATTTTTAAAATTCATTAAAATATGTGAATACATTGATTTCTTAACATTGTTTTGGTCAAGATTTATTTCCCTCAATAGATGTGAACGTCACGCGCTCTACAAGTTACCGAATTACTAAATTAGCCTTAATTTCATGTTAATAGCGCACCGACAAATTTACGTCAAAGATAGTCTTACGAGGCGAGGTTAATTTGGGAAAATCACTTGTTAAAAATTTCGTCTCGAATCGGGTAGAGATTCACTGTGGTGTTAGTACGGTGTTACGGTTCTCCTTATTCAGAAAGCGTGCACCGTTTCTGTCAAATCTTGACCGTACGATGTGATTACCGATTGTCAGATATGGTCGATCTACGGCTGTGAAAACGTGAAGGTGTACATGGATCAGTTGTACTGTAACGCGGAAAGGTTGTTGAAAGGACGATTTTGGTCACATGTCTTGTACGCGAGCGAGACAGTTCAAAAGGACAGGTGGATCGGTGCAAGGGTAAATGTGGAAATATACGGTATACTAGGAAAAGAGGCTGTATTCCAGGAAGATTTACTATTTTGCCACCGTTCTTGCGTATGTTCTAGCATAGCCTCTATGGTATTTTATATATTTATGCTGTCAAAATAATGGATTTTTTTGCCAACTTAATATTTGAAATTATTAAAATAATTAAATTAAACCTTGAACTAAATATTAATTCCTAAAATTAGAAAGAAAAAAAAGAAATATAATTTTCTGGTAAAAAATTCATAATAACACGGCTCAAACTATTTAAAAAACTATAATCCGTAGGCGGATGAGCAATGAAACACGTGTGCGAATGCAGAGCCCACGTGACGAATGTTGGATAGTCGCCTAGGAGTTGACACGTGGTAGGACACATGGCCCATTATGCCGGCGGCACTTGTCCGCTCCAGGAACAATGAGACCCGCAAGTTCCGGGAATGTGAAAGGTCACCGTTTTCACAGTAAATCTGCTTGGGCCGAGGCTTTTTTTTTTAAAAAATGTTTTTCATGGTCATGCAGAAAATTAATAATATCCTCGCGATAAATGAGATCATGATATTAAATGAATAAATACAAGGCGAAACGGAACAAAAAAAAATCTATATATATAAAAAGTTTGGTTCAAGGATTGTGGTGAGGACATGTGGCATCTACATCATTATTCATGTGGCAAAATCTTTTATCTTCATTGATTAATTTCTTCAACTAACGTCCATGTAAACAATACGCCTCTTCATTATACAAAATTTATAACGTATTTTTTCTTTACTAAGTCCTTATAATATTTTGTAACCGTTCATAAATCATTAGTGTCGTTTTTATTACAAAAGAGAAGGGAACGGTCGTCATCACATTAATAACCATATTTAATTTCAAAATATTGTATATTTGTTTTATCTATCATCTATTCTTAATATGTGCTTTTTATAACATGCACGTCATACTTTTTTTGGAGGATTTCCACAGGTTTGTCATTTTGTTCCCCCGTTTTCAAATGTTTGTTAGCGAGGTTGAGTGAGTTGGTTCAATGGATAGGAATTAAATTGCAGTGGAAAAATCATTCCGATTGCATAAGAAGGTTTTCGACTGGATTATTCAGAATCTGAAGACCTTGGAGACGAACCATAACAATGAAATATATATGGCAGCTGAGTTCTTTGACATTTTTTTTTAAAAAATTCTGTTGTTTGGTTGTTTGTTTGCAAGAAAACCCAGCTGTTGGGTAGATTATTATTGAATTGGTTTTGTATTTCCGAAAATAGTGAATTATAAATTTTGAATTTTTTAATATTAACGAAGAATAAAAATTACAAGTTATATGAATGTGTATATGTGTATATATAGATGTATTTGTGTGTATAACGTATATGTATATCTGTATATCTATGTATGTTCCCTGTATATGAATGTATTCGTGTATGTACGTGGACGTTACAAAAATGCATATATCTCAATACATTTTTTATTTTTTACTTTTGTATGTACGTGTATATGCGTAAATGATGCATGTATGTATTCTATAAGTTTTGTGTTTATGTATAAATATACAAATTTACAATTTAACAAATTTCATAATTCAACTAACCCAAGTGGGTTGGACCCAAATGTTTAACAATTCGTATAACCATTTACAATTTAACATATTTACAGGATTTCGTTTTTATTTCGTTTGTATGATAAATATACAAATTTCATTATTGTTATTATTAAAATAAATGATAAGTACACTATTTAATTAAGTGAATTCTACATCTCATTTATTTATTTGTTTATGATAATAAACCATATCATCATATATGTTTTTTATTTATATAAAAAATATAAAAAAAATAATAAACGGATGAGATATATTTATTTTTATATTAATTAATAATTGTAAGGTCAAAGTATGTATTTGTTACATATATGTATGTATATATATACATATATATTTGTTATTTGTCTATACTGTATGTATGTGTATATACGTATATGTATTTATATGTATAAATATGCATGTATATATATATATATATATGTGTAATAATTTAACAGGATTACACAAATTCGCTTGGAAATAATATTATTTATCCATATTTCTATGATAAACATACAAATTTTATTATCATTATTAAAACAAATGATAAGTACAATATTGAATTCAATCAATTCTATATCTCATTTATTTAACAATTAATAATGATTGTATTATTAATAATATTATATACATATATTATATGTATACATATATGTGTATATCGTTTTATTTTATTTTTAAAATATATATGTATGTGTTTATGTATACATGTATGTATGCATGCCGTCATAACAGTTTTTTTTTACAAAACTTCTTATTAAAATGTTACTGTAATTAATACAATCTTGCGGCAGATGATGCCGAATGTCGTCTTTTAAAGGTTAGTCAGAGCATACAAAGTGTTCAATCACTGTTCAATCACTTAGCCAAGAGAGGTTGGTGAAAGGTAATATATATTTGCAACCTTACTTGAATAAATATATATATATATATATAT
>NW_010960187.1:2773071-2795396 GCF_000463585.1 Tarenaya hassleriana | reverse complement strand
AAAAAAAGTATCCCTGCCATGCATACGAGAGGTAGCGAAGCTTCTGCATAATATATAATTACCGTATTAATAAAACATTTTTTTTATTGTCACCCATCAGAAAAAGGGACTATGTAGGTCCATGAAAAATGTATATTATTTAAACTAAATTAGAGTCAGGTAAGCAACAAAATTGTAATACTTTTGTCCGAGTGGATGATTGAATAAGGTTTTGCCATTGTTTATATATATATATATATATATATATATATATATATATATATATATATATATGTATTTGAATTCAAGAAAGCAACTAAAAAATTATATCTTTTTGAAAATAATAACACACACATATATACATATATATAGTTATGTGAATTTAATAGTTATGTAACGACATGGTGACATGCTAAATGTGGTGCTTTGGGACACCGACACATTGTCTCTTAGGGACATCTCAGGGATTAATGCCGACACATTTTTTTAATGGAACTTTCATTTACAATTTTTTTTAAAAAAAAATCGAATTCTGAATAACCAAGTCTAATAAATTCAGAAAATTTAAACATTACGCTCTTTTTAGACAATAGGATTAGTTATAGAATCTGACAGCGGTGTAAATTCGGTAATATAATATAAGCAGTATGCTAGTAGAATTATGAGAGATTTTGATATGGAATATACTTTTTATGTGAAATTCTGCTTCTCTATAAAGATCATTTTAATTTGAAATTTGAATTTATTTGAGATGAATGAATTATTTAACCAAAACGTCATTCTTTTCTCGTGTCATGTTTGTCATGTCTTTTGTGTAACATTAAATGTCGGTTTGCATGGTAGGCCAATTTCTGCACTGCTGCTTCGGTTCTTTTTGTTTTAATAACAAAATAAACTCATTCCCTCGAATCGTTTGGGATAAGTCTGCGTACAGCAGAGACATAATTATTAATTATGTTTTTTTTTTCAACCGTCCTACGTATAAACGAATTTTTTTTAATTCGAAAGTTCACCGGACCTTTGGTCTAACTACATCTCCCATCTAGAGGAACGGGAAAATCCATGTGAATGCCTCTCCCCACGTTTGGGTTTGAACCCAGGATCAGAACATGTTTTGATAAATTTGGCCACCCAAGTCGTACAAAAGAATTTACTTTTGATAAATTTTGATTTCATAAAGAAAAGAATTTATAACAAGAGACGTGTATAAAAGTTTGTGCCAAACCATAACAAAGATTCGTGTCTCCAAATCATTAGAGAGGGAAACGTTGCATTTGGAGTTTCATCACATTAAATAACAAACCCTATATTTTACTATTTTATAAATATATAATTTTGCTTATATATATATATATATATATATATAATAAAGTTATAAGCCCAATCATGGAACAACAAAGAAAACGTGCAAACTAGCAAGGCTCTATTATGCTTCCCATGTCTCTCTTTGAGTTAGGTGTCTTTGTTAATTGAATCTTTCTATTTGTTTAATGCTATAAACTTGTTGGATTGTGACTCTTGCCGATGTTCAATTCCTATTTTTTTACTTGCAAGTCCACGCATTATTGCTACACATGAACAATATCCATCTTCTTTAATACATAAATATATATGTCTGTGTGCGCGTCAAAATTTTAGTTTTTGTTTATATTATTAGAGTTTTGTATTTTTTTAGTTAAATATTATAGGAACGGAGGTTAAATTGCATATTTGAGTCTCTGGTAACCATTGAGTGAGGCGGGTCGAAAAGATCATGCATGAAATGAAGCATAGTAAAGTCCGGTTTGGTTCGGGTTGGATTTGAAGCGCCTTTATAGATTCGAGAAAATGTTATCGAAAAGAGACGAATTGAATCCGGGTCGGTTCGGTTTTGGTTCAAGGCAGGTTTATTTGGGCACCCATTGTATGAATTTGTTCGTCAAGTGTCATTCGTGTAAACATTTATTCATCCTGTTAACACAAAAGGCAAGTCTGATAAAGATGGAGATTCCTGGGAAACTGTCACCTTCTAAACCGAACAAAACCTGATTACAGTGTCGGGTTTGTGACGGTGACAGTGAACCGACCCGAAGAACCAAATGTTTCACATGTAGCCTACTGATCTAACGAACTTACATCGTCTTCACTAATATTGCATCAAGATGCAGGTTTTTTTGCTTACAGATTGATCTAATGGGAGCAATCTGGCTCCAAGGTTCTGCATCGGCCATTGAACCCTTTCAGAAAGCATCGGTGAAATATCTCTGTGACACCCGAAAGAGAAGCTACTCGGAAGCATCCTCCGGAGAACGATTCTGTTCAGTTGTGCAGCTACTTCTCCTCCATAACATTCCCGAGAACAGCCATAGAAGTTGAAGGACGCCACCATTTCCAAAATGGAGAAGAAACATCCGTGTTCTTGATCCGAAAATTGCAGAGACAAACTTGATAATGACGAAGAAGCAGCTGATTCCAAAGAACTGAAAGTATAAACCTTTTTCCTGAGATCGAGAGTGAACACTGGTTTAGAATACCATAACATCACACACAAGAAAAAAAAAAGAACCCGTTTTCGTGAAAAAGATCAAACATTTAAGCTGAGAAGTCTCGGGTTCTTCTTACAGAAATAGTAAATACCTCTGAGTCTGGAAGCATTACGCTCGCTGTCTCTTTCAAGAGTTCACAGACCAAACAGCCAATGAGCAGACCTAAAGGTACCATGAGTTCTTGACTGATGGCTATGGAGGTTAAGACATCAGATACAGAGCTTATAACAAACCAGGCAACAAAAGACCACTTCAACAGAGTTCTTCCCAGAGACATCAACCTCTGCATCAATAAAGTTTCTGCCTTTCTCCATGGAAAATCTCTCAAAGACTTCAGGACGTCCTCTTGAACAGTCTCCGAGATACCAATTAGTTCCACATACTTTCTTGGGCTTCCTCCCATGGAAGAACAGGGCAATCTTTCGAAGCGGGCACAAGTTGAAACACGTCCATGGAACGGAGACCAAGGCACAGATGCAAAGGCTTTTGCCTGAGAAGGAAATACAACACAAAACATCTAACAAACAATGCCATAAAGTCCTCCAAAGAGTTCAAAATTTGAAAAAAACTTCTTTATATCAGAGGATATATTCTTCTTAATCCACCAAAGCTCTAAGCTTTGATGAATTCTGACTCAAACCCAGTTGTTATCATTATCATACAAGAACAATGGGCACCATTTAACACCAAAACCTCAAACAACTCAATGTAGGTTCCCACAGACAGAAGAAGAAAAAACAAACGAATCCCAGAATCTGAACCCAATAAATATTTGTGGAGCTAAGCTTCATCAAACAAAGATTGCGAAAAAAACAAACAAACCAAACATCAACAAAACAATGTCTTAAAAGGAAGGATTTCATTTCACAAGCAGTTCGGGTTCATCGGCAATCAACATCTGCCGACTAAGTTTATCATCCGAGTTCGAACTTAACCCAAATCTGCAAATCGGATTTATTTTATATACAAACCTTGAAATCTAGAGACGGCAGGGGCAGAGGCAAAGCTGGCGCGAGAAGGGTCATTTTTGCTCAGCTCATTTGAGTCTCATCTCTTCTTCGATGGCCATTCTTCTTCTCGGCGCAGCAGGTTTTTCCAGAATCCAGAGCCTGATAGGAATTGGGCTTTTTGTGGGCTTTTGAATTGGGCTTTTCTCTATGAGAAAATAGGCGCACCGAGCTCTAAATTGAAGATAATATATTTTAATACAAAAATATACATCTAAATTGAAGATAAAATATTTAAATTATTCGTTATTTTTATGATTTTATTTAATTATTCTATATCACCATCAAATCGATATTAAAATATCAAATAAAATACGTATTTTTTAATTAGACTTTTAAGAACGTTTTAAACAAAATTTTGATATTTAATTTGTGAAAGTTTTAAATATTAAAATATGTAATATTAAATCATTTAATTGTTGATATTCATTTATCTCTTAAAAAATATATGTTGGATTAGTGTCACCACACCAACCGTTGATGTAAATTAATAAACACGTGAAAACTCTAGTTTGACATGCAGTTTCTAGCTACTTTGTCTTATTTTAAGAATATTAGAAATTTCAAATTTAAAAAAAAAATATTGGAGCTGTCTCCGTTCGGCGGTTGTTTAGGCAACGAAAAAAAAAGACCACTTCATGGCTCCTATGTTAATTAATTAATTAATTGCCTGATGAGTTAATTATTTTAAATTTGTTTTTCATGATAATCTCTAATATATATAGGATAATAAAGATTCATTCGTACATGGCACAAAATATTTGCCAGTCGAATTTATATCCAATAACGCATTTAATTGGGTTTCTTTCTCTTTTATATATCTTGCACTTTGTGAAATTGTTGTGTGCTTCAAATAATGGCCATTTCTTTTTTCATTTGAACAAAAGACCTTGCAGTTAAACCAATATTTATGCGTTTACATATATATAGACATGCACGATCTTGCAAGTACATGCAATGCCATACGGACGACGCATGTTTTGTAATAACGTGTTTACGGTCCATACCGACAAACTTGGAAAATATAAAATGTAGGAAAATCCGACATGTTTCATACACAAAACACCACTGGCCATTCATTTCTGTATCTTAATATTTCATTAATTTATACATCCAAGAGGTAATTACACTACTAACTGCAACACCGATCGGTATTTACGGAAAGATAAAACCCAAGGTTCATCTATCCGAAGGCCACAATCTGCTAGTGCAATACCTTTGGATGCATAGTAAGGTTGTAGTTATCTGATGAAGGGCAAAGAGGTGGGAGAGTCATTAGAGATGTGAAGTAACCCCAAGAACCGGTGTTACTTGCTTCACAAGTCATTGTGTCGGTAAACGGAAACACTTCGCTGTGGTTGATCTCGCTCCGCCCTTGCATTGCCTGAAAACCCGTCTCGCTTTGATCAGTACCAAATCGGGTTTGGAAATGTATCTGAGGCGTTGTATGGTTCATGGATGAGGCCGGATGCAATGGAGAAGGAATGGGTCGGAATGATGAGAAGCTATTCCCATCGGCCATCAGTCCTTGACTGTCATCTCCACTGGAGAAGCGCCCATCCGGCTCGAAGAGAAAGTCTTTGAAGGGTAAAGATTGGTTTGGGAGATTGCAAGGGAATTCTCTTTCCCAATAAGGAGGTTTTTCCTTGACATCATGATCATGGATGTTATGGTTGATGCTAGTGATAGAAGATGTAACCATGGCATCTTTGTCCACTCCTTGCTTCGTCATGTTCATGTAACCGCTGCTGTTCAGTTGGTTACCGAGGAACCTCTTCTTCAGCCTCGTGTTCCAGTAGTTCTTTATATCGTTATCCGTTCTTCCCGGTAATTGTGATGCAATAGCAGACCACCTATAAACCATACATGAATGTGTATATATATATACTCATAAACACTTACATGATTTCATCAAGGATAGATTAGAAGATAGACTTAGACATCTATGTATATTACCTGCTTCCAATGCTAATGTAGAGGCTGCAAATGATGTTATCTTCCTCTTGGGAGAAGCCTCCATGCCTTATATTCGGCCTTAGGTAGTTCAACCACCTTAGACGGCAACTCTTTCCACATCTCCTCAACCCTAAAACATTACATTACATATACAGATTACATATCAAACCAAAAGCATATATATACATAGCTATATAATATATATATCATCCGTGAAAAAGGGGATCATTATGTTGGATATTACCGATCTTGTGAGGCAAAGCGATCCAATTACCGCCTGTGCCATGCGTCTCTATGTGGGATTTGAGCTTAGCATCTTCTTCAGGAGACCATGGCCCTTTCTTTACATTGGCCTTGTCGCAACAAGGTGCTCTTCCCATCTCTCTTCTCTCTTCTTTTTCCGGTGAAATTTACGACCTTTGACTTTGGTCAAACAAGATGTTCGCTACTGAAACAACATGAGCTTTTGAAGAAGAAGAAGAAGAAGAGAGAGAGAGAGAGAGAGAGATTATTGTGATTATGAATAGAAAATTAGAGAGAGATGGGAAATGGCGGAGAGAAGACTTTGGGCTGTCTTCTGTTTGTAGTCTTACTTAGTCGAGAATCACATTGATATATACACATAATTATATGGATGGAACTGCGGTGTAACCATTTCTTTTTGTGGGTCGTTTTGCCTCTTTTGAAAAAACATTGACGATGCAAATTCCTTATTTTTTTATATATGTTTATTTATTTATTTTTTTGTATAATTTTATAAATTTTTTTTTATAGTATATGACGTTGAAATTGAGAGCAGCGACTGTTTCCATGGATTTTCTATTTTGACATTTCATTAAATGAGTAGGTAAAGTAAATTATATTGCAAAATTTAAATCCGGAATAGACTAAAGCCTCAGCTTTTCTAGAAAGAAAATACTAGAGGGGAGTGTTTTGGTATTTTACATTCAGATTTTTCAAAAAAAATTATATTTGTTCGATTTTTATATTAAATTTTATTAGATTCAACTAGTTTTTCTTAATAAAATGTTTATCTACTATAGTCTATAATTATTGAGTTTTGTCACCAGCAAATAGATATAAAAGATATGAAGTCAAACAGTAAATATTTTTAAAAGATATTCGAAAATATTTTTTAAAAGTTTTTTCATACTATTTTTATAAATATTGAAATAAAAATCTAGGCTCTTTCATAATAAGAATTATTTTTTTAAATAAAAATTAATTCGGTTCGATTTAAATAGAATTATGAAAAACCGAATAAAAACATATAAAAATGTTCATTGGTATATCCTTAACGGAAATAAATCCCCCATAAAATTAAGAATCCAATAAATATTATTTTCTGCTTGTCAAATGATAAATTTTCCCAATGAAAAAAAAAAGTGTGCCTGCTCTCATCATGGGTTTGGTCCGAACTCTAGTTGGGCTTTAGGTGGGCTTAAAGAGTAATAACGTTAAGTAGCCCAACCTATTTGTGAAAACATAAATATTTACGGGCCTAATTATCAAAGCCTTCGTACGCAAATATTTTAAAAAACAAAATAATTTACGAAAATAGAAAATCTAAATCCGCCTTTCAGATATCATCGTAAATCTTTTAGATTTTTTTTTTTTTTTTTTTTAACTGAAAAAAAATTGGGAGATGAGAAATGGTGATACATATTACATGAATATAACCCATGGTCCAAAACATTACAAAAGAAAGCTATATATAACACTGAACTATGGACACTACAAATTCTCACTTGTAACACGAAAGCATCAACATATATTCATTCATATAAAGGCTCTATATGTATATATGTATGTATATATATATACCAATGCAACATGAACTAGTCGATGCATGGACTGACGTGGATTTAAACCAGTGAAGAATGCGATATTTCTTTATGGTCCGAGACGATAAGGACCGTCACCAATGTAATGGCCATCCATGTAAAGAGCCGCGTTCTGAGGATGCAAACCATCCATCACCATGAATTGCATATCCTCCGATGGCTTCCAATGGCGTTTCCTTTGGTTTATGAACCAATTGTTGATCTGTTTCTGATCTAAACCCGTCGATTCCGCCAATGCCACCTTCTCCGATTCCTGCACAGTCAAAATTAAAATCATTATACGCATATTTATATTCGATTCGTCGCAATATGTTGCAATTGTAGATCGATTTTCTCGTCTTTCTATTTTATCTAACCGAAGTATCTGAGCAATTGAATCGTCTAATCTCGGTTGCCTAAGCGTTTTTCTTTTGCGGTGGAACGATGAGAGGAGATACGAAGTCGGGTACGTACAGTGGGATAAGGCCATTTGTAATGCAACTCCCACCAAGTGAGCAGCTTCTGCCTCGCCTCTTTCGGCAGCTTCCCTTTCTTCTTCTTCTTGGACAGTTCTTGCTTCAGGCTGCTCAAGTAGCCGCTGTACTTCTTCAGCAAGTGATTCTTGAGTTCCCGATCTTCTGCTCGAGGATCGATCTCTGGCAGTTCGGTTTCACCGCCGCTGTTGTTGTCTTGGTCCTCCGACGATGACCCCGCTCCTTCGCATTTCCCATCTGTATATATATGTATATAGATACATACATTTCAACACAAAATTAGAGAATCTACACACAAAAAAGTGCAACAAGCTTAAGATTTGTCTTTGAGATATACACTAATCCTAGAAGCCAAGGAACTTATAGTTAGGCACATTTGTACAATATAATGTATAAAATTATTTAATTAGCTTATCAATATAGATCGATGAACAAAAGAAGAATGTGAAAAACCCCACTTTCTTGGATGCATTCCTAAAAGAGAAAAACAAGAAACATATGAAACAAAAGTGCAAACGCTACATATTTTGACACTTGCCATAACAATCTGTCTCTATACCCAACAATTATCGTCTCATTTCCAAATGATTACACATATTTATGCAATCTGACGGCAAATAAATTAATGCGTAATATGATCCAACGAAGTTATAATTATATATATATGTATGTATGTATGTATGTATGTATGTATGCATGTATGTATGTATGTATATACGGGTAGACAACCCAAAAAGAAAACAGACCATTTATCACACTCCATCATGAGCCCTACATTGTCACTACATAGCTTTATAGTACATGTTTGGCAACTTTCCTATTACTCGATTCAATGATTCATATGTTATATATGCATGTATGCACCGTATGTATCTAAGGATACATATATATTCACATTCACATGTACATACAAACGTACCGGCGTTGTTGAATATACGAACGGGACCTTGGCACGACATGTTAAGTTGGGCTTCGATACGACGTATGAACTCCATAGCTTCTTGTATCGGTCGTGTTAGCTCTTCACGGTACTTAACCAACATGTCACAATAAGCTTCCTGTTAAATTCAGAATCTTTTTTGCATTAGACGAATGTAAAACTAATCATGTTTAAACCTAATTAACAACACAAAGATTAGAGATTGATAATAATATTAATTAATAACCATGAATTGATCCAATTCGGGGTCTCTTGGTGCACCGTAGTCTCCAGACACCGCCGCAGCTGATCGCTGCCTTGTCTCGAACTCTTGCAGCGCCGCAGTGAGTCTATCTACAACCTCAGGAGGAGCTCCTATCTATAAATATATATATATATATCAATAATCAAACAAAAACTTCACTCCAAAAAATGATTTATTCACACACACACACACATATATATATATATATATGAACAGTTTGCAGTTATGCGTATGTTCATGTATCCAAGTATAATGGGGGGTTTTGTACCTTTTGGCAGTCCATGTAAGCTTCCAAGAGGCTTGAGTACTGAGGATGAGCGATTATCTTCGCCTTCATGGCCTCGACTTCGCTACCGACAGGAATGTTGCTGTTGCTGTTGCTGTCATCGTTGTTGTCGCCGCTTTTGCTGTTGCTGCTGCCGTTGTTGTTGTTGTTGTTGTTGGGTTCTTGGTGATTGTGAATGGCTCTCATCAACATAGAGTAGTGGTTGAGAAATCTTGAGGAGCTGGCTTCGGATTTAACAACTGGGTTGGGCTGATCGTGATCGGATCGGAAGCAACTCTCACCCGCTTGATGATGATGATGATGATGATGAACAAGCTGAGAGCTCATGTTGGGGAACAACATGTGGTGGTGATTACTATTATAACCAGATGTATAATTATTGTTGTTGTTACTGTTGCTGTTGTTATCATCGTTTTTGTTGGGAGGCGAGCTCTGAGTGTAGAAGAAACTTCCTCTTTGAGGAGCGGAGGAGTCGTGGCGGCGGTATTCCTCCATGCCCAGATCAGACAAGAGAAAAAAAAAATATTTTTTTTTGAAAACCCTAGAATTGAATTGAAGGAACAGAAAACCTAGGTGGGCGTAGGATGAAAGCTTGACAAGAAAAGAGAGAGGGGAAGGGATTTGTGAAATTGTTTGCTTTTCTTCTTTGTTTTTTTTAATTTATTAAATATTTGATTTTCACAGGTTTCTCTCTACAATTAAGAACATCAAATCCAGATGACTGAGACGACTCATGAGAGATGAATGGAAAAGGTTATAACAGTGGCAAAATAAAAAGAGGAATTTATTATTAGTTTTTTAAAATGAAATGAAATGAAGTGAAGTTGCACCAACAAAACACGAACGGGCATGTAGTTTTCAAGAGGGAAGTGACATTGAAGAAGAGAGGAGAAAATGAGAGAGAGAGAGAGAGAGAGAGAGAGAGAGAGAGAGAGAGAGAATGGAAACAATAATGAAGGGAGAGTTGGGTGGCTTCGGTGGATTGACAAGACGTTATTTGCCTTTGGGAGAAAAAAAAAAGCAATTTCAATATTATAATGAGAAAAAAAATATATCAGAAAACTATATATTATAAAAAGAAATAATAAAAGAGGAGAGAGAGAGATAAGGCTAAGCTAAGCCATCTCTCCTTTCAGCTCTTTTCTCCTGTTTCCTTGTGATTTCCGGTAAAAAGGAAGAAATGGAAAAACATAAAAAGTTCTGCATTTTATAACTAAAGTTTTTATTATTAAATTAAAATTATAAATATATATATATATACTATCAATCTCTCTTACTATAAGAATATCATATAAATATAGATATTATTAGGGTTTGGTGGATCATTTGTTTTATATAGAAATATAGATAAACGGATTTTGATGTCATTTAGATATAATAAAGAATAATTATAAGAATTTTTGTTAGAAAACTGGGATATAAAATGAACAAGAAAAGTAGATCGGGAACCGGATAACTCTTTAAGGCGTGATACATTTTCCTAAAAACGTTATTCCGTCCTATACGAGCAAAAGACTTCCCGTAATACGTTTTTGAGATACAATGAAGAGAAAAATGATCTTAATTTGCTCTCCTAAGAACACAAACACAAAAAACCGCAAGAAGAAGATGAACAAAAGGCTTTTGTGAGTGTTTTGCAAGAACAACCACAAAAGTGCTCTCAAATCTCTCAAAACACGAACCTAGATCTGTTGTATTTCATGTTTGGATGTCCAGATGTGTTTATAAACACTCCAAATATCGAAAAGTATGAAGAAATCAGAAGTTTTTTCCGAACGGTCGTGATTTTTCGTTATTTCCGAACTGCTCAGAAAAAACGGGTTGCCCGCCCGTTTTTTCGAACTACCCGCTCGTTTATTCCTGAACTGCTCAGAAAAAACGGGTTGTCCTCCCGTTTTTTCGAACTACCGCCCATTTATTTCTGGGCTTTATTCCTCAGAAAAAACAGGTTGTCCGCCCATGTTTTTGAACTGTCCTCCTATTTTTTCTGAGATCACCTTTCACGTTCAAAACCGAACGTAAACTTTTCCGACAAATCCTTAACAACTTAGCCAATTGATGACACGTCTTTTACAAGTATTTAACTCCTCCACCATACTCGTAATACACGTGAAACATGAATCCTTTTGAGAGATTCTAAATTCTCATTCATTTACTCTAAAAATCCCAACAATTTTAACATTGGAATACATTCTAGATCTAGTATTCTTGTTAGAATGAACATTTTTTATTATATCAAATTTTAATTTTATAGTTTTGTAGTGGTTTGAAAAATTAATTGTATGAATATTTCAAACAAAAAATGAACCATGGATTTAGGTAAACCACAAGAAACACAAACAAGAAAATGATATTTAGAGATAATATCCATAAGCACGGATTTGATCGGTAAATAATCCAATCAAATAACAGAACTTGAACCAATTTTAATTTCTCAATAATTATTTTTCATCTTCACTAAAATAAAATTGGATACGATGAAGACTTTCACATAAATCAGTATCCACATTCAAGTTAAAGTTTTAAAATTTTGATTTGATTATTTTATAAAATATATTTTATAGAAAAATTAATCTATGCCATTTTCATATAATTTATAATTAAATTAAGATTTATTCTATTCAATTCAAAATCAGTATCTATAGAAAAAGCTATTTATTTTCCAAAATATTTATTTCCTATTTTTTTTGTTATTATATTTCATTTACAAGTATTCGATGTGATTATATGTTATTTGATATATTAGATTGAATTTTATATATTCAAATATAATTATTAAGATATTCCAAAACTCAACTCTACTTTGTGTACACTTATCGTGGTATAAACCGATTTCGTCGAGTGACGTCACGTATTATTTGCTATTTAGCAAGAGGAATAATCAATTGTATGAACATACCAATTATATATATATATATATACATATATATATAAGAACATGAAAATATTTAATTAGCTGAAAAGGGAAAAAAATAAAAAAGAACCGGTCAAACTACAAAAAAAATTAATTAATTAATTAATTAATAAAAAAAGAGGAAACTAGGTTTTCAACGATAAGCAGTGACAAACAATGGCAGTGATGAAGAAACCAAGACTCCGCATTGAACTGTTTCTTATGACCCTTCTCTGCTCATACCCACATGCTCTCCCTGTTTTGACTATATAATATATATATATATATATTAACATTGACGAAAACGATTTAATTAATACTAATATTCCGTATACTTGATCGTTATAGTATATTATGAAAATTGCCATATGTTGTATAATCTTTCAACAATCTCGCACCAAATTGAAATTGAAAACATGGTTCATTTTAGCTTTGGTTTAATCAATTTTAAATTTTTTATCTAAATAAAATAAAAAATAGATTATAGATAAAAAAAAATATTAAATTTGGTTTGATACCTTTTTTTCTGCATCTGTTAAACTTTTTAGTTTATTTTTTAAACTAATTTTTTTCTTTCAATTTTTTATATTTATATTATATTCATATTTAAATTAATTTCTATTAATGCGATTCCAAAAAATTATAAATAAACAAGAAAGAAATTGGAATTCGATCACCCATTTTTTTTTTTCCGGTCTTTAAATTGATAATAGATAATGAGATTATAACAACAAACAAAATATTAATTTCACCTACAATGTCATAAAGCAGAGAATGCGACCGTTGTTGAATGATTAAAGATTTAATAGCGGTAAGCTTTGCTTTGAGCATTATTGAAAGGTACAATTTTTTTTAATGAAATTATCTCTAATAAGAGGTTCGATATCAATATATTACATTATATATATATATATATTACATAAAATTTGAGGAAAGATATATCTAACCATAACGTTAAAGGAATATAGTTGATAAAATAGATAATATTTTTTAGAAATCACATATTCTAACACTCAAATATGGATACTATAAAACCATTGTCTTACAAAATTATTTTATTTGACATCATTTACAAATTTTCATATAGAATAACGTTTTATCTTTTGTTTTCGTTTTTATGTACGCCCACGTTGCATCTATACCTCCATGATCCTTGGTATCATATGCCAAAGGTTTTTCTTCTTGATGTTTTTCTCCACGCTTGACCCTCGTTCTTAACAAGTACATTACCATCTAAGTTTCTTTTATTCATATACCCAAAATATTTCTCCTTAATCTTAACAAAATCTGCCCAAAAAAAAAAATACAAGGCCGATACTTCAACACTTCACTGTTCATGACCGATTTACGCGTGTGTGTGTGTGTGAGAGAGAGAGAGAGAGAGAGCGAGGGAGAGAGAGGGAGAGAGAGAGAGGGAGAGAGAGAGCTAATGGGCCATGTAGAAAATACAACTCCCCCGAGAGATGCGCGCTACAAAAGGAGAGATGGGACATATACACAGAGGACCCATCTCTGATCTCTGTGGCAGAACTCTCTCTCTCTCTCTATGTATATATATGTATGAGTGTACATATTGATGAAAAATTTATATTTATATATGTATATATTATATATATAAGTTAACTTTTGGAATCTTTGTTTTTGTAGTGTTTTTTCTTCTATTCGTTGTTTTGAAGAAGTTGCATAGGGTGGTCATTTCGGTTATTAACCGAATAATCGAGTTGAACCGAACCGAACCGAATAAGACATAACCGTATTCGAACCGAATCCGATATTAAAAACGAACGGTTATGATTTCTTTAAACCCGAAAAACCGAAACCGAACCGAACCGAATAAAAAATAACCGAAAAACTGAGAGAATAACCGATATTTTTTTTGAAAAATTAAACTTTTTACCAAAACCGAACCGAATCCGAACCGAAAAATAACCGAAAAAAACCGAACCGGAATTTATATAAAAACCGAATGGTTATAATTTTTCTATAACCGAAATAACCGAACCCGAATATAACCGAACCGAACACGAACCGAAAACCGAATTGGCCACCTCTACTTGCAGTACATTTTTTTTTTGGGTTGGGGGGATCATGGATGCTGTATTGTCTTTGGTATAATACGAGTGAGCAGAAATGACATATACCGCCCATGGAATATGGCAACTTCACGCACATCTATGCAAATGTATATTTTATTCGCTAAGTAAAACGTGGCTCAATTTATAATATATATATATATATATATATATTATATTTCTCTCTTTAAGTACCTTGTTTTTACACATTGCCCCTTTAATATCATTTAAATGAGAAATTTAATTGATACGTGAAAAGTCGAATTAAATCGTTATAAAATTGAATAAAATACATTTCAGATCGTACATTAAAAATGGAAAGAAAAAAAAAAGGATAATGAACCGACATGAAGACAAAGCCATGATGCTGTTTGTCTTGTGATGCAAGAAGATTAAATCGCGTGGAAGCATATCATACGCATATTTTAAATTTTAATATTATTTGTTTCCTTTTTTATTTAAAATATTTTCTCTACAGGGTAATTAGTGTAAGATTCCTCCATATATACAGCTGCCCAGTCTTTAGTTATTGATGTGAAAGACAAGCTAAACCAATTATTAATGACATTTTGCTTTTATCCCTAATAATTAGAATTTAGAGATCATTACAGGAAATTTAATCATGTTTGACAACGTATATGATATATTGAACTATGGTTTAAGTCTAGATTTCAATATTCATTTTATGAACAAAATCTTTTTACCGTATATATATGAATGAGTAAAGGATCATTGACGGTAAGCCATTTAGCAATATCATCTATATACTTTATATCTTATATTATATGCTTATATGATTATGAAAAAAAAATCCATTTAATTTTAATTTGGAGAATCTATTTCTTCGTGTTTATTAATTGATAAGGATTGTTTATATTTTATTATGCAGCTGCAAATATTTGAACGGATCGGGCTTATACAAACATTTTCTATAATCTTTGAGAAGAATAATAAGCGTGATTAAACGAGACAATATCTAATTAATTGCCCTTAAGTTTTGTTTTGAAACCTTATTTTTTCGCTTAATTGGCATAAAAAGGCATTGATTTGCATCTTTTCCAAAAGCCTTTTTTGGTAATTTCAAATGCAACCTTATCATTGCCTTCGACGACGACGACGACGACGATGTAAGAAGTTGGATTATCTAAATTTTAAATAAACCTGAGGTTAACTAATAGTTAATTAAGTTTTTTCAAAAATTAATAATTAATTAATTTTAGAGAGAGAATTTGAACTATGAGTACATTATTTCAGGAAAAAGCAGCGTAATAAATCTATCAGTCGAAACAAAACCTATTACACAACAAAATGAAAAAAACCATAGTCAATTATCACGTTTTATGTTATGTATATATAATATTTTTCTAATATTACTATATTACATTCGCTTTATCTTAAATGATTCTTATTGGTGGCTCTACTTCAAATGATGTTTTAGAATATATTTTTTTTTATTTCATTTGACATGACTTTGTTGAGAAATAGCCAAAGAAAAATAAAAAGAGGGATAGTAAATCAAACTATTTTTTAAAACGTGTCAAAATTCAAAACATCACTTAAAATGTGAAGGAAAGAGCATGATTTGACAGCTCTAGTAAATTTCGAATCATATGTGGATGAATGTTTTCGATTTTTTTTTTATGGAAGTCTTTTACTACTTGCATATTTGGTCTAAATTTAGATAGACTGTTGCCACAATTTTATTGTACCATGAAATATCAACGTGTATCAGGGGAATATCTAATAATATTAGGAATACAAATCTGATATATATATATATATATATATATATATATAGACATCGATGACTATATTATAGCCATCGTTAATCCAAATTTGATTAGATCAACCGATGAAAATGATCTTACGTCTGTCCCATCGTCTGTCCCATCCCTGTTAAACTCCCGATCCCGAAATTAGTTTAGGTATTGGATTAGAATACCCGATTAATAAAAAAGTGGCATAATCATGATCATGCAAGAAGCAGATTCTCGTAGGAACTTCCAAGTTGTAATAAATTTTGATTCTCTATCAAATAAGGACTATACAAAAGCAAAATGATCACTCGAGAATTGCTGTTTTTTTTTAATTATACTTCTATAAGTAGCAATCAATCCATTGACAGAAAAACAAACAAGTCGATGTTATTACTATATGGTATGGGACTCAATTTAAGGAGAGAAAGAAAGACGAGGTGTCAGCTACTCGAGCGTAGATAAGACGTGGGTTTGTCACTGTGGAGGTCATAGAGAGAGAGAGAGAGAGAGAGAGAGAGTAAACGACAGAGATACTAGCAAACTGAAACTGAGTTACCATACGAAAGAAAGAACAGGGCTTTCGGGAGTAGAGAGACTGCTTCCCCCTCTGAGACTCCCACAACTTCACACAGTCTCTTCAAGTCCCAATGCATGTCCTCTACTCTCTTTCTTTCTCTCTCTCTCTCTCTCTCTCTCATTTATCATAATTCCATTTATTCATTTATATATAATAACTCACATCGATCCACATATGCATGTAATTCACTCCCCTATGTTCAACATATGGGTCCACTTTCCCATTGTCAATTAATAAAATCTTTAATGTTAAGACTTACCAAAAGGATACTTCGTTCGTTTCATATATACTCTAGTCTTTGTGAAGGTCATTTCGTGAAAATGCCATTTATATATATAGTAAGAGATAATGTTTGTACTCCAGATATTGTAATCGAATGGTTACATATGTTATATACGAATTAAGCAATGTATATTTACAAAATTTAATGGGAAACTCAATTAATCAGACCGAAATATTGTATTTTAAAAATAAAAAAAATTCCAATAAAAATATAGTTTTTTAAAAATAGTTTTATCATAAAAATGGACTGAAAATTAATAAGAAAACCGAATATAAATAAACAAATATAAAAATTGAATTTTGATTTGGTAATTTGGTAATTAATGAGGAAAATAGTGGATGATGGAAATCGATCGAACTGACGTGACATGTTGATACACGCACGGAGCCAAGGAAGTCTCGCTCGTTTCCTTCGGTGAAATGCGGTTTGTACGTATGTGTCTTATGTTGCCTTTTGGACAACGAATACAACAAGCTCGAAACCAGGGGACACTTGGAGACTCACTAAGGTATTCCTATGGTTAGATTTCAAGAGGATATCCAGGCCAAAGGGCACTCGGAGTCCTTAGAAATCAACACACAAGTCGGACTAAAACAGAGCACTCGAGAGCACTCGGTTTAGGTGATAGATGGAAGGGAAGTTCCAGGCCAAAGGGCACTCGGATGATTCCCAATTTTTGATGGAAGATAGGGGTATAAAAGAGGATTCAAAGGAGCTAAACCAACCTTGAATCCACCACGGTTTGACCTTGCACAAGGGTGACACACACACACATGCGCAGAAGGCGATACTCTCGGACACACCAAGAAGAAGAAGCAATTAAGCAACTCGATTTTTATCAATTCAAAGTCTGCTCATTCTTGACATACAAAGGCCTTTAAATAGGCTTGAAATACAGAAGAAATCAAGGGAAATTCGTGCACAAGGAGGAGCTAACAAAACATTAAAGAAAGGTAATGGAAAACAAGACACCATAAAGTAAGGAAAAAGTGGAAAGTTGATGGAAGTGGATGTGCAACGTCTTGCAACGGCTAGGAGCTTTAAATTAGGTCTTCATGAGGTTAAAAGGGTGTAGAAAGCTTCTCAAATTCGTGCTTGATAAGGGCTGGCCGAAATTTGGTACAAAGGTTGCACCATATCCTCTCTAATGGGTTGACATCTTCTTGGACTTGTGCAGAATATTTTTGGGCACTTTGGGCTTGAATCTTCAGTCCATTTATTGAGAATACAATCCTCAAATATCTTCTTAGTAGCCCACATGTTAGCCCATGAAGTCTTTGGTGTTGGACAACATAAACTCCATAACAATGTGACGTTTTAGCGCTTCTTGTCGTTTTCGCATCCGTTGCATTGTCTTGAACATTTTCGGATGTTTTGATCAGCCACTCTTCGACATATGTATTGATATTTGAACGTAGACTTTGAGTCATTTGTCTTGTAAGTGAAGGTGTAAGAATGGTTGACATGGTATGCTCGGTGTTCACTTCTTCTCCTCCTATAGCGTCGACGACATCGTCTTGCTTCTCGTTCGAGTTTTGTTTGTTATCGTCCATGTTGATGTTGGAGGATTTCTGGGCTGCATCACATGTCTCGTTAGCATTTTTCACGTTAGTATTACATATTGGAAGCCTTTTAACATCCTTAGATACAAAATATCAAACTATAGCCATCATTATTAATTACCATATTTACAATATCAATATATAACAATACTATTTTGTGCATTACTCAGTCTCTGAAATTATATACGTTAAAACCACAAAAGAACATACGTCCATCTCAAAATATACAAAAAAAAGTGTTTACATCTCTTAAAAAATTATGTCCTATATATATAATATGAAACTAATAAAAATAACTAAAGTAATATTTTTTTTAAAATAAAATGTCTTCAACAAAATTTAATATAAAAATATATAAACTAATTCTTTTAAATTAAAATATTTTGCACTCAAAAACAATGTAAGAAAAATGGAACCAAGATTGGAAATTTAAACCTATAATTAAGTATAGTTAAAACAAATCAATGAATGGGACCCACATGGTTCAATAATTATATCACCTATTTGTCACCTAACTTTACTCTTAAATCCTGTTAATTGGATTCCCCCTTCTAATCATAAACAGTTTGAGTTTTTTTTTAATTATTCTTCTCAATTTTTTATTTTATAATTTGTCTACAATTGTACAGTTCGTTACCCCACCTGCTTTTTCCACGGCCTTTTTTTTTTTCTTTATATCAACATTTTCCTCGCTTATTTTATTGTTTCCATTTTTTTCATTATGGATCCCAATAAAAGAATTTAGTGAAATACAAAAAAAAACATTCAAATGACCTTTAAACCATTAGATAAGCGAGTATTTGTGGGATTATATAAAAGCAGCTTTTTAAACTTTCTCCACCCCATCAAACTCGCAGAATTCTACGTATATTTGGGATTTTGATTATTTTTTGTTTGATTATATTTATCATAATTTTTTTGAACTTTATAAAACTATATTTATTTTATTTTAGATTGAATTTAGGTTTAATATTTATTATTAAAAAATATTCAATTTTTTAAAATTTAATTAAAATTTTTGGATTATTTTATATTTGATTAGTATTATTTTAAATTCAACTAATTAGTGTTAGAAAAAAGAAATAGTCAGTCAACTAGTAAATATATTATATTCATGTAAAATTATATATGAAACTCATTGGGTCTTCTTTTCCCTTCCCTATGAAATTTGTTTCAGCCCAATAGATTATATTAGTTAGGTTATAAATTCGAAATTTGGGCCTTTTAAAGCTGATTTTGGGCCTAACTAAGTTGGGCCTTCCATTGGTTGTATCCAACACAGAAATTTATGTATGTATTATAATCTATTTCCTACCAATTAAAAATAATTTCAAAATAAGATTATTTACATTATCGAATTATTTTTAAAATTTATCAATATTTTTTAAACACACTATGAGTCCAGTCCACTTAGTTTTGTTCTTTACAGCCCATTTATCGGTAAAAAGCGATTTTTTAAAATAAAAATAAAATACACCCTCCTTTATTCACGTTGTGTAAATCAGACATAAATAATAAAAGACACGTCATCAAACTCAAACCACAAAAAACAAAAAAAAAAACAGAGAAAAAAAACATCAAGTGAACAAACAAGAAAAGGAACACGAAAGATCAAGAAGAAGAGAGATCAACAGACAAAACGAACGGAGATTCATCGTTATTGTCGACGACGAACGTCTTCAGGACAATCCCATTAGGAGTAACCACTTCCACTGCATAAGTTCCATGAAACCCTCTGAACCGAAACACGGCTTCTTCTTCTTCCTCCTCATCGATCATGCCGTATTCCTGCGTCAGCCATTCTTCCTTCACCTCCAAAAACCTCTTCCCGGCTTCGTTGATCTCTCCTTCCCCGTCCACGAGATTCGCATTTTCCCGACTCATCGACAATTCCCAGAATCCCCAGAGCATCACGCCTTCGACCGCAGGATGAGCAAACGCTTCCCATAGCATCACTTCAAGATCCTCTCCTCTTACGTACTCGTTGCTCGACGAAACATCGAGTTCGGTGAACCAGATCGGATGTCCAAGAACCGAGATCTTGTCGAGAGCCGAGCAGACGACGGATCCGACAGGGCTGTCTATATGCCCTTGTATCCCGATCCCTCCCACCGGCGCTCCTTGTGTTTCGAGATCAAGAACGAGCTGTATATACTTGTCCGGCGATGCCCTCGTGTCTGATCCGTCCTCGACATGGTAATCGTTTACGAATAGAACGGCCGACGGGTCTAGCTTGTGAGCCATGTTGAACATGAGGGCTCTCACGCCATTTCCTAGCCTGTCTCGGTAGAAAGAACCGTGGAGCATCTCGTTGTTCACGTCGTAGTGTCTGAATTTGCCTTTGTACCGTGTAAGAAGATCGATGATTCGCTTCTGGACAGCGTTCATCAGCTCGGTTCTGTTCAGATTGCGAACCCATTGTTGAACTGTCGACTCCACTTCCCAGAAGATGCAGTGTCCTCTGACACTGATGTTGTTGCTCAGACAGAGATCTAACAAGTCATCTGCGTCTTGGTAGTTCAGTTTTCCTCGTTCGGGTTCTGTCCAGTACCATTTCAGTTCGTTACCAAACACCGCCCAGTTGAAGTTCTTGATGAAGAAATCTACTAAGTCTTCATTGTCGATATCTGTTCTGTTTATGCAAGTTCCTAGCGGGAAACTGTTGTGTGTTTGCTTGATCTTGACGATGTACGGAAACAGCGTGCATGAATCGTCTAGTCCCGTGAATTTCAGGACGATATCGCGCTTTCGTATCTGCAATAACATAAACCATTTCTTGTAACTTCACTGATTCTCTTTGTAAAGAATTCGAGAACTTCTTGTTGGGGGAGAGGGTTGTAAAGAGTTATAAAATACCTTATCAGCCTGTCTTTTAAGACATCTGATCCGTTCCCGACGATCAACAGGAAAGATCTGAAGAGCGGAAACCATCAGATCAACACCGGCAGCAGGACCTTGAACATAAACCATGACGTTTTCGGGTTTTTTCTCGAGCCTAAACGAGCCGCCGATCTCGTGCCATGACCCACCTGCAGTGACCTCAACCTGGCCACCATTAACCCACTGGTTATCCACACTTAGCGCCACGTTAATGCTCTGAGGAGTAATCGTACTGGCTCCTGCACCGATCTTGACCCAGGCCGAGACCTGATACGTCAAGAACAGTTTCAGCTTCTCTGTTATAATCTGTGCCGGTCCCATCCATGTCTGAGTACGGTTAGTCACGAGGATGTAACTTCCGGACAGAGGTTTTTGCGGACCGAGAGTGGTTCTCGCCATTGGAGGAAGAGTTCGAGGTGATCCTTGAGCCACACTCAGCTTGCAGCTTCCGAGCGGGAACCATGGATCGGCCTTTCCATCTACTGGCTCGCTGTTTGCAATGATATTGACCCCAAAAGCAGGATTCTGTCAGGAAAATCCAGAGATTAGAACAATTTTTCATCCGAGAATCCATCGAGACGATGATGCTTTTCTTCAAAACTGTGAAGAAAGCCCGACCTCGTAGAATGGTGGAGGCGAAGGGCGAGGCTTTTTGGCGTGTTTGACGGTTAGGGCATTGAGAAGAATATCGGTTCCCGGAGGTGGACCTTCGAGGTAGAGTATTACACGCAAAGGCGAGCCATGGATGATGAACTTACCTTTCAACTCAACCCAGTTCTTGTCAGTGGCTTGAACGCTGACACTCATGAAGAATATACCCGAAACCAGTTCAATGAATTAATATGGAGATATAGTTTAGGAACGAGAAAGGCGAAAGGAACAGTGAACTTACTTGGATATGGCCATGTATTGTTCGCGTTGGTTCGGGTTCAGGATCCAGAGAGTGGCCTGAACTGTTGCACTGGGGACATTGTTGCCGAATATTCTGACGACTGCTGTTACTTCGTAGACACGTTTCCTCTGTATTCTCCCGGAGATTTCCTGCTG
>NW_010960187.1:2763594-2772936 GCF_000463585.1 Tarenaya hassleriana | reverse complement strand
GCAGCAAAAACCTTCCCAGTCAGAGGAACGATCTTTCCTCCCGCCATGGAATCGTGCAGGACGACCTTGCAGCCTCTTCCGCTCCAATTGTTCAGCCCATCTCCAAAGTTAGGGTTCAGGATTATGTTCTCGTCTTCCTTAGAGTGATGCTAGATTGGGACAAGACATGAAAACAGGTGTTAAAAACCTAGAAATCTGAGCAATGTCTGTAAAATGAATTGCAGAAAGTTCAATAGCAGGAACCCTAAGGAAGATTAGGAATCAAGAACAAACCTTGTCATCACCGCTTGCATTGTTCATCTCAGGCTTATCCATATCTCACCCTCTTGATATCTGAAAATAGGATCAAACCCGTTTCAGATCAGAGAGAAACTCGAAAAGGGTATCGACTAAAAAGTCGAAAAGTTCGACAAGTTTTCAGCTTTTTTCAGTACCTGAAGTATGTTATGAACTTGTTGGTGATGCAAAGATGGTTAATCTCTGTGTTATATATGCACCAATTTGGGAAAAGAGATTCGGAGAATTTCAAGTAAAGTACAAGAAAAGGAGTGGGATTTGTCATTAGAAGAAGATAACAGAGAAAACCGCAATTGCTTTGCCTTGCAGAATGAGCTAAGCCCAGAAAATTGCTGTCGAATGCTTGAATTATAATAGAAGATTTCAATGTCCTAATTAAACCAAAAATTAAAAAAAAAAAAAGAATTTGGGAATGAAAGCTCGAGTTCAGGGTTCATTTTCTTGATCTTTGTGGTGATTGGTGAAGCCGTAGATTGCAAGGAAACCTTTTAGGGGTTGGAGGCGGTTAATCTCTCTCCGGTTTACGTTAACCGAACCGAAAATAGTCTCTTCTCATTCCGGTTTGCGTTTGATTCTATGCACACAACTCTTTACCAAGCAAGTGAAAAGTAAAGACTTTTCGAGTTGCACACCGTGCTGTTTCGTGACTTGATAATAGAACTGCGTGACGGTGTAGTTAATGTGTACCATATTTGATCTTCTGTATTATATTTATACATACATACATACATATATATATTATGTATTATTTTTAATGCGGCTTATTTTCTCTCTCTCTCTCTCAAGTTCGTAAAATTTATTAAACCATATTTTCTATTTTAAATTTTGTAATACTTTAGTGATAATATTATTGGTTTTTTAATCCGTCCCATATACATGGACTACAATTTCTCTTCTAATAACTAAAAATAATAAAATTACCTTTAATATATAAAGTATAAAATTTAGGTTCTTAAATGTTTTTTAGATATCCAAAATCACCCCCCCCCATTATTAAACATAAGTTTTTCCATTTGTACACCAATAATGACGAATCTTGATTGACGAACGAAAAATAAAAAACAGGGAGGGTCTATATCGGAAACTTCAATTTTATTAATCGTTATAATTGAACATAGGAAAACACAACAGCAAAAAAAAAATAAAATTCACAAGTTCTGATGAATCCGCATCCTTGGCATCTGACCAGCGACGTCGACTGGATCGGTAACTTGTGCCGCAAGTAGACGGTTGAAACCTAATGCTTGTTGCTGCGGAGGAACAATGAATCTGGGTCGTCGTCAGTTCCTGTCGTTCTGCGGATTCTGCAGAGAACCGTCTCTTGGAAGCCCTCTGATTCCAACCAAAACTCCTTTATCGGCCACTCGGTCTTTATCTTATTAAAGAAGCAAGTCTTGCCCCGTTGTTACAACAAAGGAAAGAAGATCAATCTGTTATAGCAACGGGGCAATACCTGCTCCCTTAATAACGTCCGAACAAGAACTTATCCTCCTTCCACCTTCCAGGAACTCGAGATTGCGGGTGTGGCCTACGAGGTTGTTCCGTGATCGTAGATGTGTTCCACTGCGTTATTACCCCCTCCAAGTTCCGCCGCCTTCTGTTCCGACCACTCTCCGGTTCTGTCTCGTCTCCGTCCGGCAAAGTAGTACCAGGCGTTCTTCTCGAGAAAAGGGTGTCTGGTTACGTGCGGATGAAGCCAGGGTTCGAGTCCGTACAGATCCATCTCCGGTATGATCGATGCTGTTGAATCCTCCTGCTTCGGTCTTCTGCCTCAGATGGCTGGTGAGATCTAAGTCCGTCAGGTTAAACCGGAACCCGGGTTTCACTGACATTTTCCGATGGTCGACGATGATGATCAACAGCAAAATCTCAGAAACTTCCTCT
This sequence comes from Tarenaya hassleriana, assembly GCF_000463585.1. Lineage (NCBI taxonomy): Eukaryota > Viridiplantae > Streptophyta > Magnoliopsida > Brassicales > Cleomaceae > Tarenaya > Tarenaya hassleriana. Next base: position 2,770,755 of record NW_010960187.1, on the reverse strand, counting down.
CCCTTGATCTTGATCTTGATCTCGATATCTCTCTCTTTGCTGTGAATTGAAAGAGGGTATAATAGGGTGTATATATAGCCCAAGTATACAGCGTGGATACAAAGATGGATTCCTAGATTTTAGGGATACGATAGAGTCAATAAAAAGGAAATCTACTCGTAACGTCAAGAATTGAAAGAAAAGGGAACAAGGAGAGATTTCTTTCACACGTTAATTAATATATGATCTTTGATGAGTTGCTAATATTTCACACATTTATTATACGCATGAAAAATCAATAATTAAATTTTTTAAAACTAATTTTTTCAAATTCGGTATCTCACTTTTTTGTTTTCAAAAGAACACTAGATATATCACAATCATCACTTGAAAATTATCTTTTTTGTATTTTTTTTATACTAATTAAAACGTTCGTGCAATTCACTCAACCATAATCGGGATTTAATGTTTCAACCATAATCGGGACACACAAGATTGGATAAAATTAGAAATGAGATTATTAGAAAGAAAATAGGAGTAATAGGTATCGAAGAGAAGATAAGAGAAGGGCGTTTAAGATGGTTTGGTCATGTACAACGTAGGCCGATTGATGCACCGGTTAGAAAAGTGGAGAGTATAGGTATAGGGGTGAGAAAGAAAGGACGAGGAAGACCTAGGCTTACTTGGGAGCGGGTCATTAAAAACGATTTGAAAATGTTGCAGATTCCGAAAGAGTTAACCCGAGATCGAAATGAGTGGAGAAGAAGGATTCATGCGGCCGACCCCAAATGAACTTGGGAATAAGGCCATGTTGTTGTTGTTGTTGTTGTTGTTAAAAAGATAAAAAAAAACACTCAACTTTTCAATTTTGATTAAAAAACACTGAAATTTTTATTTTAACAAATAAATATTAAACTTTTTAAACTAATCTAAAAAAATACTAAACTTTTTAAATGTTCTAAAAAAATATATAAACTTTTCTACATTTATCAAAAAAATATTAAACTTTTTTAGTGATCCAAAAGAATATATAAATTTTCTATAAAATAATCTGACGTATTTACACTAATATCTCTTTAAAAAATATTTTTTTCCACAAATTTTAGAAAATTTTGAATAAAATTGTATAATGCCCCATAAAATTAATATTATTTATAATAAAAATAAAATTGGTCCCTCTTAACTAATTTTCTAGATCCGTCACTGATGATTGTAGAAAGAGTTAAATATTTGTTTTATCAAATTTAAAAATTTTAATATTTATTTGATAAAATAAAATTTTCGAATTTTCCCTTTACAAAAATATACAATATACAATATGCATAAATGAAATACAAGAGGCCCAAAATAGAGGCCCAATGACATAAAACCCAACAAACAAACAAACAAAAACAACACCTTCAAAATCCAATCCCAAACCTTGAGGCTCATATTCATCATCCGCTTCACAGATAAAGAGAGAGAGAGAGAGATCGGAAAATGTCGGTTTCGGCGATATTCGGCACCGGAATCACCGCCGTAGCTCCGCCTCTCGCCATCGGATTCCGGCGGAAGAGTATGGGAAGCGGTGGAGGAGCGACGGCGATAGAGTGCTCGTCGCGGCCGCAGAAGAAAGCGACGAAGCATCACATGAAGTCGAGGCCGAAAAAGACGCAGCCATGGGACGTGAAGAGGAAGCCCACCGTCTACTCTCCTTTGCCTCCTCTCCCTCCGGACTACACCCTCCTCTCCGGTGAATCCTCCGCCGCTGAAGCTGCCGCCAGGGAATCTCCTTTGTCCTCCGCCGCCTCCTGATTCGACCCTCTGTTGTCGGTCTCTGTTGACACTCTGTTTGCTGTTTTCCCTTTCGATTATGTGAGGCTTTCTGCTGAAATTTTCTGTATGGTTTTCTGGGTCTGTGTTTTCTTGGTGGATTGACGATGAATTTGCTTTGAGAATTTCTGGATTTTGTTTTCTTGATTTTGTATTCCTCGGTGAAGCTAACCGGTAATTTGGTCCGGATGATTGTGTTCTGAGGGAGTTTTTATCCATACATAACCGGTTCGATAACCGATCAAAACCAAACTGGATTCCGGTTCGGTTTAGAGATTTTGTGGGAAACCATAAGACGAGCCGCTGTTGTAAAAGGAGGATTGGCTTTTTCCGTTTGAAGCTGATATGGAAGTTATCGGACATTGGTGTAAAAAATTGCAGGATAATTCCTAGATTTACACTACAAAGTTTGTGTCTAAATAAAATTAGAACCCGAATAAAATTTAAGAAAATAGAAATGTGATCATAAAAATAAATATTTTCTCGTATACTTGAGGTTATTATTAGTCTAATGAGATCTTAAAAGCATATTGATAATTAATATATTTATATGGAATAAAAAGATTGATGCATTTATATTGAGAGTTTTTTTTGAAAATATGATGTCAAGACATTTCTAAAATTTAAACCACGTGACTTGTGCCCTCGTTTGAACCCATAATATTGGTGCCATATCCATATACAAATGCCCTATTGACTTAGGTGGAACTTTCATCTACATATGAATATGTATTCAAACAAATATCTTTTTTTTTTTCATTTGAAACGAATGATTAATCATATGATTTACAGTGTTTTCAAATAAAGATTTCACCCAAAATCTAAACAAATAGAGATAGAGAATTAATGCATATTCACTGTAAAAGTTGGTGTATTTTGTCAATTTTATTTAAGAGTTGTTGATTTTTTTCTGGAATTTTCTTATTATTAATATATTATCTTGCTAATTTCCTACCACCGTTTGCTTAGTCATAACTCATAACTAACTTAGATCAATAAAGACATGAGATTCGTGTGCGTATGTACATTTGTTCTTTTTCTTTATGGTAGTATTCTTTTAGTTGCACTTAATTTCAAATATCATCATCGTCATTATTTACGAATAATAACTAAATTTAAAATTCGACAACAAAATTATTATGTGAATCCCAAGTAAATTAAATGAATAATATATAATTGATTTCCGAGTTTTAATACACCGAGAAAACCATTTAAATGAGGCTCAAAAATCATTGAGGGGTCTTCTTCCATCATTTATTTAGTTTATTAATGCATAGTTAATTTAATTAAAGCGAGTTTTGAATTCATTGAACAGTAATCACTTCAATTAGTGAAATTACAAACTATAAAAATGATGGTAATGTGCTTCCAACAATCACATCAGCAATACAAATTTCGGATCGAGCAGATTGGTGTTTGGGAGTGCTGAAGTTCAGAGATCCAATTGGTGAAGAGGTTTGTCATCCGAATTTATTTTGTTCTATTAATTATTATTATTAATTATTAATGTTCTTGGTCCGATTCGATTTCTTGTGATATATTTTGTTTATAGCAATCTATATTGGTTAGATTGTATGTATATACACATGGATTCTTTTTCTGTACCGATTTTATTTATTTTTCTATTTTTTGTTGACTAACTGTTTGATATATATATATATATATGTATATATGTGTGTATATACACGTATGCATGTGCGGGTGTGTGGTGCAATGCGCAGTTATTCCTTTCACGATTCACACGAAAAGGGGAGTATGATTTCCATATTGAGGAGAAAGTTAAAAAAATTATATTCGGTAATATTATTCTTGCATTTCATAATGGTTTGGACGGTGATTCACACTTGGTCTCTATGCATGTATTATGTGTATATTGTACGTGTTTTATATAAGGAAATACTAATTATGTACGTAACAACAGTAGACGTATAATTTTATTAAGTAAATATATTATGTTCTAAGTAGCTAGCAAAACTTATATTAATGTCCGTATTAAAATTTTGTTTCCAGGTACAAATTATTTATGTATGTAACCGGACTGGGTATTTAGGAATATATTCTGATTAATATTAAATACAAATTAAAAGCATAACGGCACCTTTACCCGTTTGTGTCTTAATCGGTTTACTTAGATGCTCGACGCAAAAAAAAAAAAAAAAAAAGAATGGTAAACGTCCGATCAAGGGTGAGATTGGAATTTTTATTTCAATTTAGAGATAGTATTTCTATAATCACGGTTGATTATTAGTTCTAATAGTTAAGCCAGTTACGTCATGCATTATATATCCAAAAAATGAACAATTGTTTATTTTGATTATAGCGAACAAATATTTGATAAAGACTTTGACCCCGATTTTCATTTTTAGTGTAAGACTCGACCCCCTTGTTTCTCCCCAAAATATCATGTCGGTCCACCATTCCACATTTTGAAAGAGAATGGATATCTGTATATACTGTATATATATATATGAAAGGAACATTCCTTGATCACACATCTCTCCAAGCATAGAATCTTATCACATAGCTGACTTTCTCTCTCTAACCTCTCTCTTTCCGATCTTCATAAAAGCTGTAACTGAGTCTCCATGAATTACAGAAACTTAGCAGAGATTTTCTGCGTGAAGCCCAGATCGAGAACGAAGACAATGGAGGGAGAGATCCAGAGATCAGCCGCGGGCAAGGTGACGACCATTCATGGAGAAGTGGTCGTGATGAAGAAGAACGTTCTCGACTTCAAAGACGTCATGGCCTCTGTTCTCGACCGTGTTCATGAGCTACTCGGCCGTCGTGTCTCAATCCAGCTCGTCAGCTCCGTCCAACCCGACCCAGGTTCTCTAAAACCCGACCCGTGTATATATTTAGATCAAGTGTATAATGGACCAGAAGTTAGGGTTTAGGGGCTTCTTTTTACTGACCGCGATCTGAAACTTCACAGGAAATGGGCGGAGAGGGAGGCTTGGAAAGGCCGCACACTTGGAGAAGTGGGTGACGAAGATCAAATCGGCGGTGACCGCCGAGGAAACCGCGTTTGCAATCGCGTTTGAGTGGGACGAGTCGATGGGGACGCCGAGTGCGTTTGTGATAAAGAACCACCACCGAAGCCAGTTCTTTCTCAAGTCTGTCACTCTCCATGAGGTTCCCGGTGGCTCCGGGCCTGTCCACTTTGTCTGCAACTCTTGGATCTATCCTTGGCACCGATATGGTTATGATCGTGTCTTTTTCTCCAACCAGGTAACTAATTTTATTTACATTTCTCTAGCTATGTCTGTTAGTGTTTTGGTACAGTAGTTGTTATATGATCTTAAACAAGGCGGAGATGTCAGTTTCTTCATCTTATATTATGATTTTGTAGGGGAAAATATGAGTGTTGTTGGACCCACTAATATTGAACGTCTTACCAAAGAAACTTGTGTGGTTCCTTTGGCCTCCATTATTCTATCATATTCTTTTTGGGTAATTATTGTATGACTTTGTGTCGTCTTTTACAGACAATAATCAGTATCCATCTGAAATTCCAGCTCGGATTGGCCTTCTTGGTGAATGAATCATGACCGCTTTATAATCGTTGTTTAATATGTTTTTTTTTCTTGTAAAAATCAGGCATATCTCCCGAATGAAATGCCGGAGTTGTTGAAAGAAATTAGAGAAGATGAGTTGAAAAATTTGAGAGGAAATGGCAACGGAGAACGCAAGGAATGGGACAGGGTTTATGATTATGATGTTTTCAATGATTTGGGATCTCCGGACAAAGGTCAAGACTCTGCTCGTCCTGTCCTCGGCAATTCGCTTGAATATCCTTATCCTCGACGATGTCGAACCGGTCGTAAACCTACCAAAGTTGGTCAGTATATCAAAGCTTGAAATGTTTGTATTTAACCTAGAGTTTACTTAGGTTAATTTTTGTATTGCACAATATATAACATAATGCATGTAAGCTGATTTTATATCGACTATTCACCTTGTTATCATTATACCGACAGATTCAAAGTCGGAGAGTAGACTTCCGCTGCTAAGCCTGGACATATACGTCCCTCGGGACGAAAGATTCAACATGGTGAAGTTCTCCGACTTCATTGCTTACGCTCTTAAATCTGTGACCCAAGTCATCGTCCCGGAAATCGGTTCTCTTTGTAGCAAGAATATGAATGAGTTCGATAGTTTCGACGATATTTTTAGTCTTTACGAAGGTGGTATTAAACATCCTGATGCTCATGTCATCTCCAAAATTCGTGATCTGCTTCCATGGGAGATGTTCAGAGAGCTCGTACGTAATGATGGTGACCAGTTTTTGAAGTATCCAATGCCCAGTATCATCAAGGGTAAAAATAATAAATTTATTTACCAGTGGATTATTGGTTTATCTGTAGTGACCATACGGGTGTTTTGCAGAGAGTAGGTCTGCTTGGAGGTCTGATGAGGAGTTTGGTCGGGAAATGATTGCCGGTCTAAATCCACTTGTCATCAGACGTCTCCTGGTCTTGCATTAATCTTGTCATTTCTCCTTTTATGTTATTTTCACACATGGTGTCTTTGCTAAGATTCAATTAAAAAATATACAGGAGTTTCCTCCAGTAAGCAAGTTGGATTCAAATGTGTATGGAAACCAACACAGTTTCCTACGGGAAGAAGACGTCGAGATCAACATGGATGGTCTCACCATTGATGAGGTACTATACTCAATTCTCTATCTTCCCGATTATTGTTATTTTTATGATGTAACCTTTTATCTTGGCAGGCATTGAAACAAAACAAACTATACGTTTTGGATTACCATGACTCATTGATGCCATATCTAAGACGGATTAATTCGACTGGTGCAAAATTATATGCAACTCGGACCGTGCTGCTCCTTAAAGATGATGGGATTCTGATGCCTTTGGCCATAGAGTTGAGTCTTCCGCACCCGCAAGGCGAAAAACATGGAGCTGTCAGCAAAATCTTCACACCGGCTGCTAAAGGAGTTGAGGGTTCGATTTGGCAGCTCGCTAAGGCTTACGTTGCAATCAATGATTCTGGTTATCATCAGCTCATTAGCCATTGGTAACACCAATCAAAATCTTGATTTGAAACCAAATTGAAATAAGCATAAGTGTGTTGATTGATCTATTTTTTCCCTCTTCAGGTTGCACACTCATGCTACTATGGAGCCTTTCATTATCTCGGCAAACAGACAATTGAGCGTGGTTCATCCGATCTACAAACTTCTGCATCCTCATTTTCGTGACACCATGCAGATCAATGCATTGGCCCGTCATATCCTTATCAACGCTGATGGTGTGCTCGAAAGAACTGTATTCCCGGGCAAATTCTCTATGGAATGGTCTTCTTCGCTTTATCGGAATTGGGTTTTCACTGATCAAGCTCTTCCTG
>NW_010960187.1:2754977-2763319 GCF_000463585.1 Tarenaya hassleriana | reverse complement strand
AAGTCCTGCTGATCTTCTTAAGAGGTACACATTCAAACTCTTTTTTCTATGTACTTTGAGTAGTAAGTAATCAACATGTTTCATAAAATTACGTTTACAGAGGTGTGGCGGTTCCGGATCCAAGCAGCGATGGTGGTATTCGTCTTTTGATCGGGGATTATCCGTATGCTGTTGATGGACTTGAGATCTGGTCAGCCATTGAGACATGGGTCACAGAGTATTGTTCGTACTATTACAAAACCGACAAAGCTATCCAGGTTGACACTGAGCTACAAGCATGGTGGTCAGAACTTCGAAATGTAGGCCATGGCGACAAAAAAAATGAGCCTTGGTGGCCGAAAATGCAGTCTCGATCCGAACTTATCCAAGCTTGCACAATCATCATCTGGATTGCATCTGCTCTTCATGCAGCTGTTAACTTCGGACAATATCCATATGCCGGTTTTCTTCCTAATCGACCTACGGTTAGTCGTCGATTCATGCCTGAACTAGGTACGGAAGAGTACGAGGAATTGAAGAAAGATCCTGATGTTGCATACTTGAAGACGATCACCCCACAGTTTCAAACATTGCTTGGAATCTCTATCATTGAGGTTCTCTCTATGCATTCAACGGACGAACTTTACTTGGGGCAAAGAGAATCTCCGAATTGGACGGCTGATGATGAGATTCTTGCTATGTCGAAAAGATTCACGGTGAGGCTTGAGCAGATCGAGAACAATATCATCAAGAGGAACAATGCTAAGAACTTGAAAAATCGGTTTGGTCCGGTTAAGATGCCGTACACTTTGTTGTATCCAAACACTTCGGATTATACAAGGGAAGGTGGCATGACCGGTAAAGGAATACCAAATAGCATTTCGGTTTAGAGATTTGTGTCGGGTAAAAGGTGGTCGAAATATATATATAATAATAATCATATAATATGGGGAATTATGAAAGCAGAGTCGGAGTCTGTACCTTGGAGACTACGGTTTTGTGTTTACAAATATATAATGAAATTATTAATTAGATCTTGTGTGAGCCTGTTTTTTCTTAAATATTTCTATAATATCAAATATTAAAATACGAATATTCTTTTTTTTTTTGAAATTTTGTCTATTTGTTATTTTTGTGTGATTTTTCTTCTGAGGAGAAGCCTTTGACCTCGGAATTGGTCCCAAACAAGATTATCGTTACCATATCTGATCTCAATCCGTTTTGAGATTTAAGGAAAAAATGATCGGAATTAATCTGTTCTTATCCATTATTTGGTAAACCCAGAAACTTGCATTCCCTATTTAAGAACGATGAATCTGTTCTTCTCCATTCAGGTCCTTTCGTGGTCTCTTCCCTCCGACCTGAGAAGAATTCATCCAAAATGGCGGTTTTGTCTCTTCCTCCAGATTCTCTCGTCCTCGGACTCGACAGCGCTACTCAGTATGTCCTTTCCTTTTAGTTTCCGATCCTCGTATCTTTTATCAAATCCTAATTTTCGGTGAATACCCAGATGAGTTGATCCCTGTTTTCCCTGTTTCTCAGTCGAGAACTGCAATTTCATTGTTCGTTAGGGTTGAATGTTGTGATCTTGAGGGTTAATTCCTTCTAATTTGGCATTCATCATCTGATTTGATCATCAAAGGTCGTGTTTTTTTTTTACATTCATAACAGGGTTTTGAAGAGATTATGAAATTACAATGTCCTTACCCGTTAAACTCTGAACTTGTCTCTCTTGATCTTGTATTGGACTCCGATCTGAACATTGTCAAGACAGAACTTGTTCACTTTGATTCTGACCTTTCTCACTACAAAACCAAAGACGGGGTTTATCGGGACAAATCCGTGAATGGAAGAATCGTGTCACCACATTGATGTGGGTCTGAGGCCTTAGATCTCATTCTCGAGAGGCTTTCGAAAGCGAATTTCGATTTCGGAAGAGTCACTCCAGTTTCAGGTAGTGGACAGCAACATGGTAGCGTGTATTGGAACAATGGCAGTTCCGAGATATTGAGATCATTAGACTCCGAGAGACCATTGAAAGATCAATTGGGAAATGCCTTCTCGGTTAAAGAATCGCCGATATGGATGGACAGTAGTACCACTTTGCAGTGCAAAGAGATAGAGAATGCTGTAGGAGGGGCCATGGCATTGTCAAAGATTACCGGCTCTCGGGCTTATGAACGGTATACGGGTCCTCAGATACAGAAGATTTTCATGACGCAACCCAAAACTTACAAGAACACAGACCGGATTTCTCTTGTCAGCTCGTTCATGGCATCGCTGTTGATTGGAGATTATGTTCTATTGATGAAACTGATGGTGCTGGGATGAATTTGATGGATATAAAGCAAAGGTGTTGGTCCAAACCTGCTTTGGAGGTTTGTTTATCTTTTGGTGTATGATTCCAGTTTTTTTTTTTGACTCGTCAAGGAAATGTTTGTTTGATGATACTCTTTGTTACAGGCTACGGCTCCCAGTTTGGAGGAGAAGCTCGGAAAGTTAGCCCCGGCTCATGCTATTGCCGGTCCCATTTCTCGGTATTTTGTTGAGAGGTTAGTATCCTGAGATTGTTTAAGTGTAATGAATTCAATAGTGATGCATACCACATCATGGATATCAGAACTTTGATTCAGACATGAATTCTTGATGCCAAAATTGCAGAGTGAACAAGTTTCAAATATACATATGAACATCATTTTATCGAGTAGAATCTTTACTTCTCGATTCAGAAGATCCGAAACTCGTCTGATGTTATTACAGGTTTCAGTTTGACAAGAACTGTGTGGTCGTGCAGTGGTCGGGGGACAATCCTAACAGTTTAGCAGGTACTTCCATAATCTTTTTCGGTCTTTACCCGTTTTTCTACTTCCAGTTGGATTCCGTCATCAACTAGCACAAGTTTCAGATTATGAATTCCGGGCCTCAAGTATGTGCTGCATTTGCAACAAGCTATATCCATTTTGTCGGAAACATGAAGTCTGGTTGTGTAACTTGTATTTTGTGTTTTTTAAATATGTTTTTCAAATCATTTTCGGATTCGGACTCTCAAAAATTTTGCCGGATACTCGTAGTCTAATCTAAGTACCAAAACCTTCAGTATGAGTACGAGTATCATGCTCGAGGTTTTCGGCTACGGGTCTAGATACCCCGAAATTTGTAGGTATCCGACCCCGTGCCCATCATATTCCATGTTGATTAGCATTTATCATCTTCCCTTGTCATATCCGATGTTTTGCAGGATTAACGCTCAGTACTCTGTGTGATCTAGCAATTAGTCTCGGAACCAGCGACACGGTAAAGGCTCTTTTTCATTTTCAAGCTTTCATTCCGACAAAGCGAAGCAATGAGCTTATCATATTCTTTGCTTCAATGATTCGCCATTTTTTTAGAACCGGTTTCCAATTCTACAGGTCTTTGGTATCACCAAAGAACACCAACCTTCTCTTGAAGGCCATGTTTTCCCTAACCCGGTGGACCCGGAAAGTTACATGGTAACGCTCGTTTACAAGAACGCTTCTCTCACCCGTGAATGTGATGACCAAAAACTTTCTCATTCTTCTTCGTTTTTTTAAAGATCGGGTTTCACTTTCGGGAGCGGTTCTTAGTATATAACTATCTTTCATTTTTCAGATATCCGAAACCGCTGTGCTGAGAAATCTTGGGATGTTTTCAATAAGCACTTGCAGCAAACACCGCCGCTAAATGGTTAGTCAGGCAGTCGGCATCAATCCATTAGTCCTTTCTACGTCGTCTTTTTACATCTCTAACGTCTTTGTTTTCTTTGGCTGCATTAGATGGGAAGCTCGGGTTCTACTATACCGAGAATGAAATCGTCCCTCCTCTTCCCGGTATGTTTCTTAAGACGTTCTTCTCCCCACTAAGGGCGTACACAGATCGAATATCCGAGTTTTTTGGGGTAACCGGTTTTGTTTTCTGGTACGCGCGATACCCGAAACCCCGAAAATTTGCAAATTTTATTGACTCGCGTTGACTTTAGGGGTATAATGATAGTTTTACACGGAAACCCCGAGACTCGCTGGTTCGGAAAAACACCAACCAGCGGGTCTCGGGTTTTAAACGCCCACCCAAACTTCCCACATCATTCTCTTTGACAGATGTTTGATGGTTTCTCGCTTTGATTTCCTTGTGTATAGTTGGCAGCCACCGCTACGTTCTCAAGAACTTCTCGGGCAAAACTCTCGAGGGTGTCAAGGAACGGGAAGTCACAGAGTTCAAGGGTGTCAAGTAACGGGAAGTCACAGAGTTCAAGCCCGCGTCCGAGGAAAGTAGTACATATACTCATAAAGCAACGTACTGACATTTCATTTCATCGTCCTGACATCGTTCCTCTCAGGTTCGGGCATTGATCGAAGGACAGTTCCTCTCGAAGAGGGCTCACGCAGAGAGATTCGGAATGCCGGCCCCTCCGATCAGAATCATAGCCCCGGAGGAGCGTCAGCCAACGAAAACATCCTCGGTCTGATCTCTGCAATCTTCGGATGCGACGTATATACTGTCCAAAGGCCTGGTACCTTTCTAAAAAAGATCGAACCCGCTCATTTTTGTTGCAAAATTTTACGCATTTCGATTCAGGTTGAATCCGTCTGTTCATTGGGCAGATTCGGCATCGCTGGGAGCTGCAGTGAGAGCTGCTTATGGATGGATGTGCGACAAGACAGGAAGGTTCATGCCGATTTCGTGTCTGTACGAGGGGAAGTTGGAGAAGACGGCTCTGAGCTGTAGGCTTAGGGCGAAAGCCGGAGATCAGGACATGGTTTCTATGTACAGTTTGTTCATGAAGAAGAGGATGGAGATCGAGAAGAGACTCGTCGAGAAGTTAGGCCATTTCTGACCTCAAAAAAAAAAAAAAAAAAAAAAATCGGGTCTGAAGGGTCAGATTGAAACTCGATGAAGTATTTGTTTTCTCAATGTTCAGACCGAACTTAACGGTTTTACATATACATACATATATATATATGTATGTAATAAAAATAAGAGGTAAATCGAACTCTATTTTTTTTATTCTCCCAATAGATAACGTATTTTTAAAATTTAGTCAAATAAGTTTACTATTTATTTCTAATGATTTATTCAATACGAAAGTAAAATAATTAGAGTATTGATAGTTTAAAATATAAAAAATATCGATATAGGGGAATGCATGAATGGAATTTTTCAACCATTAGTAGATTGCTATTTCTATATATGGATATTCAAATAGCATTAGTTAGATTTAATATCTAAATTGACGTAAAAACGATACCGACATCAAATGAGGAAAAAACATCACAAATGATTTATATCAACAATTTTAGTCTGATTATTAGCTAACAAGGATTCAAATTTTAAAAAGTAATAAAAAATTTGAGGAATAACATTTATTATTATATTATAATTTATTAAACAATACATGTACACGCACACTATATATCGGAGGCGCCCACCCATCTCTCGCTGCAGCTTAAACTTGACCTTAGATCTCGAAGTTTTCTCCATTTGAGCTCGAAGAAGAATTTTGATTGTCGCATTTCTTGCAAGTTCTTGCTGAATCGATATGGTCACTGCTTATTGATCTCTGAATTTCGCCGTTGTTTGGTTCTGTGGATGTTCGATTTGGTCATGTGAGGCGAGAGAAAACGACGAACCGATCGGATCGAATGGCTTCGATCCGGCGAACTCTCTCTCCGGCGTATCGCGATCGTCCATCTCAGAACGGTGCTGCTCCGTTCTCGCCTCTGTCCGTCTCCTCGCCCTCTCAAAAGAGCTTCACCAATGGCGGTGGTAACAATAGTAGTAACAGTAGCAAACACAGTTCTTCGCATTTATTTTTTTTCCTCACCAGATTTATCGAAGCGGTTTTCGTCCCCAACAGCTCGCGACGGAGCGCATGGCGGCGACCGTTTTACCGCTGCGTCGTGTTCTTCCTTCTGGGGTTTCTGTTGGGTATGACGCCGTTCGGCGAAGTGAGCGACGTTCGTGTCACCGACCAGATCAAGCCACCGTACATTGAGGCCCGTACGGATGGTGGGAAGGGAAGACGAGAAGATTTGGCCGCCGACGCGGTGAGATTCGGTGTTGAGACCGAAGTGAGTGGGAAGATCTCGGGTAATTTCGATTTTGTGCCGAGGAAGCAAATAATCGTGGTGACTCCGACAAACAATCGAGCGATGCAGGCTTATTACATGAACAGGATGGCCCAAACACTGAGACTGGTCCAGCCACCGGTGCTGTGGATAGTCGTGGAGACAAACGCGGCGTCGTTCGAAACCGCGGAGATACTGAGGAAGACGGGGGTTATGTTCAGACACTTGGTTTGCAAGAAGACCAAGGCGAATATTACAGACAGAGGGGTTCACCAGAGGAACATGGCCTTGGAGCATATCGAGTTGCACAAACTGGATGGAATTGTCTACTTCGCTGACGATGATAACGTATACTCGCTTGAGCTGTTCGAAAACTTGAGACAAATCAGGTATCTAATCATATCAAATCGAAATTATTGTAGGTTAATTTAGTTTTGAATCTTCTGTATGGGGGAAGCATCCTCTTTTCAATTGAAATTCTCTGCCTTTGATGTTTTCTAGCCAGTACTTGTTTAGGGGTGTATATGCCTCTGTTCTGGTTCTTCTAGTGTTGTTCATGCTGTGTTTCGGACACAGAGACCATTAATGGTTGCTCATAGGACAACATTTTGTCATTATAAGGCTGTAAACAAACACTGTGGTCATTTTGTGAATGAATTGGCTGGTCTTGACTCTTGATTCATGATGCTGAAACTAGTGAACTTTGAAGTTTGCCCGCAAAATCTCGGTTTGTTTGTCAGTCCATTTCCCATCTTCTTCCCTCTCATTTGCTGTTTTCTGTTCTACGTGTTTTGTTGATCTATTTTTTTCCCCTCTGATTTTGGCCTTTCAAGATTTCATTCCTTTTGACATGAGTGACGGCTCAAGATTCATATGTTATCATCGTATAGTGTACTAGACCAGCTTATAAATCTATCGCCTGTTATGCTTTGTAGCCGATTTGGTACTTGGCCTGTTGCTATGCTCTCACCGAGCAAAAACAAGGCCATCCTCGAGGGTCCAGTATGCAATGGAAGTCAAGTAATTGGATGGCACACGAACGAGAAGAGTAAACGAATTCAGAGGTTTCACACCGATATGTCGGGATTCGCATTTAACAGCACTATACTCTGGGACCCGAAAAGATGGAGATGCCCTTTTCCAAGCCCAATCCGTCTGTTAGACACGATGGAGGAGGGATTTCGAGTATGCATTCGAGTTTCTCTGTTCTATATTCTTAAACACAAAGTGTTTTTTCAGTGTCTTGACATTGTGTTTTCGAGCAGGAGACGACATTTATAGAGCAGGTGGTGGAAGACGAAAGCCAGATGGAAGGCGTCCCACCCGATTGCTCAAGGATACTAAACTGGCATCTCCACTTGGATGCTCAGAGTGCTCCTTATCCACAAGGCTAGCTTATTTACAAGATGAAATTTGTTGGAACTTACCCGAAGAAAAAAAGCCGTTTTTTGCGACTTTGCAAACTATATATTTTGACAGTGATTGATCCAAAATAACCTTAGTTATGGATATGTATTGTCCATAATATCTATAGCATTGATTTATTCTCTCGTTTTTTTGTCTCTTGCTTCTCTTTTCTTCCAATGTAACCATCGTTGGATGCAGATTTCTGAGTTTGGTGACAAAATTAATAAGGTACGTGACAATATGGCTGACGGTTTTCTCGGTTTTTCCATATGCACTATACATCAATGTATAGAGTTGCTGTAGCGACAGAATCATTGCCCGTATCTGCAGGATGATTAGGTACAGTAACGTAGCACGATGATCATTCTGCTGAATGCTGATACAACAATGCTTCTAGGGATCATCCTGCGGCATGATCATTCTGCCACTGACTTTTCCGAGCAACAGATTCGGAGCAGGACGGCAAGACCCAGAGGGTAAAATGGGTTCTTTGATTGGTTTGGTGATTTGATTTCTCTGGTGAATTGGGTTTTGGCTTATTTTGGGGGTTTTTTTGTGTTGTTTTGTATGTAAGATGTATTAGAGATGGGAAGATATGTTTTGTTGGAGAATTTTGTCACTTGAGAGAAGAATTTAGTGTTCTTGGATCAGATTCTTAGCTTTCTCAACGGGTTTTGTTGGAGAATTTCGTCTCGGTGTTAGCTTTAGTTTGTTCTGCCAATGGCTGCTAAGAATTTCCGGATCGGGTATAGGTTCGGTTCGGTTTATAAAAAACTGTATCGGTTTGTATTTTTATATTGAATTTGGTTTGGGTTGGTGTTCCACTGCTAATGACTTGTATGAAGGTTGAAGACGTTTGGAAGAAAAGGGAAA
>NW_010960187.1:2741178-2754824 GCF_000463585.1 Tarenaya hassleriana | reverse complement strand
GGGAAAGAGCTGAAGTGTCTATAGACGACAGTTACTTCATGTTTCAGTTGTGTATTTAGTTGCAGTTATTAAGGATAAGACAACTTAGTTTTATGTTTTTGTAATTGTCATATGACAGTTAACGTATGTGGTTAGTTATGTATGCCGAATTTTATGTATTATGTTTGGGTATGAGTGAATGTGTAAAGATGTTTGTGCACTTTTGGAATTCGACCCGTTTTCAAACGGGTCTCCGAATCTGAACCCGAAAATCGACTTCTTTTACAATATTTTTGAATGCGAGAAATCATCAAACCCGCCAACTGAGGGAGCGACTTTCTAAGCCGCTAGAGCAAATGGAGGCTTTGAGGTTCGGCGACTCGGGAACGAAACGCGGGGGGAGCGCTCTAAATTTTTTTAGTACATGGCATGTGGTTTTGCAACTACATTTTATTACTTGGAAGTTGTTTTTTAGTTGTGTTCCAAAAAATGTTGCAATACAAAAATGTGTTGAAAAAAATAGTTATTAAAAGTATATATTTTGGCATATTAAAAATATTATAATTTATTTTTCCCTCTTTCTTATAAAGGAAAATAATTTTAACTCATAATATTGTTGTTTCCTTTCTCTAATAATGTTTTCCTTCAAACTAAACACATAAAAAAATAGGTTTTAGGAAAAAAAATAGGTTTCAAGTTTGTAAACTCAATTTATTTGTCCGAATGTTACATTTTTTTTAATGTGTTTGGAGGGAGATGAGTTTTTTATCATTGCATTGATGTTGATTCCTTTGTGAGGATATACAACTATTTTGTGTTGTGCATTAAATTGCTAACTTTTCATAAAGAATGTGAGCTTATTCATAAAGAATTTGATAAGGAAGTTAATTATTGAAAGTTTTTCTCGTCAACGGAATTAATTCTTAAATTAAAATTAATAATTAAAATCAATAATACTAACTAAATCAATAATGTTGTTGTTATTATTATTATTATTATTATTATTATTATTATTATTATTATTATTATTATTATTATTATTATTATTATTATTATTATTATTATTATGTGTGTGATTATTATTATTATTATTGTGTGTGTTCGTCCTATTATGGGGGATGTTAGTTGACTTCAAACAAATAGAAACAACAAATCGAATTAATAGTGGGAAAAAAACTTGAGAACTAATATTTATTTACAAAATATTTCTGTCATCCGAAAGTTTGGAAGTGCCAAGAGTGGTTGGCTCAACTGGTAAGTGGGTATGTGCAAAGAGTGCTCCACCCAGATTCGAACCCCATCCTTAACAAATCAGATATTATCAAAAAAAAAAAAAAAAAAGTTTGGAAGTAAAACTAACATCTCCTCCCTAGACTTCGAAGTCTGTCTATTCCCATTTTCACTTCCACAATGAATTTTTTGTTACGAAAGGATAACATTGTTTTTATACACCACGTTACATTATTCGATAAAGCCCAAGATAATACAATATACTACACACACACCCGCCTATTTTTTTATTATTAGCTTTACAAGTTATTAAATGTCTATTTAAAAAATAACTGAACTAGTCCATAAAATCCTCTTTAAATCGATTTTCATTGTTAATTACGTCCATATTTTACACTATGAATTATTTGGAATTTGTATGGGGTTTAAAAATAGCTCATGCAAAAACTATTTTTAAAATTCGACACACGGGAGATTCAAACCATCATGCTGTGCAAATATAATTTTTCTTCTACCAAAAAATACTGACAACAACGGAAAGAAATAATTAAATTCTCCAATAACGTAATATAATTTATCGAAAATGCAAAATACTAATCATGAATGTTATAAGCTCACATGGCCCTTTAGATTTTGTGGTTATTCATCATTAATTAACAAAGTTCCCCGCCGTCTGCTTCTAATCACCTTTTTAATATAATAATAACAATCCAAAAATTACAGAATTTCGTTTTTTTAAAAAGAGTATTTATTTATATATTATTTATCCAAATTTTTTTAAAATATTAAAATCTAGCGTTTTCGAAGCCGTGCAAGTCGCTGCTCGACGACTTCTTCATCATCGCCACCTTCGCTAGCTTCTCAGCTGCCCTCCACGCCGACGCCGGCGTCAGTGCCTCGCCGTTCTCGTCCGTCATCGCTGCCGGCGTCTCCCTCCGCCGTGGGATCTGATGGTGCTGATACTCCATCAGCTGCTGCCTCCGCCCCTGCACCTCCACGAGCTCCGTCTCCACCGCCCTCACATACTCCTCCATCTCCCCACGCGCCGCCGCAACTGACTGCGAGAGAAGCGCACGCGCCGACGTGAGCAGGTGGTGCGCGCTGGTGAACTCGCCGTGCTCCACGAGCCTCCGCGACTCTGCAACCGCGCGCGTAGCCACGAAGAGGTTCCTCAGCCGTTGGATCCTCGGCGACGACGATCGTACGGCCTGAGGGACTCGGAGACTCCGATCCCGACCGTAAACGACCTCTTGATTCGACGGGTCCTTGTAGAGCCCCCGCAAGGAGAGCGCGGGGGACCCACTCGCCGCCGTCTCCGCCGGGATTCGGAGCTCAACGAGAAGCTCTCGCTCCTCGTCGGCATAGAGGTCGCCGAGACGGACCGATCCGGACCCGGAGCTGACCAATGTGGGCCGTTCGTTGCAGAGATAAACGGCTGAGATTTCGCATGGAGAGGATCCGGATGCGACCCGTATTTGAATCCGGAGGTCCTGAACCACGACGCTGAGTAAACCGCCGACGCATTTCGTAAACGCTTCTTCGGCCGGGTCGTGGCCGTGAACCGGGATTTGAATGTATGCGAACCGGTTGGATGCCACGTGGCAGTATCCAGATCGTTGGTTGTTGGGATGGGCTCTAGTGGAATCCTGACCGTTGGTTGATGAGAAGTGTACGATGCTCGCGATTGGGTTTCTCTCTCTCCGGTCCTCGAGCACTCTCGTCGCTTTCTTCAACGCGTCGCCGGCGTTGGAGCCATGGCCGCCACCCGCGCCGGAGAGGAGCGTATCGATCACGCGCCTCGCGGCGCGTTTGCCTTGCTCTGTCATCCTCTTCAGTGGGAGAAGCCTCTTGACAGCGATGATGGAGAGCCGATCGGCGGAGCCAAGCGATGATATCACCAGCCTCATCGCTCGTTTCACCATTTGGAGCTTCGCAGCATCGATATTAACACCGACGTCGAGCACCGCCACGAGATCTACCTGCGCACGGTGAGACGGATCGAGAAGCGCCGCGGCATTGCCACCGCCGCGTCTCGCCGTTGAAGGCGGTGCTTTCACCTGCAGAGCGACCGCGTGGGTCTCGTAGCCACAACCAACGGAGACGACGGCGGATTCCGGCAACAGCCTCACCTGTACGTTCCCAAAATCACGGCCGTTGATCGGAGCCTCGTCGAACTTGACGGCGGACGAAGATGGTTTGGGATCCACCACGAATCCCTTGAACTCAGCGACATCACTGTCTTCCTCTCCGGCGTTCTCATCGGCCTCCGGTATGGGAACGAACCGAGGCGAGATCAACGGCTCGTCATCGTCGTAGAATCTAGAAACCGACAGCTTCGATCTTGGAGAGAAACCGTCAACGCGCTTCTCTTGAATCTCCGTCCTCTTCGTCGAGAGGGTCTTCACGGAGACGGCGTCGTTCGCGGGAGGAAGATCAGTGGCATTTTCGCAATTCTGATGGGCAGCGAGGAGAGAAGCGTCTTTCCAAACAGCGTTACAGACTGGGCAAACAAGCTTGCCGTTCTTACGAACATAGTCGGAGATGCAAGGAAAATGAAACGCGTGCGAACACTCCGCCGTGTAAATCGCCGTACCTTGCCCTGTCTTCACACTGTTCAAGCAAATCCCGCAACTACTCTGCAAAAATTCACAAATCCACAATCAAACCAACAATTCTATTTCACTGGGCAGTTTCAATTTCAGCTTTTTCGATCTGTTCTTACTCTGAATTTGAAGCTGTTCCGGAACAGAGAGAGCTTCAATGGCGAACGAGGCGACGACGGGTTCGAGCTCTTCGCCGCCGATCTGGGTGTGGTGGTTTTGCAGTGAAGCAGCGGCTCTAGGTTTTCCTCCGCCGCCAGAGCCTCACCGTCAGCCGTCCGACATCGGAGGCTAGGGCTTGAAACCGGACGCGGCGTCGAGGGGTTACTTCCCCCGGAGAGGAAGGCGAGTTTGACGCAGCTCCTAGGGCTAGGACTCGGGCTGACAGAGTAGCCGCCGTGTCGGGTGTCGGGTTCCGGCTGCGCTGCGGCGTCGCTGTTTCTCGGTGCGGTGGTGCAGAAGGCCCGTCTCCAACCAGTACCCATTTTTGCGTAGTGAGTGTTGGTTACGTTTTCGCCGGAAAACCAGACGACGACGAAGAAGGAGAAAGAGATTACGCAGAGAAGAAGACAACGAAAAGGTTGGAAGTTTCAGATTCGTTCTCTCTCGAGGCTCCATTATATAACCATAAAATAATGCTACTGTAGCTGTATTCTGCAATTGATTATGATTCTACATTAAATAATGTAGTTGTTCAATATTATAAGGTCCAAGTTCTAAATTTCTCTTTCGATTAAGCAATAGGAATATGGATAAAGGACGCTCCTAATTTTTTTTCTCTAAAACACACCTTGTAATGTTTTAAATAAATTTAGATTTTTAGTATATATTTAAAAAAAAACATACATTATTCACTATCAATACACAAATTATTATGAAGACTTTTTTGTTGGTGAATTGTTATGACGACTTCTATAGCCGATACTAAATTAGTCTCAATTCATTTTGTTATTAATATGGATAGGATGCTTATTCAATTTTATAAAAAAAAATGAACCTTTTATAGTTCTAACATTTCGAACTTGTTAATTTGTTTCGTTATATATTAGTTTCACTCATGACTTTGTTTGAGATTTTTTCCAAGAAATTTGCTTGTGCAAAAAAAAAGGTCTTTCCACATTGTCGTGTTTTTTCTTCATTTTTTATATACATGTATTTATTTTTTAAATAAATCTATTTATTCTAAACCACAAAATATATTTTAAGAAGATTGAAAAATAGTTGTTCAATAAAAAAATTAATATTAAATACGTTTATTTTATGTATTTTCTGAATGTATTATATTTTCGAAAATATCATAATTCTCAAATAAAAATAAAAGTAGTTACGAGTAATGAAACAATGAAGTTTAATACAAATACAATCTATAACAGATAAAACAATGAAATTTAAAAAAAAAATGCTTTATTTATCAGTGAGAAACAGTTGTAACGGCGACATGAAAATAGTCAACTGTTACGGCACGAAACATGTATGGAAGACAACGGCGCCATAGCAACGGCGTTAAGTAAGCTGACGTCATGTGTCAGCTATAGGGAATTTCACTTGCCTGTGTCAAGTGTCAACTCTCTCAACTGAAAGCATTTCATCCCCCGTATATATATATATATATTCAGTATAGAAAGTTATATATAAAATAAAGCACAAATTATATATACATATATATATATATATATGCTACAAGTTATTATGCATTCTGATTTATTTTCATCCCAATCATAAAAAAAAATGGAAAAAAAAAGTAAATATTGTTTTACTGCTATCAGGCTTAGGGGCAGTATGATTTATTACCTTGGAGTCTACTCTGTAAGTCCTACACGTTTGTTTTGTCTTTAACTATCTTACATAAATGCATTTATATTTTAGAACACGACAATGAAAATACATTTCACGATATAATATATGATTAATTAATTGGATATCGTTTCATCGTTTGTGGAAAAGCGTATTATAATTGAAATTTCTTGACGTGAAAACGTATATTATATATGTAAATAATAAGTAAAAACGATGGCTCTTAAAAGTTATATATATATATATTGACAAACCAAAACAGAAATTATACGAATATAATATTTGAACATAATATTATTTTTATAGACTTTTGTAGACTAGCAAACGATTTTTTCGTGGCTGATATATTCAGCATGTCTATATATTGAACAAAAAAAACATATCTATATACATATCATACTGACTAACATAAAACTCTGACACTAAAAAATAAAAATAAATTGTTATATAATGAATATCTATTGAAAGTTTTCATAAGACATTGTCGTCGACTCGTCGATATTTGCATGAACGACGGTAATTAAAGAAAATAGAGAATTTACAAGCTTTTATATAAATCACTTAATGAAACTTGAAAAATATTTGTTATACAGTAAATACCACATGAAGAGTCAGCAGTAAAATCATTTACCGTAGAATTTGAGATCGCAGATTCGAATTCTCTCTACATTAAAATATAGGGTAATGTGATCTAATATATTCCTTTCCTCAATACTCCACTAGATGGAGATTCGAATTGGGTTGGTTCTTTAGTAAATACCACACGAAAGATGAAAAATCATGTATATAAAAAGAATTCTATATACAGACATAAATTATGTATTCTAAATCTGATATAAAATAAGAATAATTAAATACAATACTAAAATATATATTCAAAACGTTTTCTAACCAGAACTTGCATAAATATTTATCATTTTAAAAGTTGGGTAATATGAAAATTAGTCAAATGTGAAATAGATCTTATTTGTGCGATAAGCAAAGTGTATCTCTAAAATTATATTAAAAAGATGTATACATTAATACATATTTGCTTATTATAGATATGAAGATATATCTATATAACAGGAGAAAAAAACGCAGACGCTTGGGAACGCGTGATACGATAACACTGGATAACTCACAGAGAAGTGGGTCCCGCAACTCCTTATGTCACAATCTCGTTTGAAGTGGAGCCCACCCGTTCACAGTAATTTAGCTTATATGCTATTTTTTTTTGCCTCTGGTACAACGGTGTATAAAAGAAAAGGTGTGTAAAAGTCTAAACATTTGATTATATTTTAATATAAAATTTTGAATATTTAACATATTTGTTAAAAATTTGTATAATTTTAATATATTTGTTAAAAAATTGTAAAATTTGGCCCCATTTTAATGTGGAATATAACAAATTTCTGTGTCGTTGGGTTGGTAGTTAAGATGCGACCCTTAATAATATACAATCACATGCCCCTAAACCATATATTATACCTCTTGATTTCATAACCGACCCTTTATATTTTATTATTTAATTTTTCTGGATATGACTACCACTGCCCTTTTTATCATTGTATAATAATCGCATTTGTTCCCTAACCCAATATGCTTTTATCGTGACCTATTCAACGCATGATATTTTAGATTAGCAACCAAATACAATTACATAGTTTTTTCTTTTGAGAATGCCATGTACCAAGTCCAAACTAATTCTGAGGTTGAAAATAATTCATATCATTAGAATTTGCGTTCTCCTCCCCAATTTAAAATTTAAACTCGGAAAAGAATATAATTACATAATTAGAGACATGGAGAGGGGAATCCGAAATTTTACATCTAATTTTGAGTATTAGTCTACTGAATATGTCTTAGATAGTCAATATATATCATATTTTAATTGCCCTATGCAATTTGACCGAAAAATTCGAAATGATTGAAATCGATATCAATGACACCGAATATCTCATATATGTAGATGCCTTACACGGATCATATTTATGTGAAACTTTTTTATAAAAAAAAAACACGTTAGCTAAATTTATCTTAAAATGATAATTTTTTCTTGCATATTGCATGGAATTTTTATTATATATATACATGCAAAAAAAAAAGTGACCCAATTATGAGGGAAAAGGGCGAAATGAAAGGTGACGGAAATAGAAAAGTGATTTTATCAAACATAACACGATAAGAATATACATTTGAGGACCGACGTTGATCCTACATGATTATATTAGCCGTTGACTATTGGCACATATTACGTGAAGTGTTTTGAATTTGTATCTATATTTAGCAACACTCGTTTATGATACATGCATATAGTACAGTTTTGGGACTACACAATTTTCTAAATTAGGTTATAGGGACGACCGGAACAGGTATTGAAAAGTTTATAAAACCAAAAGGAGAGAGACAAAAGACGAATTCAATCGATTTTTTTTTTTTTTTTTGTAACGGTGGGAACCTATCTCACATCCCGTTATACCGAACATCGTTCGGCCCCGCAGGTCGGACATCATCTCGAATAGTAAATCTTCAATCTCTATACAGTAACCGACAAACCACACAGAATAGATGAATCAGTAGAAACTGACTGATTCAAGGGAAACCTAAGACTTTAGAAATAATCGAATCTACAAACCCAATCGAATTTTTTTTTATTATAATTTAACATAGTCTGAATATATATTCTAAATTTGCATTGATAATATTCTTCTTTTCAATATTTGCTTTGTTATCGTTGTGAATCGTAAAATAGCACTTGAAAACATAAGTAAAGTGTCGAGAATTAAATAACAAGTTTTTTTATTTACTTGTAGTAAAATTCTTTACGCATCACATACGTGGAAAACAAAACAACGCGTTAAATAATCATAATTATAAGGGTGGACGGACATTGGAAAACCCTAATCCAAAAGAATGTCTTTCTAAATTTTCAAAGACTCGTATATGGAAAACCTCTATCCCATGGGGCCCGAACCATACTTCAATTCAACACATCGGTTTAAAGAAATTTCTATGTTTATCCATTTTAGATTTACTACTATTATTATTATTATCTTATTTAAAAAACGGTCCAAAAGTTTGTCCTTAAATAACCTTTAATTTAGACCGACCGAGATTTTCTATGAACCCATAGAAAAGAGGAATCATCGGTCTACACTGTTAGTGCTCTTTCACCTAACAAAAACCAATGTAATGCTATCTTTTTTTTTTGTTATGAGGAAATTATTTTGTTTCTTGCGAAATAAACTCATCTCTTTTTCTTAATCATATGAAAATGGTTTTTAAGTTTAAAGATTTTTTTTATTCTATATTCCGAGTACGACGGATTAATTGTAACTATACACATGCATCACATTTTTATGAAAAAAGAGTGATAGAATTTATTATGTAATTTATGTGTGTGTGTGTATATATACCGTAATTTATATTTTTCCCAAATCTATATCATGATTTATTTACCCCAAATAATAATTTCTGATAACTCCATTTCAAATCACCGTTAGTATTAACTCATAATTTCGCATATTGTTTTGCTTAATCCAAGATGTAATTCTAGTTAACTTTGCATGCTTACACATCAACGTTGATTATCATGTGAAAATCTACTTTTGAATTAATTATTACGTGCAAATTTCAACGCAAGTTTTGATTTTCTACCAAACTAAAGCGTTTTTGGATCAATTTGTTTACGTATCTCTGATTAATAATAATATCAATTTACCTAATTAAACTTTTTAAATTATATTAATCGCGAATAAGTCTTAGTCTAAGTGTTAGATTAGGGTGTTGTTTTGACGAGAGGCTAAAGTTGAATTAAAAGAATCATAATTCAATGATTAAAAGATGAATCAACGTTAATTAAGAGATAATGATGGTGGTTAAAGGTCAATTCCAAACAGGCACGCCCAAAGACTAATTAGCTCGTAAAAATAATTAATTAATTAATTAACAAAGAAAATAATGTGGAGCATGTCATGTGGAAGTGTCTTTGTTTGTTTATTTAATCTTTTTTTTTTTTATCATAAACATGATATATCACAAAATTCTCTAACCTAATATTCATATTTTCCGAGAATACATATATATTTGAATATTTGATTTCATATTTTACATATTTATAATGGTGATAATTGCTCCTACATTAGAAATATTCATTATATTTTTTATTTATAAATAATTTTGGAGATTATTATTGCAAGAAAAAAGATGATAATTGATATCTAGTGGAGATTACTTAAGATCTTATTTTCATATAAAATTTATTTACTCCAATTTTTTTAGTTTTGTAATTTTTCATTATATCTAACTAATTATATTAGTTGAATTCGGATCATAAAAATATGATTTTTTTAATTTTAATTAATCAAATATAAACTAAATAAAACAATCTAAAAATTAAATAAAATATTTTTTTTGGAAAATCAATAATTTTTAATAAACTAAAAAATCGAAATAAATCGAATTAGAAACGAAAGAAACCCATTGATATAAAATCATGTAAATATAGTTTTTAAAAACTGAAAAACCTTAATATAAAAATAATCAAACCCAAATCCATTTTTTTGTTGTTGAATGCTGTCTTATCCTCTTTGGTAACTGTTTTAAGATTGTTATTTCGTAGAAGATAATGAATGACCTCGTATATGTTTCTATTTGAGGATATAAAATTTGGAATTTTGTAGTGGCAATCTTCGATTTGAAAGACAGGTTTGTTTATAAACATTTAAAAACTCTGATATTTTTATAATAAAAATATGTATAAGTGCTCTTTACCATCCTGTTATGTCATGAGAAGATGGGCAAATCTAAATCTGGTTATTTTAAAAGTCAAAATTTATATATTATTTTTTGGGGACTATTCATTGCAAAAGATATCATCTTAGGATTCGGAGAAGATATGATTTGACACGGGCAAAAGATGTGCCAAGATCTCGACTTCGTATATACATGAATAAATAAATAAAATAAATGCGTAATAAAAGCCGTTTCAATTTTTTTTTTAATGAAAAATATATTTTTAATCTGTATAAAAATGACCTTTTTTTTTGGGTAGTATTGAATAATCCAATGATCCGGTCAAGTTGATTTATGGGTATTTAATGAAATATGTTTTTTTTTATAATCCAGAAGTTCACCGGATCTTTTGGTCCGACTATATCTTTCAGAAAACCGGGGGAGTCCGAGATGAATGCCTCTCCCCACACTTAAATTTGAACTCAAGATGAGAGCATGCTTTGTTCAATGAAGTATGTTATGTACTCATTTATGTGGACTTATGAAATTTTACCGTAGGAACAACTTAGTGCATAAACATATTGGAGATATAGGTACAAGATCCGAGTATGCAAAATAATTGGGATAATATAAATTTGATTTAAAAAATATTTGAATATAAATATCTTTAAACCAAAATAAAGAAAACCAAAGTTGGTTTTTCCAATGTAAAAAAAAACATCACAATGTAAAAAAATAATTTATAATTCAAATATCATAATGTAATTAAAATCGATAAAATCGGGCAAATACAGATCATAAGAAACATGTATCTCGATGATTTCATTTTATATTAATATTTCATTTTTTAAAAAATTATTTAACTTCCATGTCTATTAATGTTGTTTTTATCGAAAAGGTTTTAGTAAATTATTTTAATGATGAAACGACAACGTTTCAGTACTCTCCAAAGATTGCTAATCCATTTTCGTCCTTCCGTCGTCTCTCTCGTCAAGAGGGGGTGTTTTACCGTCGTCTCTCCGTAGCCGAGGAGAGCTCTCTTTCAAGCTTCGTCCATGGCTCCGACGAAGAAGAAGTCGAAGAAGACCAAAAAGATCAGGAAGAAATCGAAGAAAAACAACAGAGTTAGTGTAGTTCCTTTGGATCCGGAGGCTATCGACTGCGAATGGTGGGACACTTTCTGGTTCCGCAATTCTTCTCCCTCAGGTTCATTCTCTTACGGTTTTCGCTTTCTCCCGAGTGAAATCGCTCTAATTTCTGCGAGTTTCGTTGAGCGGTGTTCGTATTTTGGTTGATTTTGCTCCGAAGATGGACAGAGAGTGCATAAATTCGATTGGTGTAAGAACATAGTTTCGGTTATGTAGTGTATTCATGAACTCTTGGACGATTCTTTGCAGAGATTCTAGTTCGTGGTTTAGGGCTTTTGGTTGTCAATGTTCAAAATCATAGAATGTGAATTGAAATCACAGGCTTTGAAACCGAAATCAACCTGCAGGAGTTTCGATTCCCTCAGATGAAGATGATGCATTCAAGTACTTTTTTAGGGTTTCCAAGACTACGTTTAGTTACATCTGCTCCTTGGTGAGGGAGGATCTTATCTCAAGACCGCCTTCTGGTCTCATCAACATCGAAGGAAGGCTTCTTAGTGTTGAAAAACAAGTCGCCATTGCTCTAAGAAGATTAGCTTCTGGGGAATCTCAAGTCTCAGTCGGTGCAGCCTTTGGTGTTGGCCAATCCACAGTTTCTCAGGTTGCTAAATTCGATACCGATTCTTGGATTCCGATTTGATGAAAATCACGAGGTTATTCATGAATGCCCTGCAGGTTACATGGAGATTCATCGAGGCGCTTGAAGAACGAGCCAAACATCATCTTAGATGGCCGGATTCAGACAGAACCGAGGAGATCAAGTCGAAGTTTGAGGAAATGTATGGTCTGCCCAATTGTTGCGGCGCCATCGATTCTACGCACATTATCATGACTCTACCGGCTGTGCAAGCTTCGGATGACTGGTGCGACCCGGAGAAGAACTACAGTATGTTCTTGCAGGGAGTCTTTGACCACGAGATGAGATTCCTCAACATGGTAACTGGTTGGCCCGGAGGAATGAGCTTTACCCGGCTGCTAAAATTTTCGGGCTTCTTCAAACTTTGCGAGACGGGACAAGTACTGAACGGAAACGGGAAAACTCTGTCCGAAACAGCGGAGGTAAGAGAGTACGTGGTCGGGGGTTTCGGGTACCCGCTTCTTCCGTGGCTAATAACCCCTCACGACAGCGAGAATCTATCCGATTCGATGCTGAAATTCAACGAGAGGCACGAGAAGGCGAGGGAAATCGGGTCAAGGGCATTCGGGCAGCTGAAAGGGAGCTGGAGGATACTGAGCAAGGTAATGTGGAGACCGGACAGGAGGAAACTTCCGAGCATCATTCTGGTATGTTGTCTGTTGCATAACATCGTCATCGATTGCGGGGATTACTTGCGGGAGGACGTGGCTTTGTCGGGTCATCACGACGAGGGTTATGCCGAGCAGTGGTGCAACCAGATTGATCCGATGGGACGAGCCACTAGAGAGAATCTGACTGAGTATTTGCAGCTTTGTCAAGGGTGAATATAAGCTTTTTGCTTCAATGGATAAAGCCATAAAGGGGAAGAAGCACCCTTTCTATGCAAAAAAACTTTTAAAAAAAAGAATTCAGGTTTTTTAGTTTTCTTCTCTATTTTTTATTTGAAGCGGTCTTTATCAATTACTTACTGACCTATACAACTAAATTGCCAAATACACCATACTAATTATTATATTTTATGTATAAAATATAATATAATTCTGAAATGAACGAGTACGAGTGAAATTTAACAATCGATATAGAAAGTTATATTTATCCTTCAAATGTGAAAACGATAATTTTATTTAATTATATATTTACACAATAGTAGTAGAGATCCTCAATGGGACAATCAAAGTACGGAAAGAATCACATGTGAAGCCTCTTCTTGGCGTTCTCAGCCTCATCCGTAGCTTCCACTTGCATCTTTGTCTCCGTTAGATTTGCCTCCGTTGCCTCTCTCTCGTTCTTCGCCTTCATTTTCTTTACCTTCAATATATTTATTTTTTTTAAAAAAGTAATTACATACGCAGTTTCCCAATATTTTTCAGGTAAATTATAAGGAAAAATTCCCCAATAAAAAACCACCTTATATTTATTTAGAAATTTAATTTTCAGGATAAAATAAATACTACTGTATTTCATCTGTAACTAGTATCCAATTAAACCTTGATTTGTACGAAAGATTATAGCTAAGATTTAGATGAATCGAAACGGCGTCGT
>NW_010960187.1:2720831-2740799 GCF_000463585.1 Tarenaya hassleriana | reverse complement strand
TCGTGTAGAAGAGCGTACTTGGCCGACTAAGAAAGCCTTTACGTAAAGGAAACCTTCTCGCAAAGAGACGCCGAACCATAAGCAGCCTCTCTTCACCCGTCCCCTCGCCGACGACGAACTCTCTTCCATGTGAGACGGCCAAACGGCGTCGTCTTCGGTTAAGGGGAGGTTGGACCTCAGTTGATGAGTAACAACGAGGGAAAAAAAAAAGAGGTGGTTTCAAACTCTGCCACGTATGCTTACGTGGCTGTTAAAGAGAAGGCCGCGTGTAAACTCAATAAAATGGATATATGGGCTTATTATATTTGGGCCTTTAGTTCTGGGCCCAGATGCTTGTCTCTCCGAGGCATAATCGGTTCGATTCGAAATATTTTTGTTATAAAAATGAAAGTTGATAGTTATTTATTTATTAAATTTTAAAAACTCAGGTTTTTTTTTTGCAATTATCCTAAATTTTAATATAGTTAATCTATTATTGTGATGATATTAAAATTAATTTATCAATTTATCTATTCGTTGGTAGTTTTAAATGTGTGAATTTTTGTGTTTCATTTTTTTTTTCCTGAACTACAAAGCCAAAAAAATCAGAGACTTGAGACTAGGCAAAAAGCCACGAGAAAACCTCACCGAACAAAACTCACGAAGACCCTTGCCTGCCGCCGGGTTATCGCCTCCGCCATAGCCGTGTTCATTTCCGGCAAGTTGCATCCTCCCTCTTTCCTCCCGCTCCTTGGATCAGATATGATATTCTCTGGTTTTTCCATATGGGTTCTCTTCTCGTTGATATGAGCAAACATAATTTTGGGTTTTCATGAGTGTATGCTCATTTTTCTATTTCCTGCGTTGGATTCGCTCTCTGTTGCTATTTGATTGGTCGTTCCTCTCTTTGTTTTCCTTTGTCTTCGATTTTTGTAATGAAGTCTTTGTGAGTGTCTCCTCGATCGCATGTGTGGTTGGATTGCGACTGACTAGGTTCTTGGATTTCGCCAACCAAGTGTTCGATGAATTGTCCAATTAACGTGTTGAAGCTCTCTTCCCTTTATCACGAAATCGCAACACCTTGTTGTTGCGGAGCCTGAGAAGTGATGAGCTTGAGCTTTTACGTAATTAGGGTTTTTCGCTGGATTCCACAGAGATTTGGGGATGCAGATGGTTTCTATTCCAAGAACTCATATATGCGTGTGCTTGTGTATTGTATCACCGTTCATGAATTGTAATTGAGCATGAATTAGGTTAAATGTATGTTTGTGTATTTTGATTTCTTTTATACGTTCCCTTGTACCTTTTGTTAGTTGTCGTGAACACTTTCAGTGGTTAGGTTTGGTTTCTTTCGTTGTCATAATCGGTTATACTTTGCGAATTCTCGTGCCTTGCAGCTCAAAAGCTCTAAACTTGTGCCCAAATGGAGGATCCAGCAAAAAGAAAGGAGCGTTTACGAGCAATGCAGACAGAAGCTGCTCAGATCAATGCTTCTGCAGAAACTTCGATGAACCCTAGTCAGCTCTCGAATCCATTCGCTGAGACATCTGGACCACTGCCGAGCCAGGAGGAATCATACCAGACTCAAAGGTTCGATTATTACACGGACCCTCTGTCTGCTTTTTCTAGTAACAAGCGGAACAAGACTCACCAACGAATTGAGCAACATTACTCATCATCTCCGGTATCTCAGTTTCCGCCGTCTATTCCAGGTCCGGGTTTTTCTCCGTAGTTAATGATACATCAAATTCTATGCTTTGTCTTGTTTCTTTTAGTTTGGGGGATCCATTTGTCTCGGGCAGAATCTATAGTGAACTATAGACTTGATCAAATCGTATGTAGTTTCTTTTCCGTTTATATTCTTGTTCTGTTTCATCAGCCTTCCTTTTCCCTTTTTTGCTTTTCGCTGTTTCTGATCCTTATATTATAACAGGACCAGTGGGAAATACTTACCAGCCACACAACAGCCATGGCGGTTTTCAAGCAGAAGGTCAGTATCATAGCGGTAGTCCGCATATAGACCCGAGAGGAATGACCAATCCATCGTTTGTATATCGCGGGACTCCGCAGGAAAGCTGGAATAATTTTCGACATCCAGCCCCCAATTTCCGTCCCTTCCATAGCCCTCATCCGGTGCCAGGCACGTTCCTGAACCATCAAGCAATTCCTGATCCCGCGAACAGATTTGGCGGCCAAGGAAACTACAATCGGCCCCCAATCCCAGGTTATGCTCGACCGTTTTCCAATTATGGGCGACAAAACTCTAACTGGGCAGGAAGAATGGGTTCCGGTTCAGGAAGAGGAAGAGGGGATGGTGGGCGTAATATGAACTCGAGCTTCGGTAGAAATGGAGGAAGGGGGCAGAAATATGACGATGGAGGTTACCGAGCACAAGGGCCTGAACGTTTTTACGATAAATCCATGTCGGAAGATCCATGGAAAAATCTAGAGCCAGTCTTGTGGAAGAGTTGCCCATTTTCTTGTACCAGTAGCTCAACAGGTCAAGCATGGCTTCCCATGTCCATTGTACGGAAGAAACCTACAGTTGCGGAAACTTCCTCAAACAAATCGAGCAGTGCTCATCAGAGCCTCGCGGAGTACCTCGCTGCCTCCTTAGACGAAGCTACCCGCGATGACGCAAGCCAATGATCGGGAAAGTCGCCTCGAGATCACAACGAGCAAATTCTCTAAGGTCGTCGGCACTGGTCAGATATTCGAGATTTTCGGATTACCTGAATATTTGCGACACGAGATATTAGCCGATTTCAAATCCATCTAGACATTTTCGGTCCCAAGTTAATTTTCGGATTTGTGATGTATTTGATTTGGGAAATTTTCTGATATTTCAAAAGAATTTAATAGGTTTGTACATGATATCCGAATTTTAGAAGTAAAAACTTTATTTTACAGTTTAATCGCGAGTTTTCAGATTTAATTACATGAACTCGAATTTTCTTCACAATATAATTCGATTCCATTTTTTTTCCCTCAATTCAAATGATTCAACGGGGTATCCGGAGGTGGCATCAGCACCATAAGTTAAATTGCTTAAATTTTTCAAATGCCCTTGTTATTTGAGCAGTGAGTTCAAGGAGAAGACATGATGAATCTCCCAACTGCCAAAAGGGGCCCACCCATGAATGAAGCTCTTTTCACTTCTTGAATCAACGCAGAGAATCTTTATTACCGATTTTTTATACCCATATTATCCTCCATAATTAAAAATATATTTTCGATATCCTATTGACAGATATATGGTGCGCATTTAATTTGTTATTATGTCTCTATATGCGTGCGTATTTATCGTAGTTTGTCATTCCTGTGATGCACCATGGATTTTGACAAATTTATTCTATAATATAGTGTACGTTATTTAGTATTCTACGTTTTTCAATATATATATATATATATATATATATATATATATGCAGTATAAAGGTATTTTAATTTTAAAAAACCCATTTTCAGTGATTATTATTTTTAATTAAAAAACCAAATTTCAGTGATTTTTTTTATCAATCAATTGCTTGAAACTTTCTTTTACTTGTTTTAAATTTTGTTTTCCCCTCGAATAATAAGCTAATGAGGAGTTTGTATTTGGGTTAATTTGGGCTCATATTTTGGGCCTTATAAACCCATTGGGTTGAACAATTGTAGATCAGGAACTACTAAAACCGGTTTAACCGGTTCAGGATATATCATTTTCCATTAAAAAAAAGATCGAACCGGTTGGTGATTGCTGGTTTACCTACCACCAATGCATGTGAAATCCTGAGGTAGACAGACTTTTCTGCATTTGACAACATGGAAATCGAACACGCGATTGGTCAAATACTCGATATAAAGGCTAATCATTTTAGAAATTAAGATTTTGTATGGTCGTTTGTTTAATTTTGTAGTTCTTAATAAATTTTAAAGATATTTTTGTAATTATATTGGATATTGTGATATCTAATTGCAAAATCTGAAGTTAAATTCGATTGATAAAAAAAAATTAATTCATGAATTCAAATTCAAATTTAAATATTGGAATATTTGATGCGTGAATCAAACCAAATAATTAAAAATCGGACAACTTAGTCAACACATTTAGTTCAAACGATTAATTGGTTGTATACTTGTAAGATATATTTATGATTAAAAAATATATCATATAATTTATATGCCATATATTTATTTACAGTGTTTTTTTTATTAAATATTCAATCCTCCTCTTCCCACGTCATTATTAATTTCTTGAATGGTACCTATATCTTAAATGGTGGATTTGGCAGCACAAGAAAATGTTGTGAGAAAAATAAAAAATCAATTTAAAAGATTAATGCAATTACATAAAAAATACTGCTAATTGAATAATCCGGATTTTAATAAGCCCAAAACCATATACTTATCAGTTTTAAGAGGAACAAAATTAGGAATTAAGGAAAATATGTGATTTGGGGATTATGAAATTACATTCCATGCTTTGCAAATTGAAAGTTAGAAAATATATAAGTTTGATATTTGAAATAAATATTGTAATAGGTATTTAATAGTCGTTGTCGAAAATTTTGTGGCTGAAGATTTTTCCTTGACTATGTACGCATCTTACCAAACCAACCACAGTCGGCAAAGAGCTGCCTAAACAAAAAAGGAAATACATTACGTCACACAATTCCCAACATAGGTTATGATATGGATTATTGTATCATATACATATATATATATATATAGTTAAATATTCCAAATTATTTTTTTTGATTTTATTAATTTTCTATATAAAAGATCTATTGATTTAATTTTATATCCATTTCATTGTATATTTAAATTATATATATATGATTTTATATATTTAGTTAAGAGAAAAGTTATGGAAGATTATCTTTTTATATTAATTGAAAAAATTATGAATAGAAAAATTCAGAAATGAATGAATATAAAAGAAGAATTCATGTGGTCGATCCCAAATAAATTTGGGATTAAGGCGATATTGTTGGTGTTGTATTAATTAAAAAAATAAAAAATAAGATAATCATGAAAAAATAAATTAAAACATTTATAGAAAACAAATAACTCATTTATGTCCAAATTTGCAATGTGAATTTAGTACGTGTGGTTATGTTCCTTTGCTTTGGTAATTGTGGGCCGTGTTTTTGCCAACGGCGAACGTACGATGCATGACGCTTGTTGCCTTCACCAAACATTTATAACATTATTCCAAATATTGAAAAATAGAATTAAATGTGCAATAGGTTAATATATGTTATTTGTATTGGTTAAAGATTAAATTAAAAAGTACATAAAGTAACAATTTGATTGAAATTTAAAATAAGTACATGAATAAAAAATGATTAAAAGGTTATATAAAAAAGCAAACAATAAATATAAGATCATAAAATGAATGAAAATAATGATAAAATAATAATTACGCAATAAAAACGCCTAAAAGAAATCATAAAAGGATTTTGATAAAAAAAAAACTTGAAAAGACAGAAAAAGGTTTTTTCCCCTTCATTATAAAAGGATGAAGGAAAAAAAAAAGGAAGAAAGAGAGTCAAATCTCGAGAAAAAAGGCCAAGGCCCCACTCAGATTCAACTCATAACCCATAAACAATAACTCTGTTCTTCTTGATTCCTCAACTTCTCCCGATCTCTCCCGAATCGTCTTTCTCCGGAGAGGGAGGGAGAATATCTGAGAACCCATTCACTTTCAGGATCTGGGTTCGATTCCAATCGAATTTTCCCGGAAAATTCGCCCGAATATGAGCTCCAGTTTCGGTGCTTCTGGTTTGGTTAGGTACCTGGAGTCGGCTCTGGGGATCTCTCTCGGCGACTCGGTGTCTGACGACGTCGCGCTTGTGATCGCTACCACGTCGTTGGCGGTGATTGTGGGTTTCGCGGTGTTGCTATGGAGGAAGACAGCGACGGATCGGAGCCGAGAGGTGAAGCCGGTGGTGGTTCCCAAGTCTCTGATGGCCAAGGACGAAGACGATAATTTTGATTTGGGATCCGGGAAGACCAGAGTCACTATCTTCTTCGGTACTCAGACCGGAACTGCTGAGGGATTTGCTAAGGTAGTGAGCATTTTCATGGTTGATTAGCTCTGAACTTGGGTGATTTTGATGATTAGTATGATTTGGAATCGATGAGGGAGTATTCGGAAAATAATGAATCCGAAATCCTATTGGTTACTCGAAGTCCTTTAGTTGATATGTAGAATAAGGTTTTGACAATCTTTTACAGAAAATTTTCCGGGTTTAGTTGTAATTCTGAATGTGGGTTGCTACCATATGGTAGAATTCATCTGAAACCCTTTGAAATTTGAAATTTTGATGGAATTTTTTGTTGTATTGTGACTGAAAGTTTGGTGCTTTGAGACACTTCTCTCGCCATTTGTTCTTCTCCAACGTGTAATCCATTGTGATCTCATGCCATGGAGTTTTTCTGTTTTTAGGCATTAGCAGAAGAAATCAAGGCGAGATATGAAAAAGCAGCTGTCAAAGTTGTTGACATGGTATGGTTGTTTACTTCCTCAGATACTTTATTTTCAGCTACTTGACACTTTGGTTTCTTCTTCAATGCTTTTTATTTGTTTAGGATGACTATGCTGCGGATGACGACCTATACGAAGAGAAATTGAAGAAGGAAACTTTGGCTTTTTTCGTAGTTGCTACGTAAGATATATCTTATCCATAGTTTGCTACCTTCTTCTTCGCAATCTCCAAGAGTTTTGTTGGATTCATGTGTTTAATTATGTGTTTAGTTATGGAGATGGAGAGCCTACTGATAATGCTGCCAGGTTTTACAAATGGTTTACAGAGGTTTGTCAACTTAATGCAACAAATCATATTCACTTAATGTTCCTTGTATTTGATATTGCAGGAACTCTATCACTTTGTCATCAGCTTTTTTCTTTGTATTTAATATAACATGCACTATCAGCTTTTCGGAAGCTTTCTTATGCATACCATTTAAGGTGCGTGTTTTCCTCTTTCCAGGGAAATGAAAGTGGAGTATGGCTTCAACAACTAACGTATGGTGTTTTTGGTCTTGGTAATCGTCAATACGAGCATTTCAATAAGGTATTGTGGGAAAAAGTGTGTCTTCTCGCCTTTTTTTTATCACTTGCTGGTCTAAACTTATGGTACTTTTTTGGCACAGATAGGGAACGTTCTTGATGAACAACTCTCTGAGCAAGGTACATGCAAATGTTATTTACATTTCTTGACGTTTTAACCTATATACTATACCTTGAATAGATAGATTAATTTATAATAGTGTGCTATGCACCTCTGATAGTGCTGTTTATCTACCTTTTCCTATGTGCAATTGTTAACTTGGATTCACATTTCCTAGTTTTTTTGGTGCATGAAGGAGCAGTCATTTTGTATTGTCTCATTTAATTCAGGTGCAAAGCGTATCATTCAAGTTGGTCTAGGAGATGATGATCAGAGCATTGAAGATGATTTTAATGCCTGGTTATTTTTCTTCCCCTGGTTTTCATATGCCCCATTACCGTTTTTTTCATGATTATCGCTACCCCAGTACTATGGAAAGTGAAGATTCTAAATGAGATTGGATGTAGTTTGTTTTCTGTATAGGGTTGTCGAGTTATTCTTCAATTTTTTTTTTCTTTTGGGTTTGCAGGAAAGAAGCGTTATGGCCTGAGCTGGATAAGCTGCTCAGAGGCGAGGATGATACAAGTGTTGTAACCCCTTATACAGCTGCTATTCCTGAATATCGAGTGGTGATTCATGATCCTGCTGTTACTCCTGTGGAAGATAGTTCCTCAAGCATGCAAAATGGGAATGCTGTTGTAGACATTCATCATCCTCGCGGGTATATGTAGTAAATAAGCATATCATTTACCAGTACTTCTTTTTTTCAGTTTTGTTTGCATGCTAAGTTTTGTTCCTTCTTTCATACAGAGTGAATGTTGCTGTACAGAAGGAACTTCACAAACCTGAATCTGATCGGTCTTGTATTCATCTCGAGTTTGATATTTCAGCGACTGGTATTACGTAAGTCTCTCATAC
The DNA here is from genome assembly GCF_000463585.1 of Tarenaya hassleriana. Classification (NCBI taxonomy): domain Eukaryota; kingdom Viridiplantae; phylum Streptophyta; class Magnoliopsida; order Brassicales; family Cleomaceae; genus Tarenaya; species Tarenaya hassleriana. The sequence goes on along the minus strand of NW_010960187.1, from coordinate 2,732,805 downwards.
CTAACCGTGTTCGCCTTGCAGCCCTCAGTAGATGACTTGGTTGTTCTCATGGCTGTGTGGTTCTGTTCAACTTGTATAGGAACCGGTTGACTGTATATGAATGTGTTTGATATGTGAGTGCAAGTTACCTATTTGAGGTTTGAGATCTGCTTATGGTATTATTTGTTAGAGCAAGATGCTATATCACTAGAATTCACTTTTATCTTGATGACTGGACTTTATTTTTTTTACCCCGCTAGGTTTCCTACACGTTTTCCTCCAACGTTCTCTATTCTATAAGAACAGTCGAATTAGTTCATATGAATGATACTTTAGTCTCTGCAAGAGCTGCGTTTTCTAATTTTTTCAATCTTTGTCTGCAGATATGAAACAGGAGACCACGTTGGTGTTTATGCTGAAAATCATGTTGAAACGGTTGAAGAAGCTGGGAAGTTGCTGGGACAATCTCTGGATTTGTTATTCTCTATACATGCCGATAAGGAAGATGGATCACCTATGGGAAGCTCATTACCACCTCCCTTTGCCGGCCCCTGCACACTTCGTACTGCTTTGTCACGTTATGCTGACCTCTTGAACCCTCCTCGAAAGGTTGTCTTGTGTCCTTGCAATTAGCTGCATGTAGCTTTTATCAATGTTTCCTCGTCTATTTTAGCTTTGTTTATTTCCTCCATGCTAAACTTGCTTTTGGTTTCAGGCTGCTGTGATTGCCTTGGCAGCATATGCTACTGAACCTAGTGAAGTGGAGAAACTCAAGCACTTAACATCTCCTGCTGGAAAGGTTCTGAGTCACTAGTGTATCTATTTTTCCTGTTCTTTCCGTGCTTTTTCTGTTCTCTTGCTTTTAACCAACTGCAAACCTGTTATCAGTTTTGCTTAACAGTGGCATGTTTTTGCAGGATGAATACTCACAATGGATTGTTGCAAGTCAGAGAAGTCTTCTAGAGGTGATGGTTGCATTCCCGTCTGCAAAACCCCCGTTGGGCGTGTTTTTTGCTGCTATAGCTCCTCGTCTCCAACCTCGTTACTATTCTATCTCGTCCTCGCCAAGGTGGTTTAGCTTATCTTTTCATATTTTTGGTTGCTATTTATGACAGTTAGAAGAATGAGACTTGTCCATCAACTAATGCCGGATTTTTTTTCTCCTGATTTTTTCTTTCAGATTTTCACCTGATAGGGTTCATGTTACTTGTGCCCTAGTCCATGGCCCCACTCCAACTGGTAGAATTCACAAGGGTGTGTGCTCGACATGGATGAAGGTAATGTTTTTTTAGCTTCTTTTGATGTCTGTTTATTCCCTACTCATTCTTTATGACTGTCTGATGTTCAAGTAGTCTTGAAAATTTCAGAGTGCAACTCCAATGGAGAAGAGTAGTGACTGTAGTGCGGCTCCAATCTTTATTCGAACATCCAATTTTAAGTTGCCATCAGACCCTTTAACCCAAATTGTTATGGTGGGACCTGGGACCGGCTTGGCACCTTTTAGAGGTTTCCTGCAGGTTTGTAACTAATGTTCAATTCGGTTGTTCTGTTTCTGATTAACAAAGGGGAGATAAGTATATACACCCGGCCATGCATTGGTATGCAGGAAAGGATGGCACTGAAAGAAAATGGAGTTCAACTAGGTCCATCTTTGCTCTTCTTCGGGTGTAGAAACCGAAAAATGGTTGGATTTTTACCTTGCTTCCTCAGGAGTAGCCATTTGCAAACGTTTCCACCGTATCAATCTCTTACTTGGATCTTTATTCGTTGGCAGGACTTCATCTACGAGGATGAACTCTATAATTATGTTGATCAAGGCGTCCTATCTGAGCTCATTGTAGCGTTCTCTCGCGAGGGACCACAGAAAGAGTATGTTCAACATAAGATGATGGAAAAAGTAAGTGTATATCAATCAGGAGAATAGCGGGTTGTTGTAGGAATGACAAGGTGAAGGCATATTGATGGTCCCATCTCTTGCATTTTGGTTCAGGCAGCAGAAGTTTGGAAGCTAATCAAAGAAGGATATCTCTATGTGTGTGGTGACGCCAAGGGCATGGCAAGAGACGTTCACCGGACTCTACATACCATTGTTCAAGAGCAGGTATGGTATGGTACACAATCTTTACTCATTTTTCAAGCCAGTGTCAGAGACTCAAGATTGTAAAATTTGGCCAGATTGCCAGGCTAAGTAAGTATGGTACCTTTCCCTGGCTGGCACGGCCCGACCCGAGTAAAAACGGGCATACTTTGAGCCCGGCTGTTGAATTTTCGCTCGATATAGTCCGGTTTCCGTCTGCTTCTTTTGGCTCTGTTACACTTTATTGATCTGTGTTTGGAAAACAACATAACAGGAGGGGGTGAGCTCATCAGAGGCAGAGGCTGTGGTTAAGAAACTTCAAATGGAAGGAAGGTACCTGAGAGATGTCTGGTGAGAGAGATGGGCTTCTGATTAGTTTTCCTTTTCCCCCAATTCTTCCCCAAAAATCTAATAAATGGCCGATTGATTCTCTCCTTCTGGATAGAGAGAGCATCTGGGCTTTTTTTTTTTTTAATTACAACTGCTTCTCATACTGAGACTGGTCTTCTTCAGGACAGGAACCATATGAACTTAGATATTTTTACCCTCCAACTCTTGCTGCTTATAGTCAGACATGAATCGTTTTGTCAGAATATAAAATGAAACAATTGTTGTAAAATAAATGATTCTGCTGTGAAATACTTGCGTTTTTTGAATCAGAATCATTAAATTATTTCGATTTTTATTCAAAATTATCTAAATATAATTGATATTTATTCAAAATGATCTTTTATTTTTTTTAAATAAAGTTTAGGTTCTGATGTCCATATATATATTTCCGATGCTTAAAATTTATAAAATCTAAAATATTCAGATATAAATTGCGTTATTCTAAATTTTCTCTCCTGTCCTTCTTCTTCTTCTTATTTACATATAAATTTTTAATTTTTTTTTTTAAAATCTGTTCAATTTGGATTTTATAATATTGATTTTAAATTTATTGACGAATATCCAACTTAATTGTCTGTATAACATTGTCGTTAACATGTGTAATTTAAAATCGGAATAAGGTGGTGAAGGGAAAAGAAAAAGAAAAGGCAGTCGACAAGAAAAAAAAAAGAAAAAAAAATCGGGAAAATCCCTCGTGGTTGTCGCTGACGCCAAAACCCCCTTTCCCGAACACCAAAAACCTCTCTCCCATTCTCCTCCATGGAAGCAATTGATCTTTCATCCTTCTCCCAGAGCCCACTCCCCTCTCCGCGGCGTCCTAATCCGCCGTTCCGAAACCGTCCCCGCTCCTTTGTTCCGCCATCGGGAAGCAAGTCACGGCGTCTGGAGCCGTTGCGTGCGATGGGTCATGTCGGCGAGACAACCTCCAAGGAGACGAAACTGTGGGGAGGGAGATTCGAGGAGAGTGTGACGGAGAAGGTCGAGAAGTTCACGGAGTCGATTTCGTTTGATAAGTTGCTCTACAAGCACGATATCATGGGGAGCAAGGCTCATGCCGCGATGCTCGCTAAGCAGGTTCGCGAAATGTAGTTCGAGATTAGGATCAGAATCTGATTGGGTTTTGGGGATTTGGGTTTGTTTCTTTTTCTGATTCTGATCCTGGGTCGAATCCAAAAGTCCCTCCCTTTGCTTCACGAATCTGTGATTATCTTTTCAGTATCTGAACAATGCAATGATTGAAAGATTTAAGCCTCTTTATCGCGTCACTGTTTTTCAGACCATGGAAGCAATCCAAAATGTAAAAAGACAATGTTGGTGATGTTCTTCTCTTGCAGGGGCTTATAACCGAGAGCGACAGGGACAGTATTTTGCTTGGTCTCGATGCCATTGAGAAGCAAATAGAAGCAGGAGAATTCATATGGAGAACTGATAGAGAGGATGTGCACATGAACATAGAAGCAGCTCTTACCGACATGATCGGTGAGCCTGCCAAGAAGCTTCATACAGCAAGAAGCCGGAACGATCAGGTTGCCACCGATTTCCGCCTGTGGTGCCGTGATGCCATCGATACCATTATCGCCAAAATCAAACATCTGCAGACTTCACTCGTGATGTTGGCTTTGAGGAATGAGGCTTTAATAGTTCCTGGTTATACACATCTTCAAAGGGCTCAACCTGTTCTGTTGCCACACGTTCTCTTAACTTATGTGGAGCAGGTTCGGAATTTGCACATTGTTATAGATTTAGCTGTACCAATTTGATTCAGTAATTAGATCTAGAGGGTCGAACCGGTTTTTTTGTCTTCTTTTGCGACCTTTTCTGATTGTTAGGTTGCCTTAGTGCCCCAAATATCATAGGTTTTGCATTTACCATGATCTACTTGAACATTGTATTCTATATCTATGTATTTGTTTTCCCTTGGAGTTCTACTAATTTATCGGTATTCGGTCCATTATTTTGCAGCTTGAACGTGATGTTGGTCGTTATATAGACTGTCGAGAGAGGTTAAATTTCTGTCCTCTCGGAGCATGTGCTTTGGCTGGAACTGGTCTGCCCATTGATAGGTTTATGACCGCAAATGCTTTAGAATTCACTGCACCAATGAGGAATAGGTATGTCCCAAATCCGGAGATTTTGGACTTACATTGTTCATTTGTTCTGCCCTGAGCTTCAGTCTCTTGTTTCGTTATGAATTACTTCTTTTTTTTGTCTCGGTACTCCATCCAGCATCGATGCTGTATCAGACCGGGATTTCGTGTTGGAGTTTTCGTTTGCAAATTCCACAACAGCCATTCATTTGTCTCGGCTCGGTGAAGAGTGGGTACTGTGGGCATCTGAGGAGTTTGGATTCATCACTCCAAGTGATTCCGTTTCGACTGGAAGCAGTATAATGCCGCAGAAGAAAAATCCAGACCCGATGGAGCTTGTCCGAGGAAAATCTGCTAGAGTTATAGGGAATCTTGTCACTCTCCTCACATTGTGCAAGGGACTTACCCTCGCTTACAACCGTGATTTTCAGGTCTGATCTTTTGTTCTCAATCTGAATCTTTCAGACCATTTTCCCCTGAGAATTCACTTAACTTGTCTTGTGTCTCAGGAAGATAAAGAACCGATGTTTGATAGCGTGAAAACCATAGCGGGCATGCTCGACGTGTCTTCAGAATTCGCCCAAAACGTTGCTTTCAACCACGATAGAATAAGCAAGACCTTACCGGCTGGCCACCTCGATGCCACCACTCTTGCAGATTACCTCGTGAAGAAGGTAAATAACCCTTTCATCCGTACATAACACCTTGCGATGTTTACCCGATAACACACGTTTTTCGATTCACAGGGAATGCCGTTTAGGTCATCTCACGACGTGGTCGGAAGGTTAGTGGCAGTGTGCGTCTCGAGAGGGTGTGAACTTCAGAGGCTGAATCTCGAAGAAATGAAAGCGGTGAGCGACGTGTTTGAAGAGGATGTCTACGAATTTCTCGGGGTCGAGAATTCCGTGAGGAAGTTCTCGTCATATGGCTCGACCGGATCGGCCTGCGTTGCTGAGCAGCTCGGCTACTGGATCCAGAAGCTTCAGATCATCACCTCCACCGCCTGAGGTCTCATCGTCAAGATTTGGAATATTTATCGGATTTATTCGAAACCCTTTTATTTAGACCTGCATTTTCATATACAGGGTGTCAAGCTCGAAAAATTGGATTTTCGGACCGCTCTGAAATTTCGTTTTTTTTTTAACTAAATTATAAAAAAAAACTATCCGAACACAAATTCTAGACCTTGGTTTTGTAGGCCCGAAATAAACCACTTATATATAATTAGCAGGAAATGTACATATAATTAATATATATAATATTCCATATAATTTCCTGAAAATGTAGCGGGGAATTAAAAGATAAACAGAAATTAATCTCCTATTTCATGCTTTTATAATCCTCCAAAGCAACTTGATCTCTCTCTCTCTCTCTCTCTCTCTTCAGATTCACATGGAAAACGGAAGCCTACACCAAATCAAATAAAATTAACAAAATTAGTAAACTATTAGGAAATAAAAGTAATATCTATTATCGGAAATACTATTTATAAGACTATAACATTTATATATATATATATATATATATATATATATATGCGCATGCGTGGGTAGTGTGCGTATATATATGTGTATGTATGGGTGTGTATACATGCATGAACAAAATTGGGCTTACGCAAGCTTAAGGGAAGTGTCGGAGCAATCGTCTCTGAGAGGAAGTGAACTGCCGGAGATAGAGAGATTGGTCGTCGTCCCTTCCTCTATCCCCACCATTTCCCCTTCCCCAAACGCCTTCGCTTTTCCTCTCTCTAACATATTCAACTGCCAAATACATACATACACACACACACACATATATATGTATATATATATATGTGTGTGTGTGTTTACACACGTTGCTATTGTTAAGAAATTTGTGTATAGCATGCTGTGAAACTGATAAATATGTGTGGTTAAAGAAGAGAAGAGTCTCATCTTTACCCTCTCTCTCAGCTTGTTGTTCTCCTTCTCCAACTCTGCTCCCTGCACATTATATATACATCACTCGCCATCATCAACATACACACACACACACACATATATATATATATATATGTGTGTGTGTGTGTGTGTGTAAATATCGTAAGTTAATTGTATATTCGAACCAACCCTTCTCTCAAATGAAGAAATCTGGTCCATACTACGTTCGCCCTGAAGAACACCACGTGCATGGCATTAGGGTTTATCCAGAACATGTGTGTATATATATACACACACATGTTCATATATATATATGTATGAGCGTCCAAAACATATACGTTATAAGGTAATAATCTCAACCTTTTTCTCAAGAACGCGGCCGAGACCGGATTCAAGCAATTTCTCGAGGCGGTGCAAATCCTCCAAGTTCAAACCTTGAAGATCCTCTCCCCTTAGATGACTGTTGCATATACAAAAGGAAAACCAATACGTACTACGAGTATATATATGCAATCATGTTGACACTCCATAGGTATATACATATATATATATGTGTGTAGATGCGTTATGTGAGGCAATGTACCATAGCTGCTTGTTTTTCTCTTCGACTTCTCTACTCAGTACCACGAGGTTGCTATTCTCCAGCTTTAGGAAACATAAAAGACATATTTATCAATACAATTTTCATGCCTCTTTTATATAATCATCACGCAGTGTCAATTATAATGAAGATCCAACAAAAGTGTACACACACACACACACACATATATATACATATATTACATAAAAACCGATGTTCACACTTTTTTATGAGATGGAAGATCGTCTATATTCGATATTTAATGAATGGGAAATATCAGAAATGAATGAAATAAGATGGACTTAATTACCTGGAGATCAAGAGGAGGAGGATTCAGTTTATTGAGGTTACTTGTATGAAGGTTATACCTTGCCAAGATGTCTCTCATTCTAACACGTTGACAAAACCACATCAATCGCATCCTATCTATATAGTATATACATATATGTATATATGTATGTATGTGTGGGTATATATATATATATATATAGTTCCACGAGATAATATATCTGCGTTTGTATATAGCCAAACCTAAGAACATGTAATAAAGACAATTGCATTACAACAACAAATTAAATACAATGTAACCCAGGATAATATTATATATATATGAACATATCAATACACTAATCTTAGCTCCTGGTCTAAATCATAGTATACTTATAAATGTGTATATCTATATCATACACTAGTGTATGTATATATATCTCCAACAACACATTCTTCCTTTTTTTCTCTCTCCCCATTTTTTTATTCCATGTATATTCTTCTCTAATTGCTCACTCAAACCCATTTCTATAAACATCGAATCCTTGAAATGATTATAATGAATTGATAAAGTTTTCAACACTTTAACCAAGGATCTTCTACATTCACACACACACACACACACATGTACATACATGTGTGTGTGTGTGTATGGATATGTATGTATGCGTGAAGTACCTTGAGCTAGAGAACTCAAAGAGCTTTCCAGTGGCGGAGAAGATGATGAGAGCGACATCGGCGTCACAGAGAACGGAGAGCTCTTCGGATTTCTTGAAGATTCCTCTTCTTCTCTTAGAGAACGTCACTTGTCTCGCCGTCACGTTGTCTATCTTCTTTATCCTTATCTTCTTTCTCGTCATTTTCACGGCTCCGATTCCGCTATTTAACAACAACAAATCAAAGAAACAAAAAAGAAAGACATAATCAAGTGACAATCGCGTGATTAAATCCCTATTTTCAGACATGAACTCAACAGGGTTTTTGAAAACCTTCTACCGTGAGAATCCCAAAAGGATTCACGCCTGTCTGAAAACCCTAGCTAGAAGAGAGAGAGAGAGAGATCAGATCTAGGTGAGAAAAAGTTTGAAACTTTGAATGAAAAATGCATGACCCAGAAAAGAGAGATGGACAAATTTATCAACCCATCAACGATTGGTTGGAAAGAACCGAACGAGATTCATGAGAATTATAAGCAAATGTGTTTGAGGGTCGCTTTTTCTCTTGTGATTTTGAATGATTTGCTTACCTTTTTCGAGATCGGAGGAAACTGGATTAGGTTTTGCAATCTCTCCACCCACTAAAACGGAAGAAAATGAAAGTGGGATTCTGCTTTTTCCCGATCTGAAGAGGGAGGGTGCGGCTTTTTTTTATGTAACGCTACTTTTTATAGCTAGACACAGTCTCTCTATGATTATCAAGGCACCATGGTTTTTGACATCTTACCAGGAAAAAACAATATATATATATATATATATATATATACACACACACATACAGTGTTTCCGACAAAGGTAAAAGGCGGATGTTGTTAGGAATGAATTATTATAAAGTTTCTCATATATGGTTAGGAACTTTATAGAACAAATATGAAGTTATAGATACAACATCTTTTAATTTGGTTTCAATACAGTATATTATCATGGCTCATTTGTTTTATACAAAAAAAACTGCATCTAATCCTCTAATTCTTTATTATTCCCTCTTTTACTGTTTTACATGAAGATAAAACCATACATAAACAACCAGATACAAACTGTGTTAATCAACTTATTTGACTTCCTAGATAATGCTTACAATATAATTTAGATTATCCAACTTGGATAGATCGATGGGTAAAACGGAATACAAAACATATCTGGTCATACGAGTTCGAGCCTTAACATGGAGAGAAAAAACGTAAATTCAATCATATGGCTTACTCTTATTCACGAGATTAGACTAGACCAAACTCCAAAAGATCCGGATATCAAAAAAAAAATCTGTATTAACATTAAAAATACTAAAACAAAACTCCCGACTCCCGACTGCCTCATTCGTTCAATGGCTATATATACACACACAGTTATAAAGATTCACGCACATGATGATGTGGTAATTAAAGGAGATCCATGCACGGATCTTCGGTTCACATTTCTTGCCGGATTTTATCACTTTATAGATTAAGACAAGTGCAATAAATGTTTTATCAGTGCGCATGTATATGTATAATTTATGATGCTCTTCGAGGAAGAGGGGGAGAGGGAGAGAGAATAACTGTTCCGTACAAGAGGGATCTAATCAGAAATCAGTTCATGCATGCTGTGTTTGCAGCGTGAATCGTCGTACCTCCTACTTCTGTATCTTCACCCCTCCTCCTCTTTCATATGTCCCATCTCTTATTTATTTATTTATTTAAATTTAAATTTAAATTTATTATCCACCGATATTTCGCTCCTCGTTATCGTCTTTTTTTGTTAATCTGTTCACAGCTTTAGTTATTATGGCATTTAATATTCAGACCCTCAAAAAATCTAGGGGTCTGTGTTTTCGGATTTGGATCGGTCCACGTAGAAATCAAATCCAAAATCCAGTTAGATTTAGACCGGTTTTTATTGGTTATGATTGAATTGGAATTCAAAAAATTGGAACCAAATTAGATTCTGTTCAATAAAATAGAAATTGAAATACACAACCGTATAAACAGCGTAAAATAAATATTAAATCGTAGCTCACGTATTGTGCGAATTTTTTAGGAATAACAAAATTCATTAAAAAAAAAACAAATTGCAAGATGCCATGTTATTAAAAAAATAAAAATCGAAAATATTTATTTGCTCTTTCTTCTTATTGGGCTGGAGTGAGTCCGGGCCAATCGAATTTACCACAATTTAGAAAAAAAAAATGATTTATTACAAAAAACAAGTTATTTCTCTAAATTTTGTCCGAATCCACTGACATGCAATTAGATGTTGGATGCGGTGTTGGTACAATTAGATATCGGTATGTTGTCGGATTCAGTTATGAGGAACGAAAATGATGATCTCTCATCTCAGTTCGGATCTTCACTGTTTTCTAGTGGTTCCAGCTTATTACTAAATCGAGTTCGATTTATCCTAACCGAATCCACCGTCCGGTTTAGCCTAACCGGACCGTAATTGGACCCTCTAGGCGAAAACGGGGGATCCGCATCCTCGCCATATCATTTACGTCTCCCCTTGATATCTTTTGAAGCCTGAAGGCAATGACTCTTGACTATTAGAGTCAATATTTAGTTTTGTAAAATCTGTAATCAATTGGTATAATTATATATGATTCTCTTTTATTTTTCTAATATTTCAAATTCATGTATAAACGATATCATCGTTCCAATAGAACATACAGAAGGAAATAAAAGATATATATATATATATATAAGGTTTTGCAAGATAATACCAAAACTTGAAATGATTGTTACGATATAAAAGAACTTAGGAAGGGAAATAGTGACGAGTGGTAGCAAGTGGCGGTCAAAAATGGGAGGTAGATAGACAAAAGGGTTTGTAAGACTAATCAAGAAATGTTTGAAATCTTTTGTTACAACATATTTTTTTAGGTCAAATAAAACTACCGACTTTGGAAACAGTAAAATTGAGATATATATATATATATATATATATATATATATATATATATATAGAAAACATCCACCTAGGATGATGAGGTGTCTTCACCACAACCCTTTAAACTTCTTTATTAATATATATAGATTTATAAATAAGGTACAAGAGTGAAGAGTCCTTTTCGTATTTATTGTTCACCTTAGACCAACAATATAATTATACGAATTGGTCAGGAAACGGAATTAATTTATTAAGAGCTATATTATGTACATACAATTCAGCTCGTTAATGAATTATAAAAAAATATTTTATTGTGTTCATTGGATTTGTATTATATTATGCATACAAGCGCGTACCATTTTATTTTGGATAATCCCGACAAATGACTGAGCGCTAGAAAAGATAATTGCATTAAAACATGGCTAAACCAGTCAATCGCCGTTGAATTCCATTCACAAATCTTGATTTACTCATACTAATGAAAGAATAATATTAGTTTTACTATTCTGCCAGAAACTTTTATGAGAATAGTATTACGTACTATGAAATTTCTTATGTCTAAGACTGAAACGTGTAAATATATTTATGTTTCCTTAACATCACGAGAAAATAAAAAAAAGGGGTATGTGGCTTCTAATGGCTTTGAATTATTGTAGTGTCAAATGCATTGATTTTGTTTTGTCAAGATGATAATAAAAGAAAACTCGAAATTCAACGTTTGGCCTAGGCACGGAACAATGACGGAGACGACGTCGTTTTCGGGGACCTAACAAAAAGTCAGAAGTCTCCTGTGAATCCTTCACCACAAACGCAACCTCTCCACTCCAACCTCACGCGTTGCTGTACGGTACGGCCTTTTGGTTTCCCCTCGAAGACATTGATTTCGAGACACGTTGTAGATATTTGTCCAAGTTTTAACCATAACGTCCACTTCACTTTTTCCTATTATAATTTATTCGGCAACTTTTCATCATGTGTAAAAAAAATATCTTCCAACATAAGTCAATTGTATCCTATGTATTACACAAACACTACTAGTACTTTAGTTCTTCTTTGGAATGAGTTACATTGTCAAACAAAAAATGTGGTCAATCCATATTGCTACGACAGATTTGAAC
>NW_010960187.1:2708554-2720319 GCF_000463585.1 Tarenaya hassleriana | reverse complement strand
CTAGTAGTGTTTGTGTAATACATAGGATACAATTGACTTATGTTGGAAGATATTTTTTTTACACATGAAATTAGAACTTCAAAACGATGCAGTAGTATTTTTATAACCCCTATACAACTTTTCAAATCGTTTAAATTTAATTTAGACCTTTCTTTTTCGTACCCAAATGGTCAGATGGTCATACAATCAGACGGTCATACCTTGGTCAGACGGTCAGACTTGTTCGAAATTGCATAATTCATCGTTTTAAAAGTATTAACATAGTAATAATCATATCATATCACAAATTTTTCAGGTTCAAATCTGTCGTAGCAATATGGATTGACCACATTTTTTGTTTGACAATAGAATTCCTTCCAAAGAAGAACTAAAGTACTAGTAGTGTTTGTGTAATACATTAGATACAATTGACTTTTGTTAGAAGATTTTTTTTTTACACATGAAATTAGAACTCCAAAACGATGCAGTAGTATTTTTATGACCCCTATACATCTTTTCAAATCGTTTAAATTTAATTTAGACATTTCTTTTTCGTATCCAAATGGTCAGACGGTCATACGATCAGACGGTCATACCTTGGTCAGGGATTCCTGAGATCTCTACAGCGAATCTAATTCCTAAGAGATCGGTTCTAGGATTTTCACAGCGGATGTAAAACAAAAATTTTGATGAAACCCTAAAACCTAACATGCATGATCTTGTAGAATCGTTAGAACGCTTACCTCAATCGATCCGGAGCCTGTATCAATTGATCGTCCGATCACTTAAAGCAGGAAGAATACCTCGCCCTCTACACGTATCCACACGGCGGAACGGATTCCAACGGTTAGAACTCGTCTGCTAGGACTGAAGAACGCTTTCTTCTTTGCGCAAAACCTCTCAAAAGAGTCTGAAAGTCGTGCCAAAGAGCTTAGGATGCGCTCCCCAAAGTTCCTTGCCCTTTAAAACCTAATTTGAGTGAGTTAAGGAAATCCCGACGTCTGGACCGATCGGTCTGGAGCTTATTACGTGTGCAGCGATCGGTCCAGGGCTCTGGACCGATCGGTCTGGAACCATTTCCGGACCGACCAACATTTGGACATCACCCTGGATCGATGGGTCTACATCTGGACCAATCGGTCTGGGCTGGCTGGACCGATCGGTCTAGACCTTCTGGACCGGTCGGTCTGGCCTCCGCTCCACCGGAAAATTCTCGTCTTTTCTCGCGCTTTTGTCCATTCTTGTGTGTGTGACCCAACAGTAGGCTAATCCGATATAGCAGTATAACCCGGAATCTCTATTTTGGCTTACAAGTCATAGGCGGTCTCTAGCAAGACACTATGACTACCTATCTCGAATAAAGTTTGTTCGTGATCTTACGAACGTCTGTGATGATTCCGGTTGATGATCTTTTTGTATCACGATATCATATGTCGAACATAAGGCATGGACAAGCCACCTTATCTGATTCGACTGCTTTCTCGTTCACTGAGTTCGACTGCGTGAAATAGACGACGTTCGTTTATAGTACGGTCACACATTTCTACAGTCTCGCTCACACGAGGGGCCCAACGATATCTCTCTCTTTTACGAGAGGTACAAATCCCGTCTTGACTATCTACAATCCAGCACATGATTCGTTTCATACCTGATACACGCCTTTATAGTTCTCCTATTACGCAGGACGTTTGACGTATTCAAAGTACGCAACTCCTCATATTGGATTCCGTAGATATCTCAGGTCGTAGGATCCAATCATGGAACCGTCATATGAGATTTTAATCATGACGCTAGTCCATGTGACAATCTCATGCGAGTCAGTCCAATATTCCGTTCTCCAACGAATACCTATGATTGTGATCTTATCCAATACCTATGATCATTTATATGATCATCAATCACACATCATACTAGTCTTAGTATAACATTATTCCCATAATGACATATGACTAGGGAGTTTAGTATTGTTCATAACAATACATGGATTTCATAAGATATTAAGTATGAACAACATGTAATGAATAAAACACTCATCCATAAACCATAGAAAGTGTCAATACATCAAATGTATCAAAATAAAGCTCGCAAAACAGTACATCATAAAGCATTAAACCAACAAGACCAGCATGAGGTGCGATTGATGCATTGGATGCATATCACAATCATGGGTACTCGTTGGGTACGAGTGACTAGATGACCCACATGAGATTGTCATATGGACACGAGTCATGACTTGAATCTCATGTAGCGGTTCGTTCTTAGATCCTCAGACCTGAGATGTCTAGAGTATCTGATATGAGGAGTGGCGTGTCTTGACTGCATCAAACGTTATCTTTAACCAGATGATTATAACGGCGGTCATGGTTTTATTATCTCATATTTACTATTCATCTTCTCTCAAGTCTTTTCCATTTACCAACAAAATTTCCACTTTTTAATCATAAAGAAAATAATCTACCAACATTATTCAAGTTGTTTAAATTTTTTATGCATTTATACTTACAGCTTGAGGAAATAGTTTTTTCTATCAAGATTTTATTATAAATTTTTATGCATATAAATTGATCCCAATAGAACATCCGTCAATATAAATAAGGAATGACCGTAAAGTTTTATAAAATTTACAAAATTTTTACTTTCTGTGTAGAAAATAATGTCTTGTAATACCAATTCGGATTAATTAGAAAATTCTCAACTCTTTTATTTATAGAAAATTCTATAGAAAATCAATAACTTGAAAAAAACACACAAAAGTAACATATATATACATGGATAAAAAAAATTCAAACAAAGACAATATAGCATAATTCATATTTTCTGCTACGTCATTTTTTCGAGTGCTACATGGAAATTTGGACTTCCGATTACGTTTATAAATTGGCGTTGTATGTATGGGTCAACATTGATTAGAAATTGATCTGACGTTATCTTGATAAGTTCATGTAAGATGTTATTAATTGTTGGAGTTTTTCAACATAATGTATTTACGTCGAATTCATTTTCTTTCCTTTTTTTTTGTAATTTTATGATTTTTCCTTGATTATATTTCACTATTAACACAAAAATCCAAAAAAACCAAAGTCATCAGACTTGGTCGATGACATTTGAAGGCGACAGATTAAATTAAATATTTTTTCTATACGATTCTGATATTTAGAAGAAAAATATAGATTACAAATCTAATTAAGTATTGTTATTTTTTTAAAATAGATAGCAAAGAATCCATACATTAAAAGAATAACTGAAAACTAAAATGTCCAAATCTAAATGAAAGATATACGGAATGGACAGAATCTACGTATCGACAGCATTAGATAAAGACAGCACAGGCAGTGTAATGTTCTAATGCATAAAAATCTATGGAGCTGACCTTTAGCATTCTCTCTGAATGTAAAGATGAGGCTTAGTTCATGAACCTCCCTCTTGTCCGCGACACAGTGGACCCCACTCTCTTTCTCTTTCTCCTATACAATATCTTACTTTATTTTATTGTTTTCCATATCCCTTAAAAGGAAATAATATTCAGACTGCATGTATATATAAAGAAATTAAAATTTATTAAAAAAAAAAGTAATTTTGACATCAACGCCAACATCCAAAGGAGTCGTCATTTTCACCCATACCATAGTATTATATATAATAACACAAACTATATATATATAAATATATATACTTGCTTAATCTCCTCTCCAAAAAAAAAAAAAGATGAAAGGTGAATACTTAGAACACAAGACACAAACCCACAAATCAAACAACAACATTAACATCGACATGTTCTCCAAACTTCCTCACCACCAGCACCAAAACCCTCTCTCTTCCCACTTCCACCTCTCCTCCTCCATCTCCGGCGACTCCTCCTCTTCCTCTGCGGCGGCGGGGGAAACCCTCCACCGCCGGCGATGGTTCTTCCGTCGAGGTTGTCAGGCGTCCACGTGGCAGACCCCCTGGCTCCAGGAACAAGCCGAAACCCCCCGTTTTCGTTAGACGCGACACCGAGCCCTGCCTGAGTCCGTACATCCTCGAGGTCCCTCCCGGAAACGACGTCGTTGAGGCCATCAACCGCTTCTGCCGCCGGAAATCCGTCGGTATTTGTGTCCTATCCGGCTCAGGCTCCGTCGCCAACGTTACTCTCCGGCAACCCTCTCCGGCTTCTCCCGGCTCGACCATCACCTTCCACGGCAAGTTTGACCTCCTCTCCATCTCCGCCACTTTCCTCCCGCCTCCGCCGCGCACTTCTCTCCCCCCTCCCGCCATTTCCGGCGTCTTTACCGTCTCCCTCGCCGGACCCCAGGGCCAGATCGTCGGCGGATTCGTTGCCGGACCCCTTATCGCCGCCGCCTCCGTCTACGTCGTCGCCGCCAGCTTCACCAACCCGTCTTACTACCGGCTACCCTCCGCCGTCGAGTCACTGGAGGAGGGTCAGTCTCCGCCGGCCTCCGGCGCAAACGGCCGCGGAGATACGGGACACGTGGCGACTAGCGGTGGAGAGTCGTCATGTGGGGTGTCGATGTTTAACTGTCACATGGGTGGTTCTGATGTAATTTGGGCTCCCACCGCTCGAGCTCCACCGCCCTACTGATATTTTTCTTTTGAATCTCATCTTTTATCTGTTTGTGTTTTTTTTTGTTCATTAACAATTTGGTAACTCTTGAAAGGGTTTCATAGTTTTAGATCAATAGATTTAGGGTTTGTTGCTCTCGACGAGGAAGAAGACGAAGATGATGATATTTTAAAAGTTTTTTATAAAAGTTTTGGCCAACTTGTTACTGTGTGGTAAGATTATCGAAAAACAGGATTATTTTCTGCATTTTATTGTCTGGAACGTAATTTAATCAATGTAAATTAATGTTTTCGTGAGTCCAAAAATACATTTGAAGTCTAGGTTATCTAAGGAGAAGATTTTGTGTGCAGTCAATGAATACATTTGAGAATTTGTAAGACCATGTGTATATCGTCCAATGGTTTTTATTTTTTACTCGATGGTAAGAGTGTGAAAATTAAAAAAAAATGGTATTGGTAAATGGAAATTATTAGTATGTCGGATGAAAAAGAAGAGAAAAAAAAACGTGAGAGGAAATAGAATAGGGGCAACTTACGAGATTTATCGGGAAGAAGATTTTCCTAGAAGAATGTGGCCGCAATCGCTGATTTTAATAACTATATTTGTTCAACCTTATAAATATATTAACATTTTCGAAAATTTAAATTTAAATTTTATTATATTTTACATGAATATATTATTTCTTATATTGAATTTATAATTTTATAAAATTATTAAATTTTGAACTCATTTATAAATAAGAATAACAAAAATAATTATCCCATCATTTATTATCGAATAAAATTTTTAACTGACATACAGATCATGAAATATTCGTTGTATTTGTTATGGTTTTTGTTTATTATTGCTAGTTGAATGTTTTTTCTAAAAAAACCTTGTCTTAAAAATATATATATAACTCATGATGCTGTATAAATTTCACGCTAGATAAAAAAAAAATCAAAATAATATATAAACATAGCAATACGAAATTCTCCGTAATCGTAGTATTTAATTATAGAAAATAGTTTTTTTAGTTGCGTATCCATATTACGGAAAAAATGGCCGATATCACGTGCGAATGCGTTGTTTCATGTGCATAGGAAAGTAATGTATTTTCTTAGAACCTTCGTCGACATCAAGTACATTCTCTTTATCAGCAACAAAGATTCCATTTGATTTTTTTTAATAATCAACCAACTACTTCAACAATCTATGTATTCGTTAATAAAAAAACACATGTCATTATGTTGGAAAAAGTGAAAAAAATGTCAAAATTTGAATTTAGATTCGATATGAAATCTCTTAGCACTAATTCATTCTCGATATAAACTACAATCTCAATAATTCATTACATAGATATTGGATCGATCATTTTTTTTTGATATATTGGGGAACCCCCTTAACTATCTACCTTTATAAACGGAGACGAACTGGCCACCACCCACGTCTAACAGTCTCCGATCGGACCTGACCACCAGGTGCGCCTAACGCCCGAGTCGTAGTTGGGCTTAGACGCCTGCGGGTCAAACCCCAAGCCCACGCGTACGAGCCTGCAACATACACTGCAACATACACGTAGGAGGTAAATCAGTCCATTATGATAGACTGATAGGCGAGCAGGTCAGAGGAAGGGAGACGGCAAGGTTCGATCCTCCACCTCAAGGAGTTAATTACCCCCTCCTCCCAATCAGCTGACCTGGCCCCGGCGATCGATCTTTTTTGTTGTTAAAATACATAGTTATCCTATACAAATATATTGTAATTAATAACATGTAAAAATTAAAAAAAAAAAACCAAAATTTTCCAAAAAAAAATCAAATTTAACAGATATTTTAGCCAATAGTTTTTGAAAACAAGATATAGAAATCTTGAGTGTTGAAATCATCTATAGAGAGAGACTGTTTGAGAGTGATAACTCACAAATTCAAAGATAAGATGGAAGAGTGATGGGTCCATTCCACATTTCTGTCTCGGGGCTTCTTCGCTTTAGGTTTCATCTCCCTAAACCACTTTTATTTTATTTTATATGACTTTTTGTCTCTAAACATATATTTTTTTATAAAAAAACATTTTTTTATGTGTACAGAAGTATTATCCAGAAAATATAAGAAAAACACATGAAAAAACCTAAAAACGTCACTTGTTTTAAAAATATATTATTCTGAAACGTAAGCGGAAGAAGTATATATTATCGTTTAAATTAATAAATATTCTCGTACAAATATCATATAACATAGTTTATTTTTATTGGAAGGGTGGACTCACCATATATGTCCATGTGAGTTACAACGAAGACTAGGGTTTGTGATCATATTTCTTGGACAAGATATACGTATTTTACTTGTCTGCAAAATGATGGTGTGGTGTGGGCGTCGAATTTACACGCAAAATAAAATTAATATTATCTTTCTTTATGTTTATTAATAAATAATATTATATATATATATATACATATTATTGTTACATCATATAACAAAAGATTGAGAAAATATATACTTCCATCGAAAGGCATTCTAAGAACATCGAGTATGTATTGAATATTTTATAACGAATTGGGAATCTAGATTTTGTTTATACACATACCGGCTCTGTCTGCTGTCTTTGTTTGTAGATTTCAAAGTGTAAAACAAAACTCTAAAATACCGTCGCCTGAGAGATTCGAACTCTCGCGGGGAAACCCCATGTACTTAGCAGGCACACGCCTTAACCACTCGGCCAAAGCGACAGATGCGATAAGTTTAAATTTAACACCTATATTCTAAAATTACAATTGAACAAATCCTAGCCGTTGACCTCAAACCACATCTTAACCGTTGAATATTTTCAGTCAGAATCAACCGTCGATTTTAGTAAAGTATATCGACCATTGGATCAGACCGAGCCGCATCCCAGTCGTCTATTCTCATATTTGATCTAAACCGTGGATATCGAGATCTCATATAGGCCGTTGGATAAGAGTGAAAGAGATCTTAACTGTTGATAATAATGTCGTACGAGAACCGTTAGATCTACCCTAACCAAATTGAAGCCGTCGATTTTTGACTGAATGTGAACTGCTCGATAAGATTGAAGCAATCTCAGCCGTCAACATATAAACGACATCCAAACCGTTGGATCTGTTTCCAGTGATTCGTACCCGTGGATCAGATACAACATAGTAAACGAGGAATCTAACTGTAAAACATAATTTCATGTTATCTATAATTCTATATGCATAAAAAGAAACCGAATTCATGTTTTTTCTATATAGAAGTTACTGTAATGTCTGAACATCAAAAGCTCTTTAAAGATTTCAAGATTCAAGAATTCCCGACCGATTTTCCCTGAACCGCGAAAACTGTCCACGAATGACGAGGGTGTCATCCCGTGTTCTTCGCCCCGACAGGCGCAACGAGATCGATGCAGGATCTGATCTTCTCTATGCTTTCTCAGTAGTAGAAAGACTTGTCTTTGCTGTTCACCGCGTCTTTGCAGAGAATGGATCGGACTTCCATTATCGATCTCGGAGGCTCGAGGTCTTGCTCCCGCAATGCGTTTCCTAGTAGCCGTTGCATCTGAGACGCGAATGTATCGTCGAGAATCTGCCAATTGGAAATTGTCGTCAGTCGGTCCGCAAATATTAAGCGCAAAAACGTTCTTCGGAACTTTTTGTAGAGTCGAGTACTTACAGAGACCGCAACGCGGGAACCCTTGTACCATGCTCTGTTCTCTTTCCTGTTCTCCAAAAAGCTTAGAACAACCTGTCGCCAGTAAGAAATCAGTTAAACTCTCCTAAAAACTATCAGCCATCCTGTATGGGTGGCACAAGTCGGGTAACCCGAAAAATTCAGAATACCCAGATCAGATACCCGATTTATGGTATCCAATAAAAGGTTGAGTACTCGCGATATCCAAACCCAACAATTATAACAAAAAAATGGGTTCGATTACCCGAACTCACACCCGAGGACAAAAGGGTAATATTTGACACCCGCCACCGATTTTAATTATCTGTGCTTGTTCCTGTTTGACGTGTAATAAAAATCTATAACCCGTCCCATACCGTGGAAAGCTAGTATTCAAAAATCGGGCATCCATGAACATTGTTACGGATTTAATTATTTTCGACTCGCTTAGTTTAGGTTCCAAAATGACTAACCTGTCCCATGCGATCCCAACATCCTCGGCACAACGATATGAAGACGTGCGTCTCGCAAACGGAGTGTAGATGATTCACCGTGTTGGTGAGTTGCTCTCTCACGGGTTGCATCTTTGCCCTGATGTCCGATTCCCCAACGCTTTCTTTCGAGTCTTGCAGGATCTTCTTCAACATAGTCGTTTTCTGCAGTTTGGTCTGTGGAAAAAAAAAACCGTTATTGAGCTTTCCATTGTACTCTGTTTCCATATGAGAAATTATCAGACTTTTGGCACGGAAATCTACAACAAGATAGAGGGAGGAGACGAAAACTCACGTTTTCCGCAAGTTTTTCGACCACAGCCTGAAGATAACTTCGGAATTTAGCTCTAAGCATCACTGTAACCTCGGAGAGACGCTCTCCGGGAGCTGTACTGCCGCCCTCAGGAATGCACGATGCCCAAGCTTTAAATTTAGCCTCTATGTTAGGCCGGAGAATGTCGAGCATCCTCTTCATGGAATTTAATAGAATTCCGAGCTACAAAAGCATATTCGAAGAAGGGAAAAAAAAGTCAAAATGAGCAGACAGAATTAAACACCGAAATAAAAAACAGGACAGTTCTTAGAAGGTTCACCTCGTCGGGGACAACATAGGCACACACCGATCGTTTGGTAAGCTTTTGGACATATTTAAAGCTTAATTTCTTCGGAGTTATATTCTCTTTGAGTGGCGACAAAACATCTGCGTATTGCTTATCCAACGCTTCCACGATCGCTTTTTCAACATCCGCAATGGCCTAAAAAAAACGTTATATCAGTCCTCCAAAAGTTTGTAAATATGAGATCGAGGGGAGATTAAAGATATTGTCTAAAAACGTACACTTTCAAGCACAAAGATGTACTCCGGCCATCTGGAGATGATAACTTGGTAGTCATTAATGGTTTCCGCAAGCCGAGCATACATTTCATCCACAAATGGAGTTGTTGAATGCTGTGTCCTGACTCCACACCATTTCACCTACATGCATAGGAGGAATCAATTTCTCGAAGTCGGACCACGGGATTACAGAAATGGCTCAAAGAAGTAAATTACGAATCTTCTTATGTTATTTTATTTACCCGCAAAACACATACCTTATCCAGTTTACATTGTTCGAGCAAGGAAATGCGTTTATCTTGAATCCAAAGCATAATATATAGGTGAAACAACTCTTTTGCATCGACACCGCCTTTTATGGGGCTGGGAAAACGAAATCGTGATTGTCAGCCAAAAGCAAGAGAGGAGTAAAAAATCAAATCACCCGAAAGATCTACCTAATGTTCCAGCTGGCGAGATCCCGCTGAAAATCGGCAGTTGCAATAACAAGCTCTGCAACCGGTGGTGAAGGGCCGGATGGTGGACAAGCAACAAGGAATGCACGGAGTCTGATGCAAAGGTCGGTGCTATATATAGATGCCGACAAGTTTGGGAGGTCAAGAAAGCTGCAGAAAACCAAAAAAAAGGCAATGTTTTGGCATTTCATGCAAAAAGTTTAACCAAAACCAGCAGGTAGATGCAGCAAAAGCCTTAGGAGGAGCTAAATGCACAAGAATACACATCAGTAACTTAGAGATAGCAAATAAAGAAAACCCAAAAATTGCATTGGTGATCAACAATTTTCTGAAAATATTTACCGGGTAAGTTAATATATCAACAAGTTGGGTGTAACATGTTTTGCGTCACAGTCACATCCACTTAACGTGGTATCCTGAATCAAAACCCATCCACTTAACGTGTAGAAAAGTACCTGGGAAGTATATCTTGGTTTTGGATCTCAATGTCGGTAAAAATCTCGTTCTTGACATTCTTGCAAACCGTAGTCATCTTCTGGTAAGCAGTCGACATTGCAGAAGGGTCCCAAAAGTTCGGTTCACTGTTGTTTGTAACAAACTCATCTGTCTCAGTTAAGTGCCTTCTAGATCTCTTCTTTGCTGCCGCCTATAAAAACCACTAACAACGATAAGATGAGGGAAAGATTGACACAGAATTAAGGAAAAGCAACAAAAAAGCTGCGTACTTTACCTGAAAGTAATGAGAGAGAGTAGTTTGTGCCTCAGGAGACAATATGTCATGCAGTAGAGTATACAGTTTAACAGCAGGTAAAAGTGCTGGAGCCAGAATTCCCGTTGCAGGCTTGAACACATCAATCATTCCAGAAAAGGATGACTCATCAAGGGATTTGTAATTCTCGAAGACTAGCGCAAGAATCTGCTCGATCTGGTCTTTGATTTCACTCAGTATTCGATTCTGTTGAAAGCATAAAATAAAACGAACAGATTCAGCGGAGAAATCAGAAGTAACATGTAACAGCGAGAAACATCAGAACAAGGCAAAGATGTCGACAAGAAAATAGATCATTGTGAATTTACCTCTTGATGACTTAAAGCATTCTTTCCATTTCCTTTCATGATGACAGGCATTAACAAGTCATGCACCAAATTGAGACAGTCAGAAGTCGGTGTGGCCACATCCATTACATAGGACAAGTATCTAAAAACAATGAAACAAGCAGGTAGACAAATAATGTTATATAATTAAAGAATAGAATATTCACTGAAGTAGCAAAAGTTAGGAAAAACAAACTCACTACCTGAGCTTGGTGTAGACATCAGAAACACCATAGTAGGATGCAAATTCTTCCAAAAGCCATTTCCATGAGCCATGTAACAACAAGTTTCTTTGTTGAAACCGCTGCATTTTCATAGCCACTTCCAGGGCCAAGTCATATGCAACTGTTTCAGCAACTGAGCCACACTGGAGGAAAAAGAGAAATTAACATGACAAAATCGAGCAGAAACATGATATGATGAGTACTGTATCTCGCCTTCAGAGACAAACTTAACGTGTTTTAAACAGTGGATCATATGGTATGGCAGTTGGACTAAGAAACAGACAATTTATCTGGGCTAAGAAACAGATACATTTCATGTGACATGGCTGCATGCACAATTGAACATGCATGAGCACTTAGAACACTGATAAAATTTCTTCGCTTAACAAAAACCAATCCAAAGGCACTGATAAATCAGTCAAAGGAACTATGCCCAAATTACTATCGAGATTTCTAGCTAAGATCACCTGGGAAAGAG
>NW_010960187.1:2699699-2708078 GCF_000463585.1 Tarenaya hassleriana | reverse complement strand
GAAGTAAAAACCACCTGGAAAGAGTTTTTTTTTATTGTAAGAGATATTTAAGAGATGCTCGACGAAAAGTGCCCTCTGGAGTGTCTCAAAGTACCACAAAGAAATACCACCATGACTTCACATACAGAAAGCGCACCAAAACACAGAATTTAAGGTAAGTTACCAAATATGTGCTATAGCTAGTTTACCCACCTTCAAATGGCTGTTATCATCGAAGCTTGCTGAATAGTTTATGTAGAGCTGGAGTTTGCCCACGGGTTGATGTTCTGGCTCACGGAAAACCGACCACCATCGAACTTTCTCAGCCTGTATCATTCCCTTGTTACAAGCTTTTGAAAACAACATCATGACTAAGCCATTTACTCAAATTAGAAGATAAATAAGAATCTTACCGAGTCTTCAGAAACATTAGCTAGTTGGACAAGCACACGCCCGAAATGCTTCCCCTTCGAATCAAGGATTTCGACAATTAGATCATCTCCAACACTGTCAGGAAAGCTGTAGAAATTCCCGTTAATTTCGAAGGCACCTCAGATTATAAACGATCCGAAAGGAAGAGAGGAGAAAGAAAAACCAAGGCTGAGAACATACAACACATGACTTTCACCAGATCCTGGTTGCATCATTACAGCATCGTCTTCAGTTGAGCTCTTCAGTCTTAACCTACAGGAGTATATTTCTGATTCAAAAAAAAAAGGATTAATCAATATCATAAGGAAAAAATGTGTAAAGCAGACAGTTGAAAACTGACAGAACATAGAAAATCATATCTGTTCCTAACTTCGATTATATGTCGAAAGGAGATATACCAAAAGCAAGCACTGAAACTGACCAACATCCTTGGAAAATTACTCATAATATCATTTATTATATCCAATACTGGTCAAGAATGTTCAGTGCTACCCAGACAGAAAAGTAGTTTGTAACTTTGTTATACCTTGCACAACATCATAAGAGGTTGAATTATTACGTAAGCTTGTCACGCCAATTTTCAGGAGGCCAGAAACTTGTTTTAAGTACTGTGTACTGGCATGCACATATGCCAAGCTCTGACGTGAAAGAGAAGAACCATTGGCAGGTACACGCACACGGATCTTCTTTAGTGCACGCCATCCGGAACATAGCCTTGTCTGTAGACTGGAGAAGCTAATCCGGATTTTCTCAAGCTTTATCAATGATGGGTTAAGAGATGACATACTACAGCCAGTAGGTGCATCCAATACGGTTTTAACACGTCGTACTGCAAAATCAAATAAGTTTCTTTCAGGATAATTGGTTATATTGGCCACCTAGACAAGGGAGTGATTCATTCGGAGTGAACATAACATATACATACAACTTACCTTGCACCTTCATCTTGCCAATGTTTTTCTTGGGTTTCGGTGCAACTCCCTCATTAGCAACTTCTGAAGACCGCTTTACAAGTAGCTCTTCCTCCGATTGCAAAAGGACTTGCTGCAACCTGTTATTCATAGAGCATTTGAGATTAAGACTTATTACTTTTAGAGAATTCTAGCATATTTACTTAACGCAGCAACATTCTGACATCAGAGGCACAAAAGAGACCAAGACAGGAACAATAATAAACTAACCCAAATGCTTCACGTAGAAGACAACATTCATTGTCCAAAAACATGGGAGCCTCCATGCAACCCTTCGCCCAAGCATGAAGACAAAGCCGAACACATGCATCATAGGAAATCACAGCATGCCACGGCCCAAGAGCACTGAATCAGGTACAAAGGCACCAAAGTTATTAATCGGAAATTATCTTTTTCCCTAAAATGGCAGATTTTGTTTCTTTTTTCTTTTTTGTTACTATGTCTGAAGCATTCTACATGCTGGATCAGCCAATAATACCTTGCGTGAAATGTTGGGAGCCGAGCTGGGTGTTGATCCGGAGGCCCAGATGCCTCAGAAGCAGCACTTGGCCTATCAGAGCAGAAACAAAATGTTAAATGGTTGAGAAAACAGAGAATCCTGAAGACACATTGAATTACCAATTTGGTTTATTTAAGACAAGGATTGAAAAGAGAATACCTAGTAAGGTGTCCAATCTTTCGACTTTCTATTTCATCTCCTGTTTTGACTTCTGAAACTGGAATGCTTGAGGTTGCTGGTTTAATTTCCTCTGTGGTCTGCGAAATCGGAGGCGCACTTGGAATATCGTTATCTTCTTCGGAAGAAAACTTCTCACTGCACTCCTGCAATACGATTAAGTAGAAGTTCAATGAGCATAACAATACACAATTCTCAAACATCCCAGTTGCTTCACCATTGTACAAGGAAGGTAAAGGACACATTTTTTTTGGATGAACAAAAGGTAATAGACATGTTGCAGAGACAAGACTAAGAATCAGCACCATCATATATACATAGACACTCTCTAAACAAGAAAGAACCCTGATGCATGTAAAATCATCATCCATGAACAAAACTCAAATACCAAACAATATACTGTCCTTAATCCGCTACAACGGTCTCTCTTCAAACAGAATACGAAATAAAAAACTAAATGGTGATGTAAAAGGAACAACCTTCTCGGCAGATGCTCTGTCATTCGCCGGGTTGCCAACGAAATTCGCACGCCCGTTTATTTTCCCGGCCGCCACCGACGTCTCCGGCGGAGAAAACTGCGAACTAGTAGCGGAATCTGAAGATTCTTCCTCCGTATAACCATCCAATCGATCCAATCTCCGACCAGTCACACCGACAAAAGTCTCCCTCGAAGAGCTAACATCAGAATACGTGTAATAAGACGAGTTTCTACCGTATCTGTGAGCGACTCCATTAGACACTCTACTCTCCTGAGGAGACGAATCAAGGGAATGCCCACCGCCATAGACATCCTCGGAGTCTGTACTCATGTCATTGTCGGAAGCAGATGCACTGGCGTCGGATTCGGTCGCTAGGGTTCTGGAGACAGGGATGGCTGCGGAGGAGGGTAAGTGGCCACTCCGGAACTTTGGAGTCGGTAAACCTAATCCGCTCCGGTTTCCGGTTCTCGGATTCGCGAACATGGTGGGTGATTTCTGGAATTCCGTAGAAATCGAACTGAAGAGGTGAAAAATGGAGCACAGTTGATGAAGACTGAAGTTGCTATTTAAAGCAAATGAATTTTCCTGGAAAATCTCTCGCCAGAAAATCAGAGAGATCTTAGAGATCGTGGTGAGATTTACAGAGAAGAAGATGGTGACGTTGATAATGAAGAAGAAGAAGAAGAAGAAGAAGAAGAAGAAGAAGGCTTAGCAAGAAAGCTTCGTCCTTTCTTGCAGTTTCCTGAGAGAGAGAGAGAGAGATCCAAATCTGCAATTAAGTGTGATTTTCCCCTTTTTTATTCTCTTTTTATTTTCTTAGGCATTTTATTAATTTTGAAAACTTTTGGAATTATAGGAATTCAAATTACAACGTTCTGAAAATGTGGTTTAGCTCTTAAAACGATGTCGTTTCAAGCAGATAACGCATGAGAACGATGCCGTTTAGATGTATGGGGAAGAGTGTAATTTGATTTAATTAATTGTGATTAATATTAATAATGGGTTAAGTGGGGAGAATAGTGATACAAAACGCCTTGTATAAAGTGGGCGAACGTAATGGGCGTGTGACCGAGTGGGTTGTTATCCGTAACGGGAGGGTGCTGACGTGGCCAACAGGAGCTGCCGTGTTTTTATTTTGAAATTGCAAACGAACGTTGTAAGGTGGGGACACGAAGTTTTTTTTGTCCTTTTTCTGTTTTTTTTCCCTCGTGACTCGAACTTTTGCGGCTATTCATTACTTTCCAAGTTTTAAAATATTTGTCGGTTTATCACAAATTTTACACAAATATAAAAAAGATATATATTTTTATTAATGACCTATTAAAAAAAGATATTTTTCAAAAAAGGTAAAATTCTAAAAAATATAAAACGATATATATTTAATAATTTCCAAAATGACATGTATGTAGAAAAAAAGGGAGTAGTCAACTGATCAATATTTTCTTTATTTTTTTGTTAAATATATTTTCTTTATTTTTAAAGAGTTTCTCCAAATTTATCTAAATTGTCAAACCTAATTATCGGAAAATTATGGAAAGTTTTTGTTCTCTCGAGTGTTCGCATATAATAAATAACAATGAGAATGGTTTTCATGAAATTATAATATAAAAAAAAGCCTTCTCCTTCTGCGCAATAAAAACCTAATAATATTTTTCTACCCAAAAAAAAAATAGAACTTTTTATTTGTTTGAACGGAAATGGACTTCTAACGGGGTTATAATTTTTACTTCAACGGTGAAAACAGGCTTTTCGCCTCGGACATGAAAATTAATACAGAGGATTAATTAAAACACTTGAAAGGAAGAAAATGCTTATTTGAAAAGCCATTTACAAAAGATTGAAAAAAAAAGAGACGTTAGGGTATAGGGTTTCTCTCCATCTCTATTTCTTTTTTTCCCCCAAAACACCCGTTTGAGATTTTATTCCATGGTCCTTTTTACCCTTCACAGTAAATCGAGAGTGAAGAGAGAATGATCCAGAGAAGATTCAAGAGTCGAGTTGATCGAGGTTGCATTCGCCGAGGTATACTTTGACGCTGCGAGGAGATCCGCAGTTTCCTTCAGCGATCAGAACCCTGTCGTTCGCCGCCATATGAGCGATGATCTTGTATATCATCTCGATCTGTAAGGAAACGGAGAATGTGGTTCATCAGAAACATACGACTGCGGACTTATGAAGCAAGTGTGGGTGGTTTCCGGACACTTACTTCTCCCGGAGAGTGGCAACGATCGGCTACCTCGTCCAGTGTCAATGGCTCCACCGGTTCTTTACAGCTGCCGATGAAAACGGAAAGTAAATCTAACTGTCAGTCAAAAAACCAATGAACCCTAGCGAGTTTAAAACAAGGATGGACACGGGTCGGGTATCCGATCCCGAAAACCCTTTTGGGTATCCCCCGGCTGGCGAGAAAAAAGAGCTGATTCTCTTACCTGGCTTCGTTAAGAACTGCCAATACACGCTTCTGTAAGGCCAGAACTTCTGCTGCTGCCTTCTTCCCAGCTTCCACCCCTGACATCACCACACCATTTCATTCAGATACCCTATTTACCCGTAAGCACGAACCCGACCGCTCTCTCGTGTAAGAGAATGTAATGTGTAATCTCTACTATCTACCAGGCTGGTGGTAAGCATTGATGTGGACAAGTGAGGCGTACAACCCGACCGCTCTCTCGTACAGAGCTACAAGAGCTCCCACAGATCTTGGGTTCACCTCCTGAATAGTCACGGAGATGGATTCTCTGTCATTCCCATATAGAGCAGATCTCGTTCCCTGCACGAAAATGCAACCAAAAACATTACGGGGTCAAAGAAAACGAGGAAAATTCCGAGACACTGAGCGGAGAGTGGTGATAGACCCTAGAGATCTATCAAGGCGTTTTCCCGCACTTGAGGAGTCCGGGGATCTGTGAACGATATTCGAGACTCGTTCCAAAAAGTTAAATGCAGTTCAAGAGATTATCGAATCTGACCTGCAACATCCCAAACAGGTAGTCCCCGCAAGTGACGCCGGGCTCGAGATCCCAATCATGACCCGGGGGTCTATCGCGTAACACCTCGATGAAGGTTGCAAAGAAATTGTGCACACCCTCTCTCAGCTGTTGAATATAGCTACAAAAGTTTTGAAAGAAAATAACCATAGGCTCTAAGCGTTGAAAAGCCCGATAAGCCCTAGTCACGAAAAGGCGGGAAAACTCACGCGTGCTGATCTGTGCTCCCTTTGTTTCCGTACACGGTTAACCCTTGATTAACCTGCAGAATCGAATAATCGTCCTTGGGATCCAACTCATAACACATCGGATACTACGGTACAACCGAAGAAAGATAATGCTAACCCTGTTACCGTCGAGGTCAAACTCCTTTCCTAGTGATTCCATGACCAGCTGCTGGAGATACCGACTAAATAGTAATAAGCTGTCTTTGTAAGGAAGAATGACCATATCCTGCAAGACGCAAGGGGACAAACGGAAATAAATGTGTATCGTACTTTTGTTACAAATGTAAATCAGAATTCAATCTGCTCGATGATTTAAGAAAACGTCGAAGATCGAAGGTGAAAAGGTTTACCTTCGAGCCAATGCCATCGGAAGCCCAGTACCAGCACATAGCTAAGAGTGCTGAAGGATTATTCTTGAGCTGAAATGAACAAAAAAAAAATCGGGAAATATTGAGTTCTAGATATACTTCCTTCCGATAAAATGAAAACACAGTTGAGTAGCTCGTAGTTACATCAGTCTCGAGAAAATACTCATATCACTAATCTTCTGGAAATACCCTTTTACGAACATAACACACGATTGCATCATTGAATGTGACTGAAAAAAAAAACAAAGCTCGCTACTGAGACAGCACTCACCGTGGTCGCCCTAGTTGCCTCATCCATTAATGCAGCGCCAGCAAGCATCTCTCTAATGTCGATACCCTACACCATGAGAGTGTGTTAATAAGTGAACGGCGAGTTTATTACAACCTAAGCTTATGAACCAAATACCTGTAGGGCTGCTGGAAGCAGACCAACTGCGGACATCTCTGATGTTCTACCACCCACCCAGTCGAACATTGGAAACCTAGCTAACCAACCTTCGATTCTAGCGGTGTTTTCCAGCAACGAGTTTTCTTGTGTTATCGCGACGCCCTGTAAAACAAGCAGATATTCACCAGACTTGCAGCAGAAAGGCAGCAGTACAATCAGAATAAATATTGAATCTATATCGAAAGCAACACATCTGAAGATGGCCAATGCAAATCCCAAAAAAAGATATACTAGAAGTCAATTATTTCCCCGGCAGAGATGGGAAATTCGATTGAAACAGCAGAAACGAAAACCTGAGATCAAGACCTGTTTTGCAAAGGTCAGGCCAGCATCACGGAATGCTTTCTGTACTTCCAACAGCCCGTTTCTCGTTTCAGGAGTGCCTCCACTCTGGGAATAAACATGGAAGCAAGTCAGAAGCTTTGTGGTGGATGGTTGGTGGTAGCAAGATGTGTCTGTTACAGAGACATGCCAACAAAAGATACGTAATATAATAACGACATACCTTCGAAATGACGATCACTAACGTAGATGCAAGCTCCGGCCCAAGCTGCGCGATCTGGTGATCGATTCCAGCCGGGTCTGTGTTGTCAATGAATCTTATCTGTCGACGTCACCAAAAAATAAGCCGAATTCCCATCACAAAATGAAAACTTAGCAGCAAAAGATAGAGCAAAAAGCATCCAACACAGGACACACAGAAGTAGACAACGAACGTCCTCTAAGAAAATTTAAGCCAGAAGATCATTTTCATGCAGCGAAAAGGGACAGTCACCAAAAGACATGACACAAAGAAGTAGACATAAGTCAATATTCTAAATCAAGATTCTTGACAGAATCTCAAGACTAGCAGAAAGCTGATCGTACATGGAATCTCTTCAATTCTTTATTGATCACGAATCTTAAACCAAAGTAACAAATGATACATAGACCCTTTCCGTTCTTCATAAATCACGAGTCTTTATCAAGAAATGAATTACAGATTTGCAAAGTAACATTGTCATGGACATGAGAAACAGAGACGAAGGCGACAGATACCTTCAATGGAGGATTATCAGGAGCCAATGCCTCCGCGACAAACTGAGGTCCAAGAGCCGAACCTCCAATTCCGACAGAAAGTATCTGAGTAAACCGACCTACTGGTGAAGACGGTGGCTTAATCTGCAAGACAAACAAAACTAGACAAGTAAATACGAAATGGAGATTCATTTTGGATTTCAGAAATGGAGATTCCAAATTCAGAGCAACCCATTAACCCCAATTGATCAACACCTGAATCAAAATGGTTCGAACACTGACCTTGCCACTGATTATATCATCGGCAAAGCTGCAAATAGCATCGAGCGTGTTATCGATCTGGGTCTTCAACGTCGGCTTCGGTGCGAGCTTTGAGTTCCTGAGCCAGTAGTGTCCGACCATCCTGCCTTCATCAGGATTCGCAATCGCACCCTTCTCGAGCTCATCCATGGCCTTGAACGCGGCCTGGAACCGCGGCTCCATCTCCGCCACGAACTCGTCGGTGAATCCGACCCGACTCACATCTAGGTACAGCCCGAGCTCCTTGTGCTGGTACAGCCAGTCCAGGTACCGACTCCACAGCGCGCGCGGATCCTTCACGAGCCCTTTCTTCTTCCTCGTCGCCGCACCCACCGGAACTCCGTCATTCGTCTTCGAGAAATCCGCCGCCGAAACGTCACGCGCGACCGACCGAGCTGTGAACAGCGTCAATGACCGATCCGCTAGTTTCGAGGTAGGTGGAAACAAGACCGTATCCCTCGCCGCCGCCGAAACCGATTTAACGGCGGGGGGTTT
>NW_010960187.1:2683411-2699376 GCF_000463585.1 Tarenaya hassleriana | reverse complement strand
CCCCCCGCCGAAACCGATTTAACGGCGGTAGTTTTGGCTGGATTCAGAGACGGAGAAGTCGAGAATAGGCCGGAGAGAGTCGCCATCTTCGACAGCGATGTTGACGAGAGAGAGAGAATCAGAGAGAGGCGGAGTGAGAGAGAGAGAGAGATTTTTTTTTGTTTTTCTTTTTTGTTTTTTTATTTGATATTTTAGAAGCGGACCAATGAACCGAAACGACTCAAAAGAACATCAGATTTGTCCTCTCGTGTTGCGAACGGCTCAGATGAGAACAGAAAGAATCTGATTTGACGAAAATACCCCTGTAGGTTAGTTGTATTACCACCTGCCATCAGATTCCGTAGAATCTTGGAATCAAATGGAATCTAAACGCAAGTGACGCTGCCGATTACTAATCCAACACAAACTTAATATAAAAATCGAATGAAAATAAATTTGAAATTTGTGAAAAAAAAAATTAATTGTAAAAATAAAAATAAAGTAGAAAAACTAAGACTTTCTGAAAAAAATAGAACATTTTTTGTAAATAAAAACTGAAATACCAAATAATTATATTTTTCTAAAATGGAAAAAAAATACCATAACCTGAAATAGTCGCCTTTACAACAAATGAGTTTGGTGCGCAACTAAACGGGCTTTTCTTCAAGAAACTAAGGAATCAAGCAACTCGAACACAGACAACAGTTTCCTGTCTTTGCACATCGACTGAACCACAACACTCCAAGATCCCGGCTCCGGTCTGAAACCCATTTCCACAAATCCAGTCAGAATCCTAACCCCGATATCCGCCTTCCCGGATTCGCAAACCCTAACCACCACCTCGTTCCATGTCGCATGGTGAGGCCAAAACCCTCTTTCCGACATCAAACCCATCAACCCTACGGCCTTCATCAGCTCGCCCTTTTCGCACAATGCATTCAGTACGATCCTGTAACTCCCTTTGTTCAGACGAACTCCCTCACTCGTCAACTGCTTCAGCATCTCAAGGGCTTCGTCTAGTCTTCCTTCCTCCCGGGATAAGCCCCGGAGTAC
This sequence comes from Tarenaya hassleriana, assembly GCF_000463585.1. Lineage (NCBI taxonomy): Eukaryota > Viridiplantae > Streptophyta > Magnoliopsida > Brassicales > Cleomaceae > Tarenaya > Tarenaya hassleriana. The sequence goes on along the minus strand of NW_010960187.1, from coordinate 2,698,344 downwards.
GACATTGTAGGTTAATGCATCAGGTTTACACCCGGTTTCTTGCATCTCTCTGAGCAGATCTATTGCCTCATCTGTTTGACCGTTTCTGCATAAGCAGTTCATCAATGTGGTATACCATACTGTATCCGGTTTCAAACCAACGTTCTTCAACTCGTCAAAGATTTGTTTGGCTTCCTGAACTCTTCCCTCTCGGCTAAACCCGTTCATCAGAGCCGAGTAATTGTACAAGTTCGGGTTGCAGCCATTGTTCTTCATGAAATCTATGATACTCCTGGCTCTGTCAACTTCCCCTGCTTGGCAGAATCCGTTAATCAGAACGTTGTAAGTCAAGGAATCGGGCAAGAGCTGCTCTTTCGAGATCATCTCCTCAAACAGTTCCATAGCTTCTTTAAACCTTCTCTCTGCACACAGGCCGCCCATTAGGGTTGAGTAAGTAATCAGATTCGGATATGAAACTCTGGATCTCTTCATCTCCTCGACAACTTCGAAAGCAGAACAAACATCTCCATTCTTACAGTGGTGCTTAACTAATATATTGAAAATGCAAGTATTCGGCTGTAACCTAAGACGCTGTTTGGCGTGCAAGAGTATTTCCCGAGCCAAATCAACCTTACCCGAATCAACAAGAAGATTGAGACAAGTACTTATGGCATTGAGAGAAGGCTTTTCACGGGCAATCGGCTCGATCATGTAAAACATCTCCACCACCTTCTCATGTAAAGAGAATCTAGAGAAATGCTTCATGAGATTAAGAAACACTCCCTCGTGAATCTTGCAAGTGTCATACTTCATCCGGTGAAGAATTGCGTCGACGGCCCGAAACTTCTTGCACCTCGCAAGCTTATCCAGAACAACAGAATACGTATCGTTGTTGTGGTTGAAACCCTTTTGCTCCGACACCTTGTTGAACACATCCAATGCGCGTTCAGGATCTCTCTCGCACTTGATCAAGTTAATGGCGGCTACATGCGTGATGAACTTGTTCTTCCTCCTAGCTTCCAGTGAGGAGCTCGAGGATTCGGATGGTGGGTCAGGTTTCTTATCTGCATACCGGAGAGGAGACACCCATGACAATGATGATGAAGACAACGAACGGACATGGCTACTGAGAATCGAAATCCGGAGACGCATGAAATGGCGATTTCAAATCCGCCCTAAACCCTAAACCTCAGGGATGGTGTCGGCACCACTGAGCTCGAGTTCTCTTGGAGAAGGAATCAATCAGTGGGTAATAAGCAAAATTTCTGCAGAACCCAACAAGAATCAACCATCTAAAACACCAAAAACCACAAATTCCCAAAAACAATTCATCGCGCTAAATCGAATAAACAGCGAACTAGATCTTCGATGTCAAGCTTTCAACCCTGGAAAAGACAACTAACGATGACGAAGATGGCGCTGATTGATTCAGACCGAGAAACATCGAACAATCTTGCTCACTGAGATGTTACAAAGCCCCCCATAAACCTGCAACGTTTATGCGTTGAAGAAGCCTCACGAACCGCGCTTTGCTTCAATGGGCTTTCTCTGTGATCTGCTACGCTCGAGCTTACAGTAACTCGTTATCAATCCGTTGGCAAATGTCGACGTGGCATAAATATATTGGCTGGTTTTGACGGTTGATCTCGGCGTCAGACGTACATTGGGCTTGGACCCAATCTGGAATTTAAATTATTATATTTCACTGGGTCAAGCTCATATTATTTCATTTTGGGCCGAACTAATAGTAGGGCTTCTTTTTTGTGTTGCCACGTGGACGGCCCCGATGCGGCGATTACGTGTCTATATCGGCATAGGGGAAAAAATTGCCCTAATCGATTTTATATATTAAAACGAAAAAATATTAGCGCTAATCCAAAGCATGTGAAAAACAAATAAGCATGGAAAAAAGAGCAAGGGACAACAAATAAATATTCGGTGTCTCATCTTTAACATATCAATTGTCCTCAAAGCCCGGCCCATTTGTCACCTAAAGCAACTTTTTATTTATTTATTTTCTAAATAACATTTTTAATTTCTAAATCAAATAACAAACAGTAGATAGATATAATTTTTAAAAAACTCAATTTAATGTACACAAAAATATAATAACTTTGGTTTGATTTCGAAATAAACATTTTTAATAAAATATAAATCAAATAATTATCATTTTTAAAAACCTTAAAAAATATATATATACAAAATAACAAGAAGTGAAAGTAAAACCGTATCATATTCATATATTTTTATATAGCACGGGTGTGCGTGAAAAAAGACAAAACTACGGGGATGCATTTTGGGTTCCCGGGATATCAAATGTCCTCATGGATGATGTGGATCGAGTGTAGCTGTAGTATTCACGAGTGCGTATATATTCGTCGTTATATAATTAATGGAGCATTTGGGACCAAAAAATTTAAATAAAATTTGTAATCAAAAGACACTTGAGATTCGGCGGATGTTCTGGATGTCTGACTCTGCCTGTCTTGCCACGGCGTCGCAGGTTTTAATTTGCACATGCCCACTCTCTCACACATAGATATATATATATATATATATATACACACACACCATGCACGATATTCTACACACATATATTATATTATACAAGCTTATATGCATCGTCGAATTAATTAACGCTCACAAAAAAAAAACAATGATTAAAAAAAAAATCAAAGATGTGGTGAGTAATGAATTTGTTCCGACGACTTGTTTTACTAGTCCTTGAATTATGAAAGGAGATCTAAAAATAGTACTAATCATTTTCCTTAATATTAATATTATATATATATATATATATAATAAAAGTGGCTAAATACCGACTCTTTTTTCCCCTCAAAGACGGGTTAGATAAGTTTTTGAATTGAATGTCGATCATACAATTTTTGTAATGACCCACGATCCATTGATTTTTAGAATTTCTAGACATATGGTTTTATAAATTTGTCCACGCATCTAGTTTTTAGTCCGACAACCATTGTAATTTTATTATTTGAAAATATGAAATTAAAATATTCAATTTCTAGATCTACCTGGTGAATCGTTGTAATCTTATCGTTGTATACATACGTATACTCATATAGGTGTATGTATATAGGCAAGAATACTATAAATTGATAGTACTTTTTGGCCTTTGGTTCGTTATTAGAGAAACTTTCTGTCTTTAACTTTGTGACTATAAAAATGAAAATTATAAATGCAGATTGGTTTCTGTATCTTATTGGGGTAGTAAATTGTCAAGGACCATGTTTGGATTTATTTAATACGAAGTGAGATGCTTAGAAATATTGAAAAATAATAATATAAATAATCTATATGATTAAATTTACGTGTGTGTATATATATAATATCATTATAACTATTCAAATACTATCATTTCATCTATCACTTTAGACATGGAATTGCCAAGCGTACCAAACATTTGAATCACGATTAAAAAGTGAAAAATGAACAAGATATTGCGTTCGAATTCAAATTCATGTTGGAACACCGTAACAATTCGCTATTTTAGGATATCAAAATTCAAAATTCGCTATTTCGATTTAAATTATTGTGGATAATCTCAAACTTTCAATTATCATAGTTTAAACCCGTGATTTTCCAAATAGTACTTACTTGTAGGAATATGATCAAATAGTCTTATGGAATATTATATATATATATATAAACAAACATACACACATATGACACATTGTATACTATGATATACGTATATATATATACACATCAACTTTGTATCTTAATTTACATATAGTCATTCCCAGCATTCGAGGACCACACAAAAGACTATAAGGGCCCGAAATTAACGTTAAGCACGATTGGGAATCAAATTGGTTCTATGTGAATAATCGAAATCCTATATAAGTATATATATATATATATGTGTGTGTGTGTGTGTGTGATATTATTTTACATAAATATATCTATATAAGCATGCGCAGCATATATATATATATAGGATGCATGCAATGGCAGTGAGAAAGTCAGTCAAAGAGCAGGTATCGAACTAATCAACTTCGTCATATGCTTCATCATGGGTTCCCACAACATTAAACTAAATACACCCATTAATTAACACACACACACACACAAATATATATATATATATATATATATATATATATATATATGTTTCGTTTGCAAACATGGAATATGTTAATTAAACCGGGATTCTGATATTAATATAGTGATTATATTGAAATCGATATAGCATATAAATATAATATATGTCTCCGTAGATGGCACGGTAAATTTGAAATAGAAAATTTACTCAAGTGTGACATCTCAAGTTGGATATTTAGAAAAAAAAATATACACCCATTTGAATGGATTTGCTAGATATTATAAAAAAAATCTATAATAAACCAATAAAACTATGTAGATCAACCAACAAATAGTAAGAAACGAATTGAAATATCATGCTAGCATGGATTTATGGAATCCGAAAGTAATCTAGCCAATATTCAAAATCTATGTGAATAATCGAAATCCCACAATTGATTTTTGCAACAATGATTATAGTTAATGGATTTGACTCGAAGTTGCTATAAAGGTTTTTATAATTAAGGCCTGCATGTAAAAATTAGGGTTAGGTTGGATATTTGGGTATGCAAGATCAAATTTAATAAAAAAATATAATTGTACCTAAATCTAATTCAATATAAAAATCAATTGGATATTTTTAAACCAAATTATTGGAATTGAGATCAAATTTGGATCGGATCGTTTTTAAAAATAAATCTAAAAACATTAATAACCCGAATCTAGAAATGTCTATTGCTGATAAAAAAAATGGAATAAGAGACATTATCCCTTGAGACTAAAACGAAAATTTTATATATACACACAATGTTTTATAGTAAAAACAAAAAGGAAGAATATTAGGAAATGTGAATGACAACCTGGTCAGCTCGGATCTCAAACAACTAAGACCCGTTTCTCTTTTGGACCGAACTCGAGTGGCCGAAAGAATAATTAAAATTAAAATAAAAATTAAAAAGTCTTTACAAGACTGGTCAGAGAGAGCTGACGCGAAATTGAACCCATATGCCCAATTTTTTTTTTTTTGTAGACACTGACTTCTCACTGCCAAAAAAAAAATTGCAAACGAGAAAAAAGTATATATATTCAAAAGCTACAAATTGAAAGGTAAAAAAAAAGGGAGGTAAAAAGGGGTTGGAATTTGTGTCAAACTGTAAAAAAAAAGGTAATTTCAATTAATATTATTTTCATTTGAATTTCGTGTTTCTTTTGGTCGAACAAGTTCCTGCGTGAATGAATGCTCGCTTCCAGAGAATCCTAAGTGAGACCCTTTTTTATATGAATCACGTTTTCTCAACTCTTTGTAACAATATTATTTGATTCCGACGCAATATTTTTTTACGTTATGTCACGACCGAAAGTTTTCACGAATTATAACTTGGAATGGTCAATTTCATTTTTTTTTTGGGTGTAAAATCAATTTCAAATTGAATAAAATAAAATGAATCAATTTCAAATTGAATATACAGAATAATTAAAAATTAAATCAAATGAAAGTTAAAAATATATATAGACTGTTTTTAATTAAAACTGAAGATGAATTTCTAAATCCCAACAAAAAAAAAACTACAAATAGAACAAAAATCTCACATAAAATTGAATATCGATATTTTTTCAAAATCGGAAGCAATATTGTTTGAATGCATTTAGCATGGAGATTTATGGAAGTTGTTGTTCATAACAAATTTATCACTAAAGTGAAAAAAGTGGTGTAAAGCTTACTTCTTGTTAATTCATCGTGGGTTATATTTATTATGTGGGTGATATTATATATTCAATTGTATTTTGATTCAGTTATTTTTCAAATTTATTTTTTTAGATTTAACAAAAACATCATTATTTAATTTTAATATTATTATTAAATTTAAATATACAAAGATTTAATTTTTATTAAAAAGTTATTTAATTTCGAAATAAACACTTGCTTATAGGTTATGTTCTTCGACACTTTTGATTAAATTAAATTATGGGTTATTAAGTTTAATTGATTCTATTATATTGTTGGAACGCAAATATACATCCGATTTTAGTATACCATATTTCATATATAAGGTTGGTATTATATAAAACACGTATTATAGAGAAGTTGAACATTTATCAATTTCATATTTCTGCACATGACCCCTGATTTTGGAATGCTGTGTGACGCGACGTGGAAACATTTAGAATTTCTAGATCTCAAAGTACCAAAAAAGACAAAAAATAATATATATATATATACACACATAAATTAAAGAATAAATAATCAGATAATGATAATTGATATTTATAAAGTACCTTGTCGAGGGGCATCTAACAACGTTTATAAAAATCGAAGCAAAAATAAAAGACACATCCATTATATGTTTTATTCATATATATATATATATATATAGTTGAGGTAAACACACACACACATAATATATATATATATATATTGAAATATATTCTCACACCATTACCAACGTAAATGATGACAATTTACCGAAAGTAAAGTTTCCCAAATCACTTGGCAGTGCACATGCTGCCATTTGAAATTTCAACTTTGCTTGGTTCCTCTAAATAACCGCTAAATCGAATTATAATCTAAATTATTTGGATATGTGGTTTACTTTTATATTTACAATTCAAAATCAAATATTTATATTTATTTTTAATTATAAAAAAATCGTTATCGAATCTATGAATTTCAAGATTTTCGAATTTATAAAAATGAATTTATAAGATGTGATCATTTATTATAATCTATCATAAATTGATTAGATATAGAACAGTACAAAAGCTATTTAATTTCATTATAACCAACATTGAGAATGTATAAAAATTCTTTTCGAGTATTTCCAATGAAGGCGAAAATTTATTTCTTGGCCAATATTGCTAAAATTTGAAAATTAAATCAGGAATTGAACGTATTTTATTGCAAAATGGATGAATATTTTTCTTTCCAAGCGTTTAAGTTTGGCATCTAAGATCTGATTTTATTCGGATTGTCTTTCTATTTAAATATAAAATCCATAAATTTATTGTTCGTCATAACTCTGCCACTTCGGACAGTAGTAGTTTAGTTTGTTTTTTTTTTCCTGATTTCTGACATATTTTTCAAGGTAAAATGATTTATCAATATATCAAGTGATATTTGTATTATAAAGGGACACGTGTCACCCTGGGAAGAAAAAGACAGAGAAGTATCCATTGGTCACTTTCACACACCTTCCCTTTCTTCTTTGTGTTTTCACATTTCGACCCCTTTTGTCGTTTTCTGATCCAACAGACACGTCATTTTACTTTTTCCCATTTTCAATTTGACCCCTACTTTTAGAATATAACGATTTAACCACAAAAGATTGATTTTGGCAATACGGATTCAAGAAAGCTCGTTACATTTTTGTGGAGATTAAATTGTTCATAATTTATTTTGATGATATTTAACATCGACCAACTTTTTTTAAAGCAATATTTAGTTTCAGACATAAAGATAAAATCTAGTGCTAAATAGGTTCTTTGAAGGTGAAAGTCAATATCCAATAATACTGTAAATTCTTAAACAAATATATCTAATATCTTATAAATTCATAATTAAAAGATATAAATTTTAATTTTTAGAGTTTCTAATTGCTACATGATTTTAATGAAAACATATATAATTTTTTTAAGTTTTTCGTTAAATATATTATTAAATGATATATGTGAAAATCTCAAAAATATAAAAAATTATTTATTATTTAAAATTATGACTTCATAAATTTGTAGAATGTTATTTGTATTCGCTTATTTATTTGAATAATTTTGTAAAAAAAACGTAGATATGATGTTATATTTTTATGTTTATATGTAATTTTCGTGTAATTGCCTTCCATTTTCGAAACAACGCCAATATACTCTCTTTCCACATCGAATCGTCGTCGTCGTCCCCCCTCCCCTCTCTATCTCTGCGCCTTTTACCCTAAAAAGAGGCATCGGTTCTCCTCCATAAGACCCTCTTCTTTGTTCCTCAGTCTCTCTCAGGCCTCTCTGTCAGCGAGCGAGCGAGCGAGAGAGAGAGAGAGAGAGAGAGAGAGAGAGAGAGAGAGACTGGTTTTTTTTGTTTGTTTTTCTCGATCCTTTTTGCTGCAAATCTTTAGATACCGAGAGTGAATACACACGAACCCACTTTCGGCTTCATCGTTTTTTCTCCAAAAAAATCTGGTTTTTCGCTTTTTGGTCGGGAAAAAAGTCGATTCTTTTTCCGTGGGCGATCGAAGTTTTCATCGATGGCGCCGGGTTTTGACTACGCTGTCGTGTCGAGCCTTCTTTGTACCGAAGACGACAGTGTATTCGACGATAATGATTGCTACGAGACCACAAGCTTCCTCAGGAATGATCGAACCGATTATCATCATGGCCGGAACTCTTACGGCGGCGCCGGAGTCGTCGTTGCGCCGCCGGAGAGCGAGGAAGGTCTATCTTCGTTGATTTCTAAGGAATCTGAGCATTTACCGAAAGATGATTACATGAACAGACTTCGAAATGGCGATCTTGATTTGGTTGCTAGAGCCGAAGCCATTGATTGGATTTGCAAGGTGAGTGTATGTTCTGGTTCTGTAGTAAGAACAGTGGCTTAAATGGGTGTTGATTACTGCCGCTTTTAGTTAATTAGGATGATTAACCAATGATTAACACTAATGATGTTCATCCTCATTAACTCAGGTTCATGCCCATTTTGGCTTTGGACCCCTCTGTTCATATTTGTCAATAAACTACATGGACAGATTCTTGTCCTCCTATGAATTGCCTGTAAGTTTCCATCCAGTTCCATCAGAGGATTAGATAAAGTCTCAGTTTTTTTCCCTTTTTGCCAGTGAATTTGATTGTTATCTTAATTGAAAATGTGATGAAACAGAAGGGAAAAGCCTGGATGATGCAATTGTTGGCTGTGGCATGTTTGTCCCTTGCTGCTAAAATGGAGGAGACTGAGGTTCCTGTCTCTCTAGATCTACAGGTTTGGCCTCCATTAACAATGCCCATGATTAAAGACTTCTCATTTCGAATAGTATTTTCGGTAAAAAGGGTGTTGAAATATGAACAGGTGGGTGAGTCCAAGTTTGTGTTTGAGGCAAGAACCATACAGAGAATGGAGCTTCTTGTGCTCAGCACACTGAAGTGGAGAATGCAAGCAGTGACACCATTTTCGTTCTTGGATCATTTCCATTCCAAGATCAATATCGACCAATCTCTCCAAAGACTCGCAATCTTGAGATCCATTCAACTCATATCGAGCACACTGAAAGGTTGGTAATGGAATTAGAACCTGCTCTTTTACAAGGGATACAGATAGATGTAGCAATCAGAGAATTGAATGAGGGAGGATGATGATTGGTACGAGGGATGGGCTTAATGTGCTCAAGGTTTTTTTTGGTGGGTGTGTTGAATAAATGCAGGGATTGACTTATTGGAGTTCAAGCCTTCTGAGATTGCAGCCACTGTTGTGATTTCTTCTGCAGAGGAAATTCACAATGCCTTCGACAGTGAAATGGCACTCTCTGCTCTATCTCCATATGTTTCAAAGGTGAAGAGAGTAAAAACAAAACCCATCTTTATTGGTCCAATCTCACGATCTTGCCATGAATTGATGAGGGCACATGTAATAACCTCGATTTCAATCCAAATCGGTCAAAACCCTCGGGAAAAGATCGGGGTTTTTCATCGTGTTCTTCGTTTTTGTTGCTGATGTTCCGTCTGTGTGTGCTTCGATCTTTCAGGAAAGGGTGTTGAAATGCAAAGAATTGATCCAAGACCATGGATTGACGGCTTTTCCGCCACTCCAATCTGCTCCACAGAGCCCCAACGGAGTTCTTGAAGCCTCTTGCTTGAGCTTCAAAAGCGATGACTCGTCCCTCCCTCTCGTGAAACGTAGGTTGCCCCGTGAGGTCTCTCTGTTTTGACAAAACCCAAGAATATGAGAAACGCGAGGACCGAAGTTTAAACTTTTAAAATTAGGGGAGAGAAATGAAATGTTGAAGATTTTGCGGGACTCAATTGCAAATGACGAAGATGTAAAGGGTGTGTGGAGAAAAAGCGCACAAGGACGACGTTTTGATGCTTCGATTCGGCTTTGTTGTTTATTTTTTAATATAAAATTATTTATATTATATTCAGTGTAAATAACTTCGATATGTTTATTATCTAAATCGGTAATAAAATATGTATTGCCTGTAATAATCTTTTTTAAAAAATTCCAAATATTGTTCTAGAAACCGTTGGCCCGACCCGACCGTATTGCAGCATGAACATCACCCCAAACCCTCTCAGAGGTTTCTTCAAATACAACGATAATCAATTATAATTATTTGAAATAAATTAATAATTCTAATGCAATTTCCAATGCATCATCAAATTGGCATTCCATTTCTTGCATCAAAACAAGCCGTAGAGTCCAAAAATTAGATATTTAATTTAATGAACGTTGCTTGATTCGTACGGTCAGTTACAAACCAAACAAAAGATTTATATTTCTGAAAATAAAATACAACGTATTTGATTAATTAACAAAAGATTCTATAGTTTGCAAAGTGTTGCCTGCTACATGACACATACTCTACAGACTCCACTTTCATGCACGATCACGGAATTATTATTATTATTATTAATCAAACGATTTTTTATAAAATATAGTTTTTCGGATATTACTTTTTAATAATATAATAAAACCAAATAAAATCAAAAATATTTTTAAAATAAATATTTTATCAATAAAATTAACCCTAAAAAAACAACCAAGTCGAATGTCAATAAATAAAAAATATAATTTTTCAAAACCAAAACTCAAATAAAAAAAATTATGTAACCTTACCAAACAAAATTCGAAAATGCCCACCCGAACCGAACCATGACTACTTTCTAGTCATAAATGCGTCGAGCAAAATCCGCTCGTAGCAATTGTTGGGCCGAACAGAAATTTATTTGTGTAAAGTCGGCCCAGTAAAGGCCCATATTTTATTAATACGGTGCCCTCGCATCTTTTGTTGCTATTTTATGTACCCCTTTTCTCTGTTTCATTCATATACGCGGGATGTAAAACAAATATCTCAATCCATATAATATTTTTTTTGGTTAAGCATATATTATAATTTTATTTACGTAATAATTTTTTTCTAACGTAGTTTTCAAGAAATCGTATTTCAACAAATCAAGTTTTTTTTCTGCTAACGTATCCCTAAACTGGGAATATTGGCACGTCTTTTTGCTTGAGTATTATTATATATTTTTTTAAAATGCGACGATTTCACATTTATAGAAAATACAATCTATAATATATTTATATATATATATATATATGGAGTAAAATTAAATTTAACCTAGGAATGGTAGGTGTAAAAAAATGTGGTAGGCCCAAATGGTGAGAAGAAGAGTCAACTCATGGAAGGGTGTGAAGCCTTTGAAGGTTGACTTCATTTATTTTAATAATAAGATTGCTATTTATTTTAAGAGATAATGAGAAGGAGAGGAAGTAGTCTTACCTCTTGCTTGAAATTAGGCACGTTAATTAATGGGATTAATTAATAAACATAAAATTTTATTAAAAGAAAATATGAGAGAGAGAGAGGTTGTCGGATTCAAACAGATTGGAGTGGACAGAGGCGTGCTCGAAAGCCATGCGCCTTCTACCAAATCTCTCTTTCTCTCTCTCTCTCTCACTCTACGCGTGATCTCTCGAGATTCCTCCACGTCACTTTCATCTCCCTCTTTACCTCTTGCCACGTGTCAGTCATAATATTTAAAATTAAAAATGTTAATAATAGGTTATCTATGAAATCGGGGAAAACAACGCGGTTAACTACAGATAAATTTGATATATTATCTTTTATGAGTAAATCATACGAACCCATTTTTCTATAATTCTGTTTTATTTCAAATTAAGATGGTATTTTTTTTAAATGATTTTTTAAAAATATAAAATAATATAATTTGTTATAAACAACATTCAAGATGGGAATTATGTTTATTTTCTCATCTAATTCAGAGACAACAAAATATACAATACACTGAATTCGACCTCATATATATATATATATAGAGAGAGAGAGAGAGAGAAGGTGTATCTCTGCTCTGTACCTCAGATTTTGTGGTCGGCCTTAGCTAGATTTTCTTAACAACTTTTGCTGTCTTTTTTTAATTTTTTTTCTTTTTTCTTTTTCTCGGGAAAATTAAATAATTTTGTAATCAATTCAAACAAAATTGTGCCAGCTAATAAATAATTAGTTTTTATTGCATGCCTTGGGCTCTGACTATTTATATGCATACGTGGCCAAGAAATAGAACCAAAAAAACAAATACCACAGAAGTTTTATAAAAAACCCACCACATAGTTGATAGTTTTGATTCAGTTTGGTTTCCGAATTGATAATTTTTAGATCTGATCAAATAGTTTTTTCGAAAATCAATCGAGTTAAATTTAAAGTAATTAATTAGATATAGAATAAATCTCAACTAATCAGTTAATTTGAATTCAAATTGGTTAGCAAATATTATATTTGCTTTAAATAGAATTTGGTTTTGGCTATATTTTTTTTTAAATATCCGACAACAAATTGAAATAAAATTGAGTTAATTCTTTGCAATTCTGTCTGGATTTAATTTTTTTCATTAGGTTTATTAATTGTTTTTTAGTTCTGTGGAGAATTAATACTCCCTCCGTTTCTAAATATATATAGTTTTAAAAATCTTCTGTTGCTAATAAATACATATCGTTTTATATTTTACAATTTTTTAGTGAGAACCTTTCAACTTTACCTCTATTTAAAAACATCTCATTTCAATAGATCATTAATAAAAATATGATTTAATAAGGGTATATACCATTTTTTTTAAAAAAAATTAAAACTGTGATAAAATCTAAAAAGACAAAAAATTTGAAATGTATGGAATGGTTTTTTTTTTATCTGAGTTGATAGATTTAAGTCGTAATATTACGTTCATTTATTGGATTGCAACGTTCTTCAGAATCATGAAATCTAATATAACACTTAGAGCTGAATTTATTAATACATAATGATATGTTTTTTCTTAGTTCCATGATTTAAAAAATGTAGCTAACAAAATTTAACAAATAGTTCTAATAAATATTATTAGAATAATATCATAAATTGTTGTACTAAAAACGATTTAATATTATCTAAATGTTGACCAAGCAATTGATATAAGGTCAATGATGTCGTATAGTTTTCGAAGCGGTCATGTGATACATTTTGTGTTATTTGTTTTATAAGTTCTGACATTCGATTATTTGCACCAAATTTTTTGTATAAAAAGAAAAATTGTTGCATCGTGTTAATTCGTTAATAAATAAAGTTTAACAAACTAATAGCACATTAACGTTTATCATTTTTAAGGTAAATCATAGTGTTCATTAGCAACCTAATTATATTATTACAAATACTTTTAATCTTTATTAGGCATAACTACCACCATTTGATAATTTTTCCAATAAAAAAATGAATTTAATTTTTGGAGGCAAGACGAGGTCAATTTGTTACATATATACAATAATAAATAATGATGGCAGCAAAAAATTACTCATCCCATCATTAAATATTCACTATGGTAAGACTATTTTTATTCCAATTTTTCAACCAATGTTGTGATTTAAAGACAATGCCAACAGTAAATTAAATTCAGTGGAAATTTTTATTACAATTTTTCAACCAATGTTCTTCTATTTTCCGAATTGTAATGATGAGATTTGCCTTATTAATTTTGTAATATTTAAAAAAGAAAAGAAAAGAAAAGAAAAGTGGCCTTGTCTAAGGAGACAGTCCAACTGTATCAAGGACTTTTTCCGTGTTATAAAACATATAATTTGCATTAAATTCCCTTTAAAACAAGAAGAAAAACTGTGACAATAAATTTATAAAAGTTGAAGCATAAACATTTAAATTATCTAGCGTTTTCTATTTTTTTTACTAATTTACTGTACATCATAATGATATCAAAATTTCGCATTTTCCCTTTCATTGTGGTTGATTTTCAAATTCAGTTTTTTATTTTAAAATATAATATATTTATTTAGATTCTAATTAATTTATATTCCCTTTAGACTTGTTTACCAATTTTGTATTTTTTAACTTTGTCACTTAGTTTAAATTCAAATCGTGACAAAAAGTAACATCCAATTAGTTTTAAAACAAGTTTCGATTAGTATACGTTTCAATTAGTTTTGATTTTACTTTTATAATCCGAATCGAAATTATCTAGTTAATATATCATATTCATAATTTAATCTAAACAATTCATCTACTAGATTTGTTTTGACTAAAATATTCCATTTTTATCAAGCAATTTTAATTATATGATTATATGGTATTTGATATCCAAATTAGGCGTCAAAGTATAATTATTTTGTAAGATTAGTTTTGAAACATTTAATTTTAATTCAATTGTCAACAAAGCAAAGAAAGCGACCACCACTTCGGAATGTATTAAAAGTCATCACTTAGCATCATGAATCATCACTCGTTCTTTGCTAATTCGTTGAAATTAATAAATGTTTGTCTAATTACCATCATCCGTCTTAATTATTTAATTCCCTCTCTTTTTTTCATTTTCTTTTTTTCTTTTTATTCTATCAAGGATTCGACTGGTTGTACCGCAACAGTTGCGGTTGCGGGTGGCAGCGTTTTCAGAACGTTTGATAGCGATTATAAATGATTAGTACTGACTGGTTGAGAAGTTGTTGTTGGTAGCGATTGCGGGTGGGTGCAGTTAGAAGTGAATGGTTCATTACGGTTGCGGTTGCGTTTTGATATAAATTGTTAAAAAAAAATATTATTTAAAAATAATTTTTTATAATAGTTTTAATTAAATTTTTCGTATCATTTGATAAAAATTATTTACTAAATTTATAATAATTAAATAATAAATTTAAAATATAAATATTATCAATTTAATTTATTTTTAAG
>NW_010960187.1:2676342-2681392 GCF_000463585.1 Tarenaya hassleriana | reverse complement strand
TTATTTACTAAATTTATAATAATTAAATAATAAATTTAAAATAGAAATATTATCAATTTAATTTATTTTGAGTAAAAAAATAATTTTATTATAAAAATTATTAAAAATAATCATTATTAAACCTAAAAATTATACTATTGTATTTTTTTTATTAAAATATAATACTAAAAAATAATATCAAATTATAACACTAAACAAAATCATCACCAATATATATATTAATGTTTTATATAATTTCTAATAAAAATATTTTAGTTTTTTTGTCAAAACGCCGGAAACCGCTACCAAAACGCAAGTTGGAAGCTGCGATTAGAAAACACAAGTTTGGTTGCGGTTGCGGTTAGTTGCGGTTCAACCAGTCAGTTTTTCAATCGCCCGCAACCGCCGGAAATCACAACCGCTCCGTTTGCGTGTGACGGCGGTGCAACCAGTCGCCCCCAAGTTAGTTTGGACAATTATTTTTTTTAATAATAAGCCAGTACAGACATATTTTGTGGAGATATCATTTCAATCGAAATAAATATTACCGGTTAATAAAAAAATATGCAAGTTTTAGATTAAGAACAGACTTAATTTTAGTGAAAATTTTATAAAAATATAAAAAAATTGTAAAATGTGCTGGAAAATAGACTACAAAAATCCTACATAAATATATAATTAGTAGATTTATTTTGGATTTTTCTGTTATCTTAATTTTTTTTTAAGATATCATGTAATAACATAAATATATATATATATATATATATATATGCATAAATCATTTGATTTGATGGGCGGAGAGAAATGAATCATTGGAGCAAAAGAACAAGAACCCTGATTGGGTTTGGCGAGGAAAAATGGATTTAATTGTTTAGTAATCCGTGTAATTATGCTAAACATCCCTTCAAAACATGATTATAATCGTCATTACTACTTTATTAACTCAAGGTTCATTATGGTACGAGCTTTTAACCAAAACAAAAATACTTAATCATGGATTAGTATTTCAACTTCATGTGTGTTTGGAAAATGATTATATCAATTTTCTCCATGTTTTGACATAAATACTCTAACCTTAAATCCTAATTGGTATTAGAAAGCCGAATTGGTGTAATTTTATTTTTTAAAACCAAAAGATCCGTACACGAAACTAGGAATATCCACCTAAAAAAACTATAGAAATTAAAAACT
Organism: Tarenaya hassleriana; assembly: GCF_000463585.1. Classification (NCBI taxonomy): domain Eukaryota; kingdom Viridiplantae; phylum Streptophyta; class Magnoliopsida; order Brassicales; family Cleomaceae; genus Tarenaya; species Tarenaya hassleriana. Next base: position 2,680,222 of record NW_010960187.1, on the reverse strand, counting down.
AGATGGAAGGTGAGAAATTAATTTTTCAAATAATGGTTTGGTGAGTTTATATAATATGTACATGATTGGGAGAATAATGGATTAGGGTTAGCTTCACATTAAAGGGACGCAAAAGCATGCGCAACACCCATCCATTATGTTCCATCACCACCAAATGCGTTTGTCTCCCTCCACTTATGTATGGTTCGAACATTTATTTGGGTCGTACATGCATGTGTATATAGACATGTATTCTGTATACATACAGTAATATATATACATGCAGATACATGCATATAACATATATGGGTGTTCCTTGGTCATTTTGATTTAGTGACAAATTTTTAACCTAGAAATTAAGATAGTAGAATATAATTTTGATTCTAGACATATCATAATTAAAAACAGTAGTAAAATGTATCGTTATTTATAGAATTCGGACTATATAATATATGTGTATTTGTTCTAAAGCAAAACGATGCAAAACGTGTGTTAGTACTTTGTGACGTAACCACGATATATGATTATTGTACGATGAATTATTTAAAATTCAAAATGATATTACAATTGAATTCAATATATCATTATCATCATCATTATCATACATACTCGTCGTTAGTCATCATCGATCGCTTAAACTAAAATAAATTAGTCAGCATTGATATAGATATGCGAACAAAAAATATCCTACGCATATATATATTTTTGTTAACCTCCTACCCATATACTTATTTGGATTGTATTCTACAAAACTATAACGTAGTCTTAATAATAGTTGTTTATTAATTTCTGATCATGATACGTAAACGTCGTTATGGGTAGGGTGACTATATATGTATCGTGTATGTATATATAGGCATGAGAATGATAAGCGTGCGATACGCACGTGTTTGATGATGGAATCTTTAAACCTATCATAATGAACCTAAACCCAAGGCAATTAATCTTATAAAGATACTTACTTTTTATGTCATCCTTTACTTTTTTTTCCCCATATTTCTTTTTATTATATATACACTTAATTAAGCCCTTTTATAAAGGATATACATATATATATATATAATTTGTTATAACAATATTTATATAAACCTTTACTTGATCGGTTGAATTGGTTGGTGGTGGGAAAATACTTCGATGAGTATGTAAAACTGAATTGAATACTCTGTAATCATGTAGCAATAAAAATTGAATTAAAAATATTGGAAAAATAAAAACATTTCTTGAAAAATAAATAATTTTTAATATAATTCGAATTAAAATAATCGAACACTAAAGTAAACGAATTACAATGTAAACGAGAACCCAAAAGATCTCTCTCACATTGGTGTTATCAAAGGGAAACATGTCCAATCGATTTATTGATATTTGTGTTTTTATAAATAAATTTAAAATTTTCAGCGAAATAATATGTTTTGAGTTATTAACCACTACCTTAAAATTTTAGGAATTTCAAAATGTAACCTTTGTAAATAAATCTGTTTATTTTCACTAATTCATACTTTATATCGTGAGAAATATACGTTAACCTACTCACGCATGTTAAACAATTTTTTATTACATTGCATAATAATGGACAAAGGGGTCATGGAGACCCATGCCATTAGCTTAACTATTTAAAATAATTTAAATGGAATTAACAAAATACAATATTAATATCATGTGTATCACCGATAATATATACTTTTAGCTCTTCTATGTACAAATGCACACACACACACACACACACACACACACACATATATATAATAAAAACAATGTGAAGAGTGGAACTTGGAGTGGTGGTTAAGTGTATTTGTTTCTTTACCTCACGAAGCGTGGATGATTTTGTTGGAGAATCCATAAACCATGGTTCCATTGTCGATTGTCCCCACCAACACCTACAAAGTTGACATAAAAAATACAATACACACATATATATATATACATCATGGAAATGACATACCATGATGCTTGCTATGTTATTTTAATCTCGATGCGGATAAAGAAAATATTTAGTGGCAGAAAACATGGGAGTATGCCAAAAGAAACCCAAGTTTTATTTTTTATTTTTTATTTAAATATTTTCATTTCCCCCATATTAGGGTTTGACATTCCTTCCCATTTATTTTCTTATTAATTTTCAAGAGGAATGAGAAATAAAGCAGTTTCCGTCTGCACTCCAAAATTACACACAAGAGAAAAAAATATTCAAAATTAGAAACCAAAGTCCAAAAAAAAAAAATTCCGACAAAGGGTTGATACACATAACATATATACTCGTGTATATACACAACTACAAGGCTAACATTATCCACGTGAACTCCATGATTAGTCCAATTTTCTTTGCATACTCTATAAAGAAATATTCTTTTCTGTTCTATTTTCCATTTTTATGTCTCGACCTTTACCGCACGCATTGATATATACAATTTTTTTGAGTAATTTATTACCGCAACTATTGACAATTCTAAATATACACAAACATTTAGTTTTTCATTTCTTTATACGGAGATTAAAAATATTCAACCTTTTTACATAATCGTTTTCCATTCTTCATGATCGTCGGCAAATATTTATTTATTTATATTCTTTTATTGTAACATATAATGTTATTGTTGTTAAAATTTCATTTGAACATCTGTCGGCAAAAATGCTAAACATTTAGTTTGTGAATATTTAGAATTATAAACTTAATTTAGTATTTTCTACACAATCGTTTTATGGAGTTTTTGCTTGTCTAGATTTGAAACTTAATTTAGTAATAGTAAAATTTACTATGGGGTTATTAAAAGGAAAACCAAAGGAAATGAAATCATATATATGAAAAAGAAAAGCGGTGGAGAGTGGTTTGGTGCCACCAAAAGGAAAGCTCCAAGGGGGGATTGGAAGAGCAAAGTATTTTCAACTTTAATTTAATAAAACAATTATAATATATGATCCTAAGTTTAATTATACTGTCTCAATGGTCTAATTAATATAAAATATATATTGGTGTATAGAATATAATTTATTAAATCGCACTATGTCTGTATGATTATGAGCAACCGTATCTTTCTTATCTGTACACACAAGATTTGTTTCATGTTTTACTAAATCATGGGTCTTTCCCCTCACTCAGCACTTCCGTATACCGTATACGTATATAATTTAACATATGTATGTATATTTCCTTTTCGTATAAAAAATGCATGTTACAATTACTACTCTTTTTAACACGCACATTTCTCTTTTTTGGTTAAATTTGAAGAATTTTGTATGTATTCGGTCGTTTAGAATCTCCGGTTTGATAATTTTATACCGGTTCTTGGTTCTTGGTCCGGTTAGGGCCGTTATATCGGGTTTTTGGCAAATGCTTATTTTAGAGTGAAATTGAAAAAATTACGACGAAATACTTGGATTTATTTATTTGTTTGTTCATATACTATATTTGTATGTGACGAGACTTTAAATGGTAAAGCTTGTTTGAGTTATTATCGCACTTAGACTCAATTCAATTCACCGTGGAGCTAAAAAAATTAAAAATAAAAAAAGAAGAGGACTCACCTCATATTATTATATTTTATAAATTTCGTATTTTTGATACAGATTCCGAAATAAATAGTTTATTTTATTTTGTAAAATATCCAAGTTCGGGTTTTATCTTAAATTTACCAAAACATTATATAATTCATGATTTTGAAATTTTAATCGAAATGTTGTCTGAATTCAATGATCCATTTTGTAGTTGTAAATTGTATGTATATTATCAAAGGGGTTGGTTGCAAAACCTTGATTTACGATTATAACTTTTGTTTTCTACATAAAGCGTGAAAAGGAAACATTTCAAAAGGGCTCTTATTTTTTTTAAATAAAAAATTAAGAAAACAAATATAAAAAATGAGAAAATAAATTAGGGGAAAAAAAAGACGAAGAGTCGACAGTT
>NW_010960187.1:2668374-2676251 GCF_000463585.1 Tarenaya hassleriana | reverse complement strand
AAGAGCGGTCGAGCGTGCCACGTGAATATAAAAAGAAAAGAAATTGTGGCAAAAGAAGAAAAATGGAGAAAAAAAAATAATCAAAAATCAATAATCAAGTTGATATGCTTTTTGATATTTGGTTGGTCCATCCATCATATGTTGATGGTTATAATAATCCTAATGCCCCCATATGTCAACATCATCACAACATTTTCACCTTTTACATTAGATACCAAAACCTTCCTTTTATTTTTTTTCGATGAGAAAAAACACATTTTTATTTGTAATCAGATACGAATATTTTGTACATTTTATATTTAATGATTCAAATTTAATTCGCATTTAATTAAAAAAATATGTTTTAACAAAATTCGTTTTTATTTTGCAATGTGTTGATGTTGATTATCAGATAAAGAAACAAATCAAATAATTTCGAGCGTTAGATAAATTGGCATTATTTGCATTAATTTACCTCATCGTTTCATTTACTGTTTTCATCAAGAAATATAAATTCACCATTTAAAAAAAAATAGAGTGAAAAAATATAAAAAAGGGCCAAAAGGTATAAAAAAAATTATAGAAGAAATGATGAAAGGGTTTGAATGGTCAAAGGAAAGGATTTGCAATTTTCCTCATTGTCACATTGGATCCTTTCACTCTTTTTTACCACTTTTGAACCCATTTTTCATCCTTAGGCTTAAGGACCATGGATTAAATTTAAAGCGATACTCTTAAAAAATTAATCAAATTAATATAGAATAAGAAGAAAATGGAAATTAAGCCAAATAAAATGTCTGGATAATTCACATAATCGTGACTATCAAGTATCACCCTTTTTATTCCGCAAAAATAAAACAACCCATTATTCGTTACCACTTATAAATAGCCTTTCGAATATATATATATTTTCATAACCATTACATTTATTAAAAATAATCCGATTGAATAAGGTGAAGAAATACTTATCAATTAAGGCGACGAAGAAAATATTCGTTTTTTACATTTTTTTATTTTCACAAAAATGGAAATTATTCACCGACGCACTTCTCTATTTAATACATATTTGAAGGATCCATTAAACTTATAATACATATATTTCTAAAAATAATAATAACAATATCACACCAAGAAATGATTTTTTTTTTCTGCAATCGGATTATTCATAAACCTCAATCCAGAAATCCGGTTTACCACTGGGTTCGGTTATCGATTAAACCGAACCGGATATGACAAAAGTAAAAATAATAGCACAAGGAAAATAAAAGAGTGAGAGATGATTGTACACTTACACCTTGCGTGCACTCCTCCACGCACGCACGTATCTTTTTCTTCTCATGATCCCCACACCAAGGGCATTTTTGTCTTTTCATTTCTCCATTTTTTCACTTCTCTCCGTGTATATATGAACATATATGTCTTCTTCTTCTCTCTCCATCGTCCAGTAGAGTTCACTTGCCTTCGCTTCTTCCTCTGCATCACCTTCATCTGTGGAATTTTTAGGGTTCCCTCTCTGATTTTCTCTGAGTTTGCTTAGATTTTCGTCGTTCTTCGGTGAGTTTCCTTCTATACTGTGTTTATTTTATTTTTTGTGTTTTCTTGGGATAATTTCTTCTACTTTTCGTCCTTTAATGGCGGATCTTCACCTTTTTATGTGATGTGCGTCGGAATTCGTTTTACTTCGTCGCATTTAGCTTTAACAATACTGTTTCTCCTACAGATTCATTTGAAAACAGAAAGAAATAAATTTGGTTGGATTTGGATCGGTCTACGGGAAGATTATAGGGGAAAAAGCAACAGCATGCGGTGGTGGCTCGGTCTCTCCGTCTACGTCTTCCAAAGAGTCGTCTCCTTGAATGTCTACTGCCGTGTGATTCTGTAAATCTGGGATCTCGCCTTTGCCATTAGAACCCTAGAAATTTAGGGAAAAAAAGCCATTTCATATTACCATATGGGATCGTTCTTCTTCGTCATCGTTCCTTGCTTCGTTCGCCAAATCATCTGAGATCACAATCCGTGGGCCTGTTTCTTCTTCGCTTGCTGTTGACCCATTCAAAAAATAAATTAGCGTAGGGAGTAGTAGTTATGGTTTGCCAATCAGCGGGACAGACGAGATTTCGGGCACTCAAGTACGAGAATGGAATCGAGGGAAATTCCCCCATTATAGTTAGAGTGATAGCATGCTTTCAACCTCTTCGAGATTGCCAGGTTCGTTTCCATCCACAACCAATCTTTCCTTGAAGTTATTCTTGTGCTTGTGTGACTGTGATTTGAAGTGGAAGAATCCGAATCAGATTCGTCTTTTCGGTCAGGCTTTGTGTTGATTCTGCTTTGTTTTTTGCTTTATGTTTTTTGTTTTGCAGGCCGAATACTTTCGTCAGTTGCTCAAGCCCGTCACGTAGAGTAGATTCAACGTTATCGTGCTCAAGTTAGGTCGGAGTTTCTTAGTTTTATTGTTGTATTGATTTTTTTTGGAGGATCTGGAAATAAACAACTATTCTTGCGACTAGACAGACATCCTTTGATTGGTAAGTTGAGAACTTTATGATCCAATCTTGTTGTTTTCCCGTCGTAGATGATTTGTTTGAGCTGATGATTTCTTTTTTTCCTTTGCAGTTGAACTTCGCTTTGTTGGATGGGAAAAGATCGTGGGTTGTGGTTTCCACCGCATCAGAGTTTTGGACCATTGTCTCCTGGATTGAATCCATCATCTACCCTGTCTCATTCTGGGCATCAGGACACGAATCTCGGGACTGAGAACTTTGCGGCCAACATGGTTACTGTTTGTGGGTCTTCTCCAGTTTATGCCCAGTTGCCATTATCTCATGTTGGTGATGGAGACAAGTCTCACGGTTCGGTTTACGGGTTACCAAACTTGCAACCGTCGTCGCTCGCAACTCCTAAAAAACCCTGTCTGAAGCAGATTTCATCTGCTGTCTTGTTCAGAAATCAAGTAGAGGCCGCAATGCCTAAAGCTGGTTGTGAATGTGCTCCCAAAAGATTCCTTGTGTTTGACCAGTCGGGAGATCAGACGACTTTGATCTTCAGTTCTGATATCGGGAAACCCTTCGAAGGTTTAACCACTGCTACTGCTCAAGATATGAAGCGGAGTCTTCTCAGAACCAGTGATGATTTGGTTGTCCATCAGGGTATGGTAGCTAGAGAAGTATTAGCTGATAATAGCAAGCCCGATGTGCAAAGTGAAATGCACGAGGATACTGAAGAGCTAAATGCATTGCTTTTCTCGGATGATGAGAGTGAGTACTCTGATGAAGAAGATGAGGTCACGAGTTCAGGCCATTCGCCGAGTACAATATCAGACCATGTTAACGAAGAAGAGGCAGCTTCTATCGGGAGCACTGATGGGATATCTGCCTTTGTTAGACACTCCCAGGCTACAAAAAGAAAGCTGTTTGAGCGTTATGACAACGGGACACGAACAATGCCGCCTCGAGACACTTCAAACAGTCCGAAACGTAACAGATTATGCTTCGAGGATGGGAATGACGCTGAATCGAGCTGTGGCAACACGGGGTATGTTACCCGTTTCCTGCCACCAAACAATGAGAAGATCAGAAAAGAAAAGATAAGCGAGACCTTGAGTCTATTGCGCGGTATAGTTCCCGGTGGAGACAAAGAGGACCCGATTCTCGTCCTCGACAGAGCCATCGATTACCTGAAATCCTTGAAAATGGAAGCGGAAACTCTAGGTCTGGAGTCTAGCGGTTCCTTGAAGGTCTAAGGGGCTTTGATCTATCTTCGGGTATGGATGAATGTGTAGTAGAACTTGTTGGTCGGGATGAACGATAAAACCCTCAGAATCATCGGATGCGTAAGAAGAGTTCATCGATCGGTATGTCTGAAATCTTGTTGTCTGTTTCAAAGACAGGATCAGAGCCAAGTTTGGATTTGTAAGTGCTTTGATTGCTTGTGGCTTGTAATGTTTTCCATTGATGTGTTTTCTAGTATTGTAACTTTGGTTCAGTAGTGCAGTTTTTGCATGTAAGTTGTAGTGGGAATAAGCATGTAGGCATTGTGGCTGCACAATTATTATTCTCCCACCATTGTAATTTATTTTCCACTATATTGTTGTTGTTTTTGTTTTTCGCTTTTATGTATTTCAATTATGCATTTTTAATCCCATAATCCAAAACAGTCGAAACAATCTTAATGGGCCTTCACGGGCCGGAGACTAAAGCAATTTCTCTGATTAATTCAGTTACATTCAGCCCATAATAGATGGGCCCGTAACTCAATTAGGTTGGATTATTATTTATTTATTTTGTATTTTTTTTTTTAATTTAGTAACTACTTTCATAACGATTTTAATTACATCTAATGTCATGAGTGAGACCACGTGCGTGAAAATGGGGGAACCGAGCTGCATGGGTTATATTTATGTTGCACATGTCGATCCTTATCTGCCACGTGGCAGAACATGTTGTTTGACTTTTCTCTAAAATTTTCAAAACCTAAAACATTCGATACAGGCACTCCACGATGCGGATAAAGTCAAAAGATTGGTATTTTATTTTATTTTATTTAAATTTTTAATGCATTATTCGAAGTTTCTGCCCTTTCTAAGCTTGCCATTATGTTATGGTATCTAATTAACAAACTCATCGAGTTTGAGATCAGTGTTACATGAATAATAAATTTCTAGATGAAATAGGAATCACATTATTGGAGAATACATTATTTGAGAAAATCAAACGAAAGCATAAATTATATTGATTCAATTTGATTTTTTATGAAATCTTGATTGAACTAGTATTTTTTTTTTAGTTTTACAAAATTATATTGATTCAATTTTATAATTATATATTAGATGTTATTATTATTATTATTATTATTAGTTCGTTTTAATAAAATGATTTCGGATAAATGTATATATTTTATTAATTTAAATTGATAGAATTGAATGGTAACGTGGCTTGTTGACAATTATTAAGATAAAAGTTACTATTAATTAATAGATTTGGCAAGTTGAGTCTATTATATGATTGAAAATTTAAAACAGAGACGTAACGTAATTAACTCGTATAAAGTTCAAAGGTTTACTCTTATCTATAATTAGATTAGTTGATTAAATAAAGTTAATTATCTTTGTCACCCCCTCGTATTATCCACATTATACATTGTTATTGAAATTTGAAATTTTACATAAAGAATATTATTTTAGTTTTGATATTATTATATTTTAATCTACAGTAACCTGTAAAAATGATGTAAAATTAATTTCTATAATTGGTATGTATTTTCGTAACGAAATTTGTAAAACAAGAGGTGACGTAAAACGTTACCTAACCACGGATTAAACAAGACGAGATCGTTATCTTCTTCATCATAATTTATGGATAATGTTTTACACATAAAAAAATATAATAAAATAAATGAATTTATGGGCATTAGGCAAATGGCTACCAGTGGGACGAAGACAACATAAAAGCCTATATCCCTCGAGGTTACATTTACATGACATGGAACTAACCCTTTGCCTAATCCTATGTTGCCTAATTTAATTATTTGGTTCGATTCCACTCGTTTATTTTATTTATTATATTTTATAATTTCAAATTTTGCAACGATATATGTAAACTGAGCTGAACAATGATTCCAGTCGTGTTTTATTTATTTTAAAGTATACGTTGCCGGTTTAATTTGGCTTAGATTTAGATTATTTGGTCCGTTATGTTGATTTCGGTTTTGGTTATTTGCTCCGGTTTATGTTGGTTTAGGTGATGTTCCTTTGTTTTCGTCCGTGTGGCTTTTGTACTTGAAAACATTTGAATTTATATTCGAACAACAATAAAAAAAATTGATCCAAATAATTTTTTTCGATCTGTTCTCAACCTTTTTTATGATAATAAAATATAGGTATTGTGATTTTTATGATAGACGATTTTGAACATTATACCAAATTACCAATTTATTTTAGTGACATTTCTTTTGAATTCAAATCATTTGAACCATTAGATATCGATTATAATAATTTATGTTTAAATTTATCCATTTTCATATAAAATAATATAACGTGTGTAGACAATTAGAATGTTTCATAATCTATCTCATGAAGATTTTCACAATAAAATATATTCAGCAGAAATGAACTGAAGTCATTTGAAATGTCACGCATTAAATCGAGAGTCATTCCATAGACTTTTTAGTTAAATAATATAATATTGTAAGGGATCGCGAATAAATAGATCAAAATAAATCTCTTATGCTAAAAATATATCATTACAATAAATTGCACCCAGAAGAAATAAAGAAAGAACAATCAACGACTTTATATGCAATGCATACAAATATTGAAGAAATTGAATAATTTACAATGAATGTAAACCCGAAAACAATTTTTTATTATTTTATTAATAAAAAAAGGGAATCAAAATGAACAAAAAAAAAAAAAAAACTGTTATTCACCGGAATCTGTATTAGAAGGTTTATCTAAATCCGAAAAACTCGTCTGAGAATTCTGATTTTCAGGTGCCCGGAAAATCCTCTCCGACGGAGGCGGAGTTTGGTCGCTCGCCGGAAAAACCAGAGGATACGAAGCAAAAGACGAAGACGACGACGAAGTAGAAGAAGAAGAAGAAGAAGAGGAAGGCGATCTGGTTGCTTGAAGAACAACCTGTTCCAACATGTCGGAACTACCCTGTTCTTGTCCTCGCCGGAAAAACGGAATTTGCAGATTGTAGAAGTCGCCGGAGCTCTGCAACAGCTGTGAATATCTCCAGTAATCCGTCAAAGCTTTGTCCACCGGAGCCTGCGGCGGAGACGCCGAATGAGGCGGCAGAGGAGGAGGGAGGATTCTAACGTTTTCCGGGAAATTGAGCTTGGCCTTGTTACCACGGAAACGGAGAGCCGCCGCGTCGTAAGCCATGGCGGCGGACTCGGCGGGGTCAAAAGTGCCGAGCCAAACCCTAGCCGCCTTGTGTGGGTCCCGTATCTCCGCTGCCCACTTGCCCCATGGTCTCTGCCTCACTCCTCTGTATCTCCTCCTTGTGTCGATATCCCCTGTTTCTTGGTACGGAAAGGCCGAAGATTCCGGTGGATCTGTCGCCGGAAAATTCGTCGAAGTTGGCGGTGGAGGCGGAGCCATGGTGATGGATTCTCTTCCTCCTGTTGTATTGTAGAGATGGAGAGAGTGGCGATTAGTGCATGGTTTTACTGTTTATTCATGCACTCTTAATGCATACTGAATGTTGGTCTCTTGTTTCTTTTTCTTTTGGACATGTATTTTCAGCAAAATCTGATATTTCAATTTTCCTTAAAAAAAATATTGAAGACTCTAACAAATATATAAATGGTGACGTGGCATTAAAATCTTTGCTTGTTTTGACTTGTCTTGCTATCTTGTTATATTTTTTAAGTAAACAAAAACGATGTATTAAAATATTTCAAACAGTGTGCTAATGATTCTTATAAAGAATTAATTCTCTAACATTAAATTTATTTTCTGAATGGACGAAAAAACAGAAGGAAAAAAATTTAATAAAACTGTATTTTCGTGTACCAAATTAATAAAACTGTTTTAATTTAATTAATTACGTGAGACTCACCGATTCCACCCGCAGAAGAGTCTCCTCCGACACAAGATGACGTCATCGCTGGAGAATCATCTTCATGTCTTCCTCTCTTTTGTCCAACCCACAAACCATAATCACTCAAAGGACAAGATGAAGAACCACCTCCGCCGCCGCCGCCGCCGTCAACCGCAACCGCAGCGGTGGTGGTGGAGGTTTCCCGGGCTGAGACAACCTGTGTCAAGGCTGATACCATCGCCGACATCTCCGTACCGAACCGGTTATACCTTCCGACCACCGGATCTTGTTCGAATCCGTACATATCTGCGGCAGATCCGCCAGTATTTTCCGGCGGCGGGTCATCCTCGG
>NW_010960187.1:2662714-2668307 GCF_000463585.1 Tarenaya hassleriana | reverse complement strand
CCTCGGCGGCCGCCGCCGTGAAAGTGGTGGCGTAGAAGTCGTGTTCTTCTTGGTTCGCCACTTTGAAGAGCAACAATGACTTGAAAGAAGCCAATTTAGCTCCGTCCTTGGCGTTGAAGTCATGATATATATATATAATCATAGACATGTGTATGGTGTATTTAATATTAATTATATAATAACATACAAAGTCTTTTTTATAATAATAAAGATATGTGTTTACGTCATCTGCCCAAGCAGGACGTGTCGATATATGCAACTTAAAAATGCATATCTATACGAGCCTACACATGTCTCGTGTGGGAGATTAAGCATGAAAAGTAGATTAGCATTTGTGTGTTTACAGTTAATTATGATTAATTAGTATAATGGGTGTTTAAGTATGACGTGGACGTTGGGCAGCTATTATCAACGTGCATGAAAAGTTCGCTAGAGTTATATAAATGGATTGCGTTATTACCTGAATGTGTTCGAATCACTTTGATTTATTTATTATCTAAAAGGATATAAACAATTTTAATTGTTTTTCTTTTTGTAAATTTATTATTTTAGATATTTTTTTTGTTAGAAGTTAAAACGTCTAAAATTCTCTTATTTGGTAGAAAAACGCATAGAATTCATTAATCTATTATATATTTCTCGTGTATATTTGATTTTCATTGGTTAAAAAAAAACTCTATATAACTATTATTATTACTACATATAATTTCACGAAAAAAATATGTATATAATGGTATTTTTAAAATTTTCCCTTGTTTAACAAAATTTTAAATTCAGTCAATCATTCTAACACGTGTAGTACCATCTTTAGGAATGATAGAGTTCATGTTTGAATTTTGTTTCGTACGTTGAATGAAAAAGTTTTTTGCATTGGCCGACCGACAATAACTTTTCATGAAGAGATGATTTATTCGTTTTGTTAATCATTATTGGAAACTAGTAAATGGTTTTGGAACGTGGGATGATTTTTATTTTATTTTTTTAGGTTATGCTATGATTCCTAATATAAATTCCACTAATATCAAATTGATATTTTAAATTGCTCGATATCTGGTAAAAAAAAAATCAATAATCTACCTAGTCGAGGTTCAAACTTTTCGAACTCTTTTAATACTAATTCCTATGCGTGTCCGATACTATTATATTATCTAACAATATACAAGATTCAATTAATGTGTATTGTCAATTCATCGAATACCATAAAGCTTTTATCTCTTATATTTATTCATTATGATAAACATTATACAGGCAACATTTGATTAATGAATCTTGTAAAACTAGTTGTATAATTATATCCATGAAATTGAAAAAAAAAAATATCCATCTAATAGCATATGAAATTAAGGAACATAAAAAGTGCTCCACCCAGATTCGAACTCCACCCTTGATAAATCACATATTATAAAAAAAGGTTAAGGAACATACTATCAACATTACTATATCATCATTTTAAGGACAGAAAAAGAGTCAACCATGTCGATTCATAGATCTCCAACTTTTAGGACTCTATTGGTGGTGGACCGACTTCTATCGGTCCCGAACAAAAATACACACACATATAAATATAGGGAAAATGGCAAATAAATACATCAATTTGTTAATTTCTTACTCATAAATACATGAACTTGTAATCTCCCAACAAAATACATCAATTCGCAATTTTCTGGCAAATTAATACATAGACACTAACACCGTTAACTTTGTAACAGTTTCCGATGAACGGTGCTGACGTGGCTCACCGGATTTTCCACGTCAGCGCCACATGTCAAACATTTTTCCACGTCATTAAAAAATTAAAATTAAAATTAAATTCATTTAAAATAAAAATAATTTTTAAAAATAAATTTAAAAATTAAAATTTATATAAATTACAAAATTACAAATTTGAAAAAATAAATTTTAAATTAAATTCAAAAAATTCAAAATTAAAATTTTAAAGAAATATTAAAAAAAATAAAACTTTAAATTTCAAAACTAAAATGTATACACACAGATATACATAAATTTAAACAAATATATATAAACATAAATACACACATAAATAAATATATATATATATATTTGTAAATTTATATATATATATATATATATACATATTTTAGTTTGTAAACATATATACACACATAAAATATATATACATATACATATATGTATATGTATTTTATGTGTGTATATATGTTTACAAAAATATATATTTTATATATATGTATATATATTTCATGTGTGTATATATGTTTACAAACTAAAATATGTATATATATATATATTTTTATTTATGTGTGTATATATGTTTATATATATTTGTGTAAATTTATGTATATATGTGTATATATTTTAGTTTTGAAATTTAAAGTTTTATTTTTTTTAATATTTCTTTTTAAATTTTAATTTTGAATTTTTTGAATTTAATTTAAAATTTATTTTTTCAAATTTGTAATTTTATAATTTTTATAAATTTTAAATTTTAATTATTTTAAAATGTTACAAAGTTAACGGTGTTAGTGTATGTGTACTAATTTGCCAGAAAATTGCGAATTGATGTATTTTGTTGGGAGATTACAAGTTCATGTATTTATGAGTAAGAAATTAACAAATTGATATATTTATTTGCCATTTTCCCTATAAATATATATAGTCATTGTTTATTTTCCCGGTTATTCTTTGTTAATTGCAACGGGAAACTCAGTACATAATTTTTATTTTATTTTTGACTTCGATGTATACAGTCAATGCACGTCTCCTTCACATTATATTCTCCCTTTACTAATCGCCCACGAATGGTGTTTGGAAACCTCCATCGATTCGTCTTTTTTTTTCCCATCATTTTCCATCACTTTCCTTTTTTCTTTCTTCTAAAAATACAAATTGTTAATAGTTTTATTAAAATATTTAGGATTACATAAATATAATACCAAACGGTTCATTTTCGGACAATTAATGTCAAGTTTGGGACAAATCAACATGATTGACGACATATAATAAGTTTAAAGACGAGACAACGCGAAGTATAATATTTTCATCAACGTGACAGATGAAATGTAAGTTTAACTGAAAATTTGGTACAGTGTTTGTTCCGAGTCTCGTCCGTTGTCTGCTTCTCCTGTGGTGGGGATTAGGTTTGGTCAGTTGGGTTTGTGGGAAAAATGGCCATTGTTATCAATTTCATCCATTTATTTCATTTTTATTTCTCTTTCATGTATGTATATGGACAAATGAGTCGATCATATAACCTCAAGAGTTAGCGCAGATGGTTCACCATTTTACTCCCTTAACCACATGTCATGTTTCGAATTCTGCCATTCTAATGAAATAATCGTTCAGACCAATCTTTTACCGTTTTATACGATGATTAAAGGATAAATGAGGATTAATCCGAATATATAAAGTTTAAAAATATCGATTTATAGTTGAATGTCGTTTAGTAAGTCTCGTGGTCAATCCAAAAAAAAAGAGAGCCGGTCATACAAAAAAAAATGGAGAAATTATATGTCAGTAAATAAATTGACGTTGATTCAGAATTCTAAACAAAAAAAAAATTGTTCTGGTCGAGAGTTAGAACAAATTATAATTTTAGTTTGATCGAACTAATTCATAAACTGTTTTTTTGAAACAACAAACGAACATTTTAGGATTTCGATTTAGGTCAAAATATGTGTTATAAACAAATATTATTTTCGTCAATTTGATCTGGTTTGCGAAAAATAAATATATAGAGGTCATAGGATTCTTGTTCTACGCATACCTCCATGGTTTTCTTTGGGTCATCAACGGAAAGTCCATGTGATTGTATAAAAATAATCAGAAGAAGCCCATATGATATTTTATTTTACTACGAAGAAGCCTACATCATAAAAGCCCATTAGAAATGATCGCTTAAACTAGTGGGCCCACATGATAAAAGTCCACTAGTTGTATTCGCACCAAAACTAAATAAAATTCCAAAAAAACATCTTTGAAAAAATTCGTTAACGGTCAATCTGACCGTTGATGACTCAACACCTCGATAAAATTTATTTAAAAAATAATTAAAAAAAGTAAAAAAAAAAATAAAAAGAAAAAGAAAAAAATAGAAAAAATAAATGAAAACGAAATTTTTAGTCGACCACCTTGTAACAGTCTCTTTGATAAAAAAAATCAGATTAAATATAATTTTTAAACAAAAATAGCGAAAACAAAATTTTAAAAAATGGCAACTATACCTTGTAATAGATTCTTTTACGAGAAAGGTACGATCTCAATGTTTTTTGGTAAGGTAGCTGAACCAATTAGAGCACGTGTAGTTTTTAAAAATGATAATGCAAATACACTTCGAAGTAATATTTAGAATTCTGTACAAAAAAAAAGTAATATTTAGATTTAAAATTGTATTTGAATTCTTTCTGTTACGATGACATAAGCCGTATTGATTAGCAATTACAATATAGGGTAAAACTTGTTTGTTTTTCTCGAAAAATATTGACTATGCTAATCTTTTTAAATCCAATGAGAATAACATTTTTTTTTGAATTTATGCATTTTATACGATCACAAATATCTATTTTTTTTTATATCTCTGTCTAATGATATCACCTCTAAAAACTATAAAAAAAAAATGGGTAAAAAATCCAATCACATACGTAAATCTACGAATATATGAATTATATTTCAAGATTTTGAAAAAAATAAACAAAAATAGCGAAAATACGAAATTCATTGATATAAACCAAAGTGTTTGGAAGTTTGTACTATATTCATAAATTTATGACCTGTTTGTATATTTGATGCAATCAGATAACATGGTCATTAAAAAACTATCACGCATGGTCATACCCTATCAGATGATTTGCCACAACCACTACGCCATGGTCAACAGCTATAAGCTTGTTTATGTATGTGTGTGTGTATATATATTCTGATTTCTTACGCGACAACTTGCCCCACAAATACTAAATCTCCTTTGTCATCATTCTCTGCAAATAACATAAAATATCTCCAAACACTCTCTTCTTCTCCCCCTTTTAGAATCTCTCTCTCTCTATCTCTCTATCTCTCGCCGCCATGGGAGCGAACAGATTATAAAGATGACAGAGCAAGATCAAACTTTCAACGCAGCCACTGAATGTTGCATGTGCGGAGATTCTGGTCTCTCCCACGAGCTTCTCTTCTGCAAAACATGCCGTTTCCGGTCTCAACATAGGTATATATGCGTATGTATAATATATATACATGTAGATATATATTGACATATATATATGTATCTACGACCAATCAATCATTGAACCAATTTGATCTGACCCAGATGATCAAGACCGTTACTTTCTCACAGATACTGCAGCAACATGTACCCTAATTCGGATTCGTACGACACCTGCAACTGGTGCCTTGGCCAAAATTCAGACATCAACAAACAGAGGGATCAGACCAATACGGCGTCGTTTAAAGGGGTCCACGTGGACGCAGAGTTGAAAAGACCGAAAAGGGTCTTCGCCGCCGGCGACGATGGGCCGTTGTCCCCGTCGGAAGAGGCGGCGGGGGAAAATGGCCGGAGAAGGAGGATCATAACGAGAGGGAAATTGGAGGAGATGATTAAGCTTGGGAGGGCAAAATCGGAAGA
>NW_010960187.1:2651105-2662406 GCF_000463585.1 Tarenaya hassleriana | reverse complement strand
TCGGAAGAGAGTTCAAGTGAGATTCGGGGCAAAGTGATATTAAAGGCTAAGTTTCGGAACAAGGCTAAGAGATACAAGCTTCTTGATGAGGTTTCTAATTAATTTTACAAACGATATTATATATATATATATATATATAATGATATAAAGATGAGTTTTTTTGGGTTATGAATCACGAGTTGTAAGTCAAATAATGCTTTTTATATTTTGTTTTCTCATATATTTTCTGGTCAAGAAATTAAGTGCGTGAAAAAGTCTTTTGATTTATTGGATTAAATAGTGGATGGTTAGTGGAATGGTCTAGTGGGAATATTTGATTTGACAACATTATATAATTTTGAGCCTTGTAATAACACTTACCCTTTATGCTAAACATGTTTGATTAATTAATTATATTATTTATCTGTTATGCAGAATGAGATTCTATATCTATGGACCGACCGATAGTAAATGCTTCTTATTCGGTCTCCACCGGGACATGTTTGGACTTAATGTCGGATTAAGTGATACTAATTAAAGATTAACGACCTTTGTTTTTTAATCACAAGCAAAGTGCTCGTAAAAATACATCGAAATCGAAATCAAATTCAAGACAGTTCACAGTCACACACACCCATCTATCTGTTAAAATATCTAACTAAACTAAACAGGCCCACAGGCCCATTGGTTGGTTACTAATAAATTTACGATCGAATCCCAATACGAATTCGTATGAATAGTATATTTATTATTTTAATTTCTAATAAATATAAAAAAAAATTAGTAACTAAAAAAATGATTAATTCCGTATTTTAAAATATAACACGTCTCTCTTTAATTTTTGGATGTATCCGAATTCGACCTACCTAAAATATGAAAATATATTACATTAATGTTTAAACTTTATTTGTTTTTGGGTAACCGGGTTTTTTGGGCCGAAGCCAGACTAATCTCGGGGTCGGAAGCTAGCCATGTGATTTGAATTATACGTTCTCTTCCCAGTCTAGGTTTCGAACTCGGGACGGGATAGACGTTTTGCACATCCGTTTCACCGGTTGAACTACTCAGATTGGATTATAAACTATATATTGAAACTCTTATATATTATTCAAAATCCGCAATTGCAGCTTGAATAAAAAGTAATTGTTTTAACTTATGGATTGTAATTACTTCTCACCCAATGTGATATGAATCAATCTATAGGTAGATACGGCTATCATATATGGATTGTGTTGTTTGTGCGTTTGTTTGTGGCATGTGAGTGCATGTGGTCCGTTGGCGCATTTTGGGAAGTGACATGAGATTATGTAGTATCCTCACCAACTTGTTTACTTCCTTATTAGGATGTGGCTCCTTCTCTCTATATAATAATCTATAAGTTTATCGGTCATTTGGTCAAATTATATCTCGCAAAAGATTGAAAAAATTTAGGCAAATGTTTTTCTCCAAATAGAGATTCAAACGAAAAGGAACTTACCGTTTGAGCCACCCGATATTGGGCTGCGGCTCTCTCTCTATATATAAATGAATCTTATACTATGTATTATGGTAATCGAAAATGAGTTAAATTAGACATATAACTCATTATGTTGAATCGAATTAAGTCACGTGAGATTTGAGAGCTTTGCATGTGGGTGGTTGTTTGCGGGACACACTTTTTTAAATGCTTTGATTTATTGTTGTGTATATGATCTATAGTCTACGTGTTTATATATATATATATAATATAATATAATATAAATAAAACACGTAGACTATCGATCATTTAATTTATACAAGCTCGTGTTATAATACTGCTGCAGAGGGTTGGAATTTATATAAATTAGATGACTTATCGCTCTCAAAAGAAAATGCGAGTGAGGAAGAGATGAAAACAGGGGAACCCTCTGGGGCACACAGAGGGTTTGGGTGGGAAGAGATGCGTTCATTGTGAGTTCCGTGGTTAAACGAAATCAAGGGTAATTTGGTATTCCGGCACTGTTTATTAATTAGCTATTGGAGCTCGATAACATAATTATTATATTCGGTTTTGGTTGTGGTTATGATTCTCATTCTAAATTAAACCGAACCTAACAAATAATCAATGATTGTCATTTCTCAGAAATAAAAAAAAAATCTAAACTAGCAAAATCTGAAATATCGAGTTTACAATCTCTTCGACGAATCTCTAATTACGGATTTGTTGAAAAAAAGATAAAACATAAAAGTTTTAGAATTTTTTCTGCTCCATTCTATTGGCTGGATATGGTTGGCGTAAAAACGTGAAAATTAAATGTGAACAATTGTATTATATATATATATATTATATATTGACCCTTGTTTTAAGTTCTTTAATTACAGTTGTATATGTAGTTGTTGAGGAATGGGCACGGAGGAACGAGTTTGCTAATATATCAAACTATGAACGCGTAAAGAATTCAAATTCAATAAATGCTCGGGCAAATAAAAATAAAATAAATGGTAGGTCGGTCCACGGCATTAATTAATTCTTATAAAAAAATAAATATTTAAGATATTCAATTTAAAGATTTGAATGAGGAGAACGAGAAGGAACTCACAACCGTCAAATCCCAACGGCGGCAAAAGTGGACTTCTTTGATCCATCCCCGAGAAATTCCCTCCCAAAGTTGCACGTTTTCTAAAAAAGTAGGGATTATATATACACAATAACATACTACAGAAAATCACTAATAATACCATCAAAAATGTAAATAGTTTGATTTTTATGAGATAATTTAACTATAAAATGAATACCATTTTTATTAATTTATGTATAAATTAATTTAAATACTTAAAATTAGTTTAATATATAATTATAATCAGTTTAAATTACACGATTATCTATATTCATACGAACCCGACATCCATCTCCAAACATGATGGAGCAAAAGAGTTCACTAAGTTCCCCAAGGGGAAATAATTTCCAAATCTCTTGGAAATCATCACTAAATTAATGAAATGATTGATGACACTCAAAACCCACACGCATGTACGTATACGTATATATATATATATACGTATATGTGAACACAAAATTAGCACATGCAATCTTTTTTTTTTTTTTTGCCAAGAGAAAGTACTCGAACACATGATTGTTTCACACGCCCTTTCTCTTGCTTTCTAGCAACAAAGCTGTAAAACAGTTACCCTAAGACTTTATTCATTCCTCTTCTTCTCCTTCTGCTTCTTCTTCCATGGCCATTTTGTTCTTCTCTCTCTCTCTGTTTCTCTCTTCTTCCATCTTTCTCTCTCTTGTCCATGGGCTATCTCTCCTGCAATGCTGAATCCGCCATTGCCGCTTGTGATCCCTACAACTGGGACCGCCGCCGGCGTCTAAAGCACTGCCGGAAAAATCCCACCTCCGCCGACACCGAAGAGACGGTTCGACGGTTCACGTTCGATGAACTGGCCGCCGCGACAAATGGGTTCTCCGCCGATAACTTCCTCGGAAAAGGCAGCTACGGGAGCGTCTACAAGGCCGTCCTTGACGGGGGCAAGCTCATCGCCGCCGTCAAGAGAACCTCCGCCGCGGGAAAATGCATCGGCGGTGGCGGAGACAACTCTCAGGTGGACCACGAGATCGAGATCCTCTCCCGGATCAAGAACCCCAGACTGGTCAACCTCATCGGTTTCTGCGTTGACCAGAAGCGAGACACGAAGCTCTTGGTATTCGAGTTCATGCCCAACGGTTCGCTCCACGAGATTTTACACCGACCCGGTTTAGCTTCTAAACCGGCCAGTTGGAACCGGAGGATGAAACACGCGCTCCAGGTGGCTCGTGCGGTCCACGCGCTTCACTCCGCCGAGCCTCCGGTGATCCATCGCGACGTAAAGTCGTCGAACGTTCTAATCGACGGTGGTGGAAACGCGCGACTGGGGGATTTCGGGCTCGCGTTGAGTCCACGTTCCGAGGACGAGCGCGTGAAACGCACTCCCCCGGCAGGGACAATTGGATACTTAGATCCGTCCTATCTTGCTCCGGCGGATCTGACGGTGAAATCCGACGTCTTTAGCTTCGGGATCTTGTTGCTTGAGATCATCAGCGGCCGAAACGCGATCGATTTGAACTACAGCCCATCTTCTGTCGTCGACTGGGCGTTACCGCTGATGAAACGCGGCGATTACGCAGCGGTCTGCGACCCGATAATCGCGTTTCCGCCACCGCCACCCGCCGCGGTCAGGGCGGTTTGTGTTTTGGCCGCGCGGTGCGTTAGGTCGACAGTGGAGAAGAGGCCGGAGATGTCGGAGGCCGTGGAGTGTTTGAAACAAGTGAGGCGGTTATCTCACGTTCCGCGCGTGTGGAATAACCTGCGGCAGCGCGTGAGACGCGTGGAATTGTCGGAGGACGTTTTCGTGTTGGAAGAGAGTCAAGAGAAGGTGTCGACGGTGGCGCAACCGCCGGAGCCGCCGCGGCCACTCCGGCGGCGGAATAGGGTGATGAGGTCGAGGTCGGTGGGGCCGGAGCCATGCCACGTGGAGGGCGAGCAAACGGTGGTTGTGATTCGGAGCTTAGTGGCCGGAAAAAGTTCGGCGGCGACGGCGAGGCTGAGGAAATCGAGATCGACGGGGATTCTACGGAGTTGTCATAATAAAACGGTGAAACCGAGAGAGTTCGATGTTACTAAAGTCAACAACTTGAGTGGTCACTTGTTTTGATGTTTGAGTTTTGGTTTCCGATGTTTTTTTTGTCGTATTGTTTTGGATTTGGTTAAAAAAAAAGACAAATGCTAAATTGTCCTGTCTTCACAATTTAAACTCTTTTAAATTGATTAATCATAATTAGATTTATTTAGTTTTCAACACAATAATTTGTATTTTTTAAATGGATAATCATAATTTAATTTATTTGGTTGTCAACCATGATTGGGTGAGTAAGAATTTGAAGTATTAGATTTCAAATTCGAATCGTTTAAATTTAGAAGTTTAGGATTCGATTTTCAATTCGTCATCCATAAATTCCGAATATCAATTATTTTATGAATTTATGACTAAAATGATCTATCGTAAAATTATAAAATAATTATAAACTCAATTTTGATAACTCAAATAAAAAAATGATGTAAAGTGTATTATTCGGTCCGAATTCTAACATCAAATTGAAGAGAAAAATAGAAATTCTAATCATATGATTTATTCTCAAATCGTAATTAGCCTAATTCTCTAGGCAGAACAACTATTAAATAAATAGATGTATATAAAAATATGAGCGTGAGGGATAATGAATTTAAATGTTTTTGAAATTAATATGTGATACAATAATTGATTTCAGGTTTTATTTTTTCAATGACTGAAAATTGGATCTGAAGTGTGGGCGAGTCCAAACATATGGACCCACGCGTGATGAAGTCGGTGCAAATGTGAAATCGGTCTAATCGTTTAGAGGGGAATCATTTTAAATTAAATTTATAAGATTCTTTTTCTATATAACGGTTTAAATAAGATTTGAGTTTGGTTCCAAATTTATAAGGTTTCAATAAGAATCTTTTTTTTTTTTAATGGTACGTTATTTGAGTGTGTAAAGATTTGTTCATAGCGTTATCCTCATTTCATTGTCTCTGCGTTTTTCATATTATCATATTTTCATTGGACAAAAAGAAAGCGGTTTCATGTGAAAATGGCGAATTTGTAATTGTAAATAAAAAGAAAACGAGGGCACAATGGGCTTCTTCTGGACCATATTTTGGGCCCAGCCCTGATATAATGTGTTAGTTAGGCCCGTTTATGGGAAAATATTATTGATTTGGATATACAAAACCTAATCCAATAATATAAAATTATAATTATATACGAATTAGACTTAATATAAAAAATATTAAATATAATTTTATTTTTATTAAAATAAATAATCAAATTAAAAAAAAAATAAAAATCTAATGAAAATAAAAAAATATTATTTTTAGGAAATGGCTAGTTTAAAACTAAAATAAATCGGGGTAATGACAAAATAAAACATGAACTTTGTGTATTTGACAAATAAATACACAAACTTTTATTTTGGTAATAAAATACACAAACTTTTGGAATAACGGAAAAAATAACATAAATTTTTTTTATTTGGCAAATAAATACACAAACTTTTATTTTGGTAATAAAATACACAAACTTTTATATTTTTAGCGCAAACCTCCACAAACAATAACGATGTAAAAAATAACGGAACCATCAACACGTCATCTATATTTATGAATATCCGTATCCGATATAAAAATTATAAAATTTTAAATTAAAATTAAAAAACATTTTTAAATATAAATAAATTATATAGGTCATTTATATTCAAATTTTAAAATTTAAATATTTAAAATCAATATAAATATAAATATAATCATAATCTATCATTTACAATTATATAGGTCATTTATATTCAAATTTTAAAATTTAAATATTTAAAATCAATATAAATATAAATATAATCATAATCTATCATATACAAATGTATTCAAAGTTTAAACATTCTAAATCTCAATTATATAAAATATTTCTTAAATATATCTACAAAACATGTAAATATAAAGTATTTTAAATTTCTATACCAAATTATTCTTATATTTAATAGTATTATTAATTAGTACGAATCAGATTGAATATGTCGGATAATTCGAATTTGATATCCGTATCCGATCCGTAACCGACAAATATTTCAAAATAAATATCTGTATCCGATTCGTACGTTCTGGATATCTGAATATTTATATTTATATTGATTTTAAATAATTGAGATTTAGAATGTTTAAACTTTGAATACATTTGTATATGATAGATTATGATTATATTTATATTTATATTGATTTTAAATATTTAAATTTTAAAATTTGAATATAAATGACCTATATAATTTATTTATATTTAAAATTGTTTTTAATTTTAATTTAAAATTTTATAATTTTTATATCGGATATGGATATTCACAAATATAGATGACGTGCTGATGGTTCCGTTATTTTTTTGACGTCGTTATTGTTCATAGAGGTTTGCGCTAAAAATATAAAAGTTTGTGTATTTATTTGCCAAATAAAAAAAGTTTATGTTTTTTTTCGCCACTATTCCAAAAGTTTGTGTATTTTATTACCAAAATAAAAATTTGTGTATTTATTTGCCAAATACACAAAGTTCATGTTTTATTTTACCATTACCCCAAAATAAATCTGATCGAATTTGAATAAAATTTGAGGTGAACCAAAATTCTATTTAAAAACATAATATTCAGTACAAATTCTTTAAATTACTACCTTTTATTCGAGTTATTTTATAGAAAATAATCCCCAAAATAATTAAGAAATATATCGACATAAAGTGTGCATATATTAGTTTCAACACCAATGAATGAAACTGATTAAATCATTAATTGATTTGAACGATCTATGGACAAAATACAAATAAATTAAAAAAGATTTTTTTTTATTATAAAACTCTAAGAAACCAACGTGAACATGAGAAAGTCTTACAAATGAATTCCCTATAAAAATAAAATAAAAAGGAGATAAATAATTGTGATTGAAAAGACAGAAGGCTGCAAAAGAAAAAAAGACACTGGAAATGGAAAATAAAGAGTAGAATCGGCCATTGCCCCCACCTCACTTTGGACGCAAAAACCTGTCATGTCACCTTCTTTGTCTCATCCAATCAAACCATATATATATACATACATGTATATATATATATATATATCATTTCAAAAACCTATAAGATATTCGATTTGAAACTCAAATCTATATTAGATTTTAGGGTTCCGAAACTCATTAATAATTCTAATGTATCGCTTGGATACAGCAATTATCCCAAAATATTCGGATACCTATATATATACACGCAAATTCATAAGTATCGTTCTACCTCTGTTGTTCTATCATTCCATTCACCGTCGTACGGCCTCCGCCACCTCCCCCGTCGACATCGGGATCGTAATTGAGAAAATGTTCCTTTTGGTGCGAAGCCGAAATTTTCGCCACGAAAGCCGAAGGTACTTCCAATGGGTAGAGATTTACTTTTAAACAAATAAATCAGATTATTTTATTGGTTTTTTATTTAAATTTTCTTGTTGAATTGATCGTTAAAATTAATTATTGAATTTATTATATACGAAAGAATGTAGGCAGCGCATGATTGATTTCGAATAGCATTAAATAAATACAAGTTTTTTTAATTAGCTGTTCATTTATTATTCATTTTTTTAACATATCAATTTTTTGAGTGAAAGATATATCTATGATCTATTATCAAAAAAGATAATTCCATATCTTCACAAAATTTTATGTTGGCCCATGATAAGAATCTAAGCATTATTTTAAATATTTACGAGATTCAAACACCGATTTTTTTATGATGATACATCACTTTTTATAGATAGATATTTATATCATCTCTCTCATAGATGATCTATATTATTTAATGTAAACATTATTATAAATAAAATTTATGTCACGTATTTCAACAGAGCATCAAATGATTCAAATCTATTATCACCCAAAACAAATAGTGACATCTGTGAAGAGAGAATATCCGTACGATGAACCCCAAAAACGGGACGGAATTTCATACATTAGAAGGGCCTTTGAGATCACTAAAGTTTCCTTCTCTCTCTCTCTCTCTCTCTCTCTCTATATATATATATATATATATATATATATATATAATGTCCCTCAAAGTAATTTATTGGTCTCTTTTCTTCTTATTATGAATAATTGAGAATGTAGAATTTACGTTACATTGGTCATCAGAAATAATCACGTTCATTTTGTTTTTTCTATTTATTAGGATTTTCACCAAAAACACTATTATATGAGTATAAATAATTTATTCTTTGATTAATAAAACATAACAACAAATATGTGAGACGAAATTCAAGATTTCCATTATCAAGATTAGGGTTTTTCTTTCTTTAACAAAAAAAGATTAGGTTTTTCTTTACGAAAAAATAAAAAATCTAGGGTTTTCGATTCGTCCTCAGACAAGGTACATTTGAATCTCTTCATCAAAGCCACCATCTGTTCAATTTATTGTGACAACAAAAGTACATCAGATTGCTTTATAAACTTATATATATTCAAGTGCTGATTAAGTAACTAATCACAGTTAGTCTAATAATGATAAGTACAATCATATAAAGGACGAAATGTAATGAATTTCACATGTTTTTGAAAGTGTTATAATTCCGTATTTCGTTATAGTTCTTTAATTTTATTGGTTATTTTTTCTCTGAAATGCGGCTCTTAAATGATTGGGCTATTCCATTGAAGTTTCATATTTAATTTTCCTGATATATAGATCGATCCACACATTATCTACCTGATTCAAGCCACGATTGAAAATATTTTGGCCTTGTTTTTATAAGGTTGATATTTAAATATTTGGTCCCACTATATTTTCTTGGAGTAAATAAAATCACACTTATTATTCGGATGTTATTTATTTCAGTTTTGTTTTATATATATCAGAATTATGGCCACCCTACTTGCTAAATATCATGCAAACCAACATTTCAAGTTTCATAGATACTTATAACGAGTTCAAACGAGTTGGATTATACTGTGTCTTAAATATTGGTAATTTTCAAAAAATATTTTTTTTATGTAAGAAAATAAAGAACAATATTTTTTTTATAATTTTTTTTTTCTAGAAATGATCACAATTCACAGCCTATATATAATTTTCTTCCATAACCTTATCCGATGTTTTCGATGGGGACAAATACTCTCATTTATTAGACAGTGTATCGTGTCATGAGGATATACAGTGCCGACAAACACCGATTACAACTGCAAAAGACCAAGAGGCAAAGTGTGTAAATCGATCTGTATGTACATATGAATCCGTTGCGTTACATTGTTTAAAGGGTATTATTTATTAATTAATTAATATTATTATATGTGTCGTCTTTGTGGATACGACACAACAGAGAGAGAGATAGAGAGAGAGAGAGAGAGAGAGAGAGAATGTAATAAACGGTGAGGTTTGATAAGATCGCGAGGAGAAGGTGACAGATGTGAATTCCTTCTCATGAATCTCTCTCTCTCTCTCTCTCTCTCTCTCTCTCTCTCTCTCTCTCTCTCTCTCTCTCTAATTACACTTGGATAGATTAATATTATGGTAAGCGATTCTTAATCTTCATTAAGCTCTCCATTTAGAAACATTGGTGAATATGATTAACATGATAGTGTCTAATTAAGCACAGAAAGCTTCATTGTTAGTTGATAATATATATATATATGCTATCGAAATTATTGTCGAGAAAGGTACTGAATAATATTGTTATCTTCACACAAAGATCATAACGAAAGTCGCAAATAATCGTGCCAAGAATCGATATTTTATAAATTTGATAGAGATTTTGGTCCGACTAATGATCATATTTACTTGACGATACAATGAAAATTTGAAGTTCGGATAAAATTCGAGCTAACAATCTGCTAGATTAGGTACACCATAAAAAACCGTTGAGTAGTGAACTCTTATGTTCAATTTAATCACATCATTCATAAATTGGACCCACAAAGTGTATTGGTACCAATTCAAGGTCTTCATGGGTATGATTATATATCCAAATTATTTAATAATGCATATCCGCAATTCAGTTATTACTTCACGATAATTCAAGTTGTGCTGCTCATATATATATCTATATCTCGTGATCATCGAGATGCACACACACACACACACACACATATATATATATATATATAAACATTACTAGATATATTATTTGCCATCTTGAACCATACAACATAATTATAATCTCATCAACTTCCTATAAGGTTATACATAATTTGGTCGAGATTCATCAAATAAAAAATACGATCCATACCAAAGTCACCGATGATTAAATTATATATATATATATATATATATATCTCACCATTTTTCTTCCTCCTAAATCTTCTTCCATAATCTCAAAATCAGATCAAGAACTCAAAACAAAAGGCTCAATAGATTAAAAAAGAAAATGCATAAAACAAAAAGTTAAAAAAAAACTAGTAGAGCTCTTGACAGAACTCTGATTCAAGAACATATGATCAAGAACACCAAGATCGAGAGAGAGAGAGAGAATTAGGGTTTCTTACCAAGAGTGTTCTTGTTATTATGCATCCATATCTTAAGAACATTTCTCTTGACTCCGGTCTCGGCGCAAAACTGCTCAACCGCAGCATCGTCGTGTCTCTGAATCCTCCATCCCAACTTCTCAGCGAACCACAACATCTTCTCCTTCTGCTCCGCCGTAAATTTGGTCCTAAACCTTTTCCTCGACGTCCCTCCGCCGCCGCCGCCGCTGCTGCTAGGGTTTGACGCGTCATCCTCATCCGCCGCCGCAACGGACACCGGAGGGAG
>NW_010960187.1:2646500-2651029 GCF_000463585.1 Tarenaya hassleriana | reverse complement strand
CCGCCCCCCACCCCCCGCCGCAACGGACACCGGAGGTAGAGCAAACGGACGGTGAGGGTGATGAAGGTAGCCCGGCGGCGGGGGGCGGTAGTATGGAGGAAACTGGTGGTGGAAAACGGCGTTTGCGTTTGCGGTTGCGTTTGCAGTTGTGTCGGTTTCCTTGCGGTGGAAGTTGCGGTGGCAGCCGCAAGCTGCGCACTTTAGCGATTCGAGGGTGCCCTCTTCGCCAGAGGGCATGAACTCTCCGCATCCGTCGACGGCGTGGCCGCCGATGCTCACGGCGTGGTTCTTTAGACACTCTCTGTACCTCACGGCGCCGCCACCGGAGGAGGTGGCTCCTTCGCCGGCCATCCTCGGCCTGCCGGAGGAGGAGTTGCTCAGTGAGTCATATCCGCCGTGCGGAACACCGGACATCTCCATCTCCTCCGCTTGCTCCTCAAAATCCATCTCTCTCTCTCTCTCTGTGTTTCTTCTTGATGCTATTTTTGTGCTTTTTTTTTGGCTTATGGGATCTTTCTTGGATATCAAAGAGACATGCCCGGTTTCAGGTGGCGAGAAGAGGAGAAAGGATTTGGGTAAATTGTAGTGTGAAATTACGAGTACTGTTTTAGAAAATAATAATTAATGAGCTTTAATATCCTGCTAAATTTTTGTAATAAAAAAACTTTATTTATTTAAAAAAACTTAAAGAAAAAGGATGAAAGAGGTGAAGATAAGAGTGAGATGATGAGAATGTGGCCATCAATTCCTCCTAGCCTGATTCTGAGTAAAAGGGCCTCTCGATTTTGTAATTTTACATTTTGGCATAACTCTTATTTATCATAATTTTGTAAGTTCTATAAGATATGGGAAACACTAATATTGTAGAAAGGGTAATGCTATTCGAATCTAACATATAATCGTTCCAGAAATTTCATGTGGAAAATTTAAATTTAAATTCGAACTCCAAAATATGCAATGCCAACTTATGATCGAATATAAAGATTAAAAAAAAATTCAAAATATAAACATTTTTTTATTTATTTGTCTTAATTAGAAATTCATATACACTAAAAAGCTATACGAAATAAATAAATATATATATATATATAATTGTAAATATTGTATAATTATATTCGGAGTCGTAAAATTTTGGCAATGGTAAATATTTGGGGGAATAAAGATTTGAAATTTGTGGGCGTGAGGTACCTTAGGGTTTGGTGCAGTTTACGGACTGAGGGGTTTTTGTCCGCTTGCTTTCTTTTGCCCCAAAACTGACCAAAGTGGATCTCAAGTGGCGAAAGCAAAAGTGATAAAAGGCTCTGCTTCCACAAAAGATGACGTATAAGGGTATTTCCGTCATTTCACTCAAAACATACATTATTTTTCTCTTTCCTCTGACAAACATTTCCTTCCTTTTCTCTTACAAAATATTGCCTGTTATCCGAATATCCGTGTAAGGGCATGCGAATTAATTATAATTCTATTTCGTAAAACTAAAATGTTTGTAATTTTTTTTAATAAGATCCAAAACCAAATCCAAATTAAAACAACAATACCTGAATTTTAATTTTTAAATATTTTTTTAAGAATTTATCTAGAAAATCTTAACAAATATTGAATTTAAATTAAACCAAATTAAATAGATATAAATTTTCAAAATTAAAAAAAAAAACAAATGGAATGAGAACCAAGTAAATCACGACCTTGTAGTCTGTAGATATTATCACGCGTCGCTCTTTCTTCCAAAGATGACGTATAAGGGTAATTATGGAAATTTCTTCAAAATATACATATTTTTTCTGTCGTCCAACACATATATCACACGTTGCTCATGTCCGAGACAATTTTTGCCTTCCCATATTTGTAATGTGATCCAAGGGTTGTAGTTGTTGCTTGAGTGCTTAATTCTTTAAATTTTTTTTCCAATAACAGATTGAAATATTATTGAAATTCTCGTTTTTTAAAGCATAACGCGGCATTTTCTGTTATCGGGTTGTATAATTTCAGCAATTTCTTGTTATATTATTGGAAAAAATAGGCAACGTATCCCAATTTCCATTAATTAGATAATTAAAATATAAATTAAATAAATAAAATATAAATTTATAGTTTGTTTAAAAACTATTTCAAATATGAAAAAGAAAACCATTCCATATCCAAATTAATAAAAATGTTGTAAAAAATCCAAAACAACAGTTTCTATGAAAACCATAAATAAGAACACTATTAAAAATTATCAAGAACACAAATAAATTAGAAGTTATTTCAACTTCTTGACGAAGCACTAATACTTACTTATGAAGATAATCTTTAATTTAGATTGTTCATCGAAAATATTGTTTTAGGTACTTTCGGTATTTTTTTCAATAGCTTACATAGTAATTTGTTTTTTAAGGATTTATGTATTTTGAGAACAAAATTAAGATTCAGATATTAATTGTCTAAATCAACTTAAAATCATTATTTTTTTATCACCATTCTCCCTATATTATTGTACTTCTCGTTATTCATTTAATATAATAACTTGTTATATATAGTTCGATAGAAACGTCAAATTTCCAACCATTAGTATAGTTGAAGACTATTTTTACATAGTCCACTTAGAAAAAAATCCAAGAAATATGGTCGGAATAGACACGTTCATTTGCTGTTTGACACATTGCAAATTGCAATTGAACGAGAAAATAAATGAATATTCTCGATTTTCTTTGCATTTTTCACAAATGGATATTAGTATTCACTGTCCATATATAAGAGATACTGTTAACAATTTAAGGGATAGTGTTGTGACAATTTACTGTGAGATATTGCAGAATATATCAGAATTACGCAACCTTTCTATAGCAACCTCCATAGTAGAAAGTAGGAGGGGCGTTTCGATACGGTTTTTCATAATCGAACCGTAATAAACCGGAAAATATGATATTTTTTCTGAACCGAACCATCTAAAATTTTAAACAATATTTTTTTTATTAAAATATGATATTTTTCTTGAACCGTTCGAATAAACCCAATATATTGAACAAAACTCAAACCATCGATCCTTATATACAAATGTATATATGATTATCAAATTTTATGGTTTTTGTTTGATACTTGTATATAAAAAAAAAATCATTTCGAACTGAATCGACAAATAAAACCGAATCGAAATGAACTAATTAACATTTGATTCTAATTTGATACAATTATTTATATAAACGAATAAACCGTTCTCGAACCGAATCTGAACGCAAAATTGCGATATCATGACTATATAACATAAAGAAAATGCGAGCTTCTAAAGATGAATAGAGATATCTAACAAATGGGTGAAAACATCCGTTGTTTTCTATGTGATGTTATTTTTCTTTATCGTATATCGGACATCATAGTTTGATCTAATATTATCGGATCACACACACACATATATATATATATATATCAAATGGTGCATAGTATTATTTTTTAGAAAAAAATGCATTTAAATACCTAAACTTTTACAAATTTCCTAAATAAATAACTAAACTATAAAACTCTAAAATAAATATTTGAAACCAAAATTCATCAACAGCGTTAAATTTATAACGAAATCCATCGATAACTGACGACTTAGCCGTCAACGAATATTGTTTCATTTGGTAAATTTTTAAAATTTTGGATATTTATGTAGAAATTTTGAAACGTTCAGATATTTATTTGAAAATTTTATGGTTTAGGTGTTTATTTGGAATTTCGTAAGAGTTTAGATATTTAAATGCGATTTTTTTTTTAATATATAAACAAAATCTTTTGGCTGACTGTGAAGCAAAAAAGATACTCAAAGTTAAGCCGAAGAGATTTTCAACGGAACAAAATCTTTTCGCTTATTGTGAAGCAGAAAATATACTCAACGCCTAATACTTCCACTGGAAAATGCTAAGTGTGTTTTGTGTAAGATTTCACGTGAATATGTTTGTTGTATCCTCATAATTTACGTTGTGGACGGAGTTTTGGATCGCTGAAATTAGGGTTTTATTACGTGGGTGAATTTCATATTTTTTTCGATTAGCATTTAGATTTTAGATTTTTTTTTTACTTTTCTAAAGAAACAGGATTGCAGATTACTTTTGAAACTTAGAATTCAGATTTGAGTTTAGGATTTTTTAGGGTTTAGGGTTTTTTTTAAAAGAGAGAAATGATTCATTTTGTTTAAATTTTTTAACGAAACGTGCCATAATTTCGCCTACCATTATGAATAAAATATTCCATGTTTTTTCGTAAAATTCCCTAATTTTGAATAATATGATATTGTTAAACGAAAATACATCAAAAGAAATAACTGGCATTAAAAAAAAGAAATAATTGTTATTTATTTACAATTAAAAGGAATATTGGGGCAGAGGAGGGCCCCTACCGCACTCCTACAGTCTCTTTCGTTGTC
Source organism: Tarenaya hassleriana (assembly GCF_000463585.1). Taxonomy (NCBI): domain Eukaryota; kingdom Viridiplantae; phylum Streptophyta; class Magnoliopsida; order Brassicales; family Cleomaceae; genus Tarenaya; species Tarenaya hassleriana. The sequence goes on along the minus strand of NW_010960187.1, from coordinate 2,646,645 downwards.
AGGTGCTGGGGAACCAACTGACGTTTGCTCCCCTTACTTTTTATTCACCATATTGAAAACAAAAAATGTGAATAACATTATTAATATATATATATAATTAATATATATATATATATATATATAAATTATATATATATATATATAT
>NW_010960187.1:2637131-2645997 GCF_000463585.1 Tarenaya hassleriana | reverse complement strand
GCTTCTTTCTCGTGGAGATGTAGACATTATTGTGACATTTCCACTCTTATATATATATATATATATATATATATTACGTTTTGCAATCTATTGAATAAGAATGGCACGGGATTAATTAGTTAGATAGTCAGAGGCATATAGTCTCGGTAAAGTGAGAGAGGCACTGCAGGGATATAATTTTTTTTATATAATTTATAAGTTTACGGTCCATTCGATCCAATTATATTTTTTTAAAAAAATTGAAAAAATTCATGTAAATATTATTTCCAAAATAAAAAATTGAACTCTCTTATCAGTTGAACCAGCTGACTTTGTGTGATTCTTTTTTTTTGTTTTTGTAAATTTTACTAATTTCTACCCGTTTTCGTATTTTCACTCCATCGGGATATTCATAGATACCCATGAGGTGAGAATTTGAGAATCGGAGATTCAGATTTCTTTTTGTCCGCATCTAATATTTAGTTAATCAATGTTTAATATAATAAAGGTTCCAATTATGGAAGGGACATCAATGCTTAAATCTGATTTTACAATGCAATATATATACACACACAAACTGGGCCCAACTATTTTTCCTTCTCTAGTCTGTGTTAATTGTGATGGGCCAAGCCTTCTTATAAATGGGCCCAACTTTTTTTCCTTAATGGCTTCTTATTATGAGCCCGTCATAGTTTTCAGAATTACTTTTTTTTATCTTTTAATTGTTTTATACATATATATATATATATATATGTATATCTTTAATTATGAGCACATCATAATTTTCATAATTATTTTCTTTGTAAATCCATCGCTATTTATTGACAACGCAATTTTTCGTCATATATTTCATTGTTTTCGCCATGTTTTTTTATATATATATAGTGTATATGATAGTTGTTAGAAACTTACTAATATTTCGTAATATTTGATTTTTAAGAATACTTAAAGTGATTTTGTGTGCAAATGAATCAAAGTTTTGGTTATGGAAAAGCATAGAATATGTATTTGATGTTATGTCATATTGATGGTGAAATGGATTGATATTAGGTTCTAGAATTCAATGCAACGGATATAGGTCTTGTTTGCAGGATTGCCTAATTTTATTTTAAATTTAGGGTTTGGTAAAAGTCCAAAACGAATCTTCTATTTTCACGAAAGCTTATACATTTAAGCAAAAATTAAAAATCATATATCTGAACAAAAAAAAAATCGACCTTATTTGAAAATAATATTATTTTAGACGATAGTTACAAGCAAAATAAATAACCAATGATTAATTTAGACTAATTTTGCTAAAGTCATTTTACCTTGTATTTATTTTCTCGTTTATATATTTTTTTTATTAGTGCAAAACATCGACATTTCATTTGCCATCTCTGTCGATCCATATTATATTTGTCTTTCTTTTTTCGTTAATATTTATCTATAAAAAAGATCATTTGAAATCAAGATGTTTTCAAAACGACACTCGAATTTTGGATAACAAAAAAATATTTGAATATATAACACCGATATATTTAAATATGATATCTAAAAAAACGCATAATTATTTGTTTTATATAAAGTCATAGACCATTTGGCAAATTTTTTTATATTATAAAATCAATGGTATAATTGGTAAATTACATATATTCGGATATCTGATACCTAAAATATAAAATCTGAAATCGGAACTTGAATTATTGTAAAATCAGATTTTAGAAAATTCGAATCGATTGAAATCGTATATTTAAAGATAATTTTCCCTTTAATATCTTATTGCGTATGAGAGCGAGCTCTAGGGTCCGCACCGAAAGGCATGACGAGGACATTACGTCATGTGATATGGTGTCGTGAATTTAATTAGAAGAATTAATTGAAGTACTTATGTCATAAAGGTACACATTCTCTATTTAGTGGTCCATTTCAAAACTAGAGATGCCAAATAGACGGGTTGACTTGGGCGAAGCCGATTCAATTATATATATATATATATATATATATATATATATATATATATATAATTCATTTTTTTTATAAGTTGGGTTTTGTCCAAAATCCATCAAGATATCAGATTTTTGCTTATTGGGTTGGTTCAATCTATTTGATGAAATCCGACCCAATTGGTTTACCAACATTTCTTCATCTCTTTCACCGCCAATAAAAATCGATTTTTTTTTTTTATAAAAAAATTCATTACTTTCTATGATAACGACGGAAAACCCAATTATCTAATTTCCATCTACGAAATCGACTTTTTATTCGATTTTCATCATTCGAATCTTGGGAACGATTTCATAAATCTTTGAACGAAATCGATTTTGTAAGGAATGATGTTGAAATTTTTGTGGGTCCACTATAAAAAAAATGAATTATCTGCAATTTAGCTCATAATATTTTGATAAATACTAAGAACTTTGCCTATTTGAATTTGCATATTTCTAACATTTTTCTCGAAGCTTTCGCTAGTTTTCCAATGCATATTTTTTTTTGTGGAAGCTCCAAACAAAAATAAAAGAAATAAAAAATAAATAAATACGTAAAAAGATGAACATTGACGAGGACCTACCGTTGATACTTGGGGAAAGTTCAATGAACAAAAATAAACTCATGAAGTAGGATTCGGAATCATCCCCCAAAATTACAAGATTTGTCGGAAAACGTTACCTTTGGAAGTTTAATAATTGTACGAACATGTCAAGTTTGGTAAAAGACAGAAGAAACAACATGCACAAAACTCAATACGAGATTAAAAATATAATAATTATATTTCAATAGTTTTATGTAGATATAGTTTTATTCAAAAAATTTAAAATTATAATATATAAAGATTAATTATTTAAATTTGTAAATATTTTAGAAAAATAATAGTATATAATTTTTTAAATATTCTCTATCAATACTTAAAGAGGGATTTAGACGTTTGAAGGAGAACTAAACTATAAAAGAAAAAGTTAAAAAAACATATAATCATGAAATTGGCCCTTGATCTCATCATATAATTATCATAGCATATATCTCTCATTTTCTTACCTCAGTAATATTTTTTCCCCGAAGTTGTTTTTTAACCCATTAAGAATGCTACAAATGCTTATTTCATAATTTTGAGGAAAATACTGCATAAAAACGTAATTTAAAAAACCCAAATAAATACATAAAATTTTAAATTTCTAAATAAACATATAAACTGTTTTAAAATTGTGACGAGTTTACGTGATCAATCCGAATAACCCATCTAAAACGTTCATATATATAATTATATATATATATATATAATTTGGGCAGAATCTTCGGATTCTCTCGCTGTAATATATATATATACACGTTTGAAGAAATTCGAAAGGGTAAAATGGGAAAAGGAATAAGATAAGATGAGAACTGTAGATCCAAATGACAGATCATACAGCGACAAACGACGCAGAGGCTCCCCGACACAACACAGTCAGATATGCCTATTTTTTTTTTCTTATTTATTATTATTTTAAGTTTTTCCTCCATGCTTTCGTCTTATTTCATTTTAAAACACAAAAATTAAAATTAATTTTTTTATTAAAAAATCTCGCTAGACAACAACAAGGCGATGGCAAAATATATTCAGATATAATACCAGAGGTTGGCGGAGGTCCTCACGCGCCTACTGAGGCGCGTCTATGCCACGCTGAAATGAAGGGTTCGCCAAAAACCCTTGAAACAAATAGCCAAAAAAAAACAAAAAAAATTGTAAAAATAAAATTCGAAGATATTATTTTACTAATTCTGATTAAAAAAATTAAACATAATTTTAATTTTCCTACTGGATCATGCTTGCTTCTCTCTCGCTCTTTTAGGGGAAGTTTAAAGGCCTTTTTCCTTTTTTTTCTGTAATTGTTGGTCGTAGGCTTTTAGCTCCTGGATAATTCAGGGGACATCTTTGCATTTCGGTCCTCTAAATATTTTATTTATTCGATATCAACCCCATAATGAACTCTTTTGAAATTGCGCCCTATGAATCTTACAAATGTTATAAGAAAAAGTCAAAATTCCTCTTCAATTGTTTATGAGATTTATTCAATTATCTGTGGGTTACAGCAGAATTGCCTTGTCATTAAATTGAATAATATATTCAATAATTTATTTAGCATGGCTCGAAACGATGTGTATCATATTTTATTGTGGTATTTATGATATAAATTTCATTTTTTTAAATCTACTCAGTTTGTGTTTTCATTTTATATATTTTATCAATAATTAATTAATCAATCAGAATATTTATGTCATTATTTAATTCTCTAAAAGATAATTTTTGTTAACTGGTATTCTAAGATGCAAATTTATTAAAAATGAAAAGAAAAATAAAATAGAGACATACTTATAAAAGCCTCATAAATTATACTATCTAAGGTAGATGATCTTTTAAACCAAAATAATAACTTTTTGATAAATTTAATTTTATTACATTTTGTTTACTCAAAATTTTATTGATTTACAATGAATAAAAAAACCCAACTTAAATATCCTTAATCGGGGATTTGTATATTTTGTCCGAGAATCTAATAAATTATTTAATCAAATGGGATTTCTATAAATTAACTTAGTGTACAGAAAAAGATTATATATGAAAAAGGAGAAAAAGAAAATTTATTATAGTAATAGATAAGAATACACCAATCATGTTTAACATTAAATGATGTAATAAATAAGTACAAAATTAATTACCTATATTGATCATCTTATATATAAAAGCTCACATTTATCATTTTCTCTTTCTAGGTAAAAATTTATTATGATTTATAGGTTAAATTAAACGATGTAATAAGGAAGTACAAATTAATGTATTTTTGGAAATTACAAGAAAAAGCTTATAAAAAAGAGGAAATAACCCCCAAATAATGGAGGCGTAGTGGAGGGGGAGAGAGAAACTCCAAACTCTCACACAAAGCTTTCTTCGTTTATCTATCGGTTCTTAATCTTGAAAAGTTCCAAGCTTTTGATCGGAGAGAGAAGGGGGGGAATTCTAGAGAGAGAAAACTAGGGTTTTCCGACAAGATTTGATTTGGGTTTGTTGTTTGATCTATGAGAGAAGATCGCTCGGAAATGTCGGAGGACGATGAGCGATCTCTGCCGTTGGATCTCAGCTCCGCCGCAATCGCTGAGCCATGTTCCTCTTCATCCCCGTCGTCTTCTTCCTCCGCCATCGGTGCTTCAAACAAGTCCCGGAACTGCAACTCCGCGTCTCCGGTGACTCCGCCGGTGTGCCTTGACCATGTCCTAGAGAACGTCCTCGAGAACGTGCTCCAGTTCCTGACCTCGAGATGCGACCGCAACGCCGCGTCATTGGTGTGCAGATCGTGGTTCCGGGTCGAGGCTTTGACGCGATCCGAGGTCTTCATCGGGAACTGCTACGCGCTGTCGCCGGCGAGGCTCACGCGCCGGTTTAAGCGCGTGAGGTCCCTGGTGCTCAAGGGGAAGCCAAGATTTGCTGATTTCAATCTCATGCCTCCGGGTTGGGGGGCTAACTTCGCGCCTTGGGTAGCCGCCATGGCCAAAGCTTACCCTTGGCTTGAAAAGGTCCATTTGAAGCGCATGTTCGTGACAGACGACGATCTGGCTCTCCTCGCTGAGGGGTTCCCTGGGTTCAAGGAGCTTTCTTTGGTATGCTGTGAAGGGTTTGGGACCAGTGGCATCGCCATGGTTGCAAGCAAGTGCCGGTATGTTCACTGTTTTTTTAGTTGTGGTGTTCATATTGTTTTTTTTTTTTGGTAAGGTGGTGTTCATATTGTTGCTTCTTCGGACATGTATTATCTCTGGATGGAATCAAAACTTCTAGATCTGTTGTCCATGTTATGTTGCCGAATCCCTTCCTCTGCTCTGTACTTTGAATCTGGGAACCTAGAGAAATGCTTGATGGGTTGAGATAGATTTGTTGTTTAGTGAGAGTAGCATGAGTTTAACGTGAACTGATTGGTGCAAATCTTGTTTCAGACAGCTAAGAGTTCTTGATCTGATCGAGTCGGAGGTTACAGACGATGAGGTGGATTGGATTTCTTGTTTCCCGGAGGGAGAAATCCATCTGGAATCTCTGACATTTGATTGTGTAGAAGCTCCTATCAATTTCGAAGCATTGGAGAGGCTAGTCATTAGGTCACCGTTCTTGAGGAAACTTAGAGTGAACAGGTTCGTCTCCATAGAAGAGCTACACCGGCTGATGGTTCGAGCCCCGCAGATAACGAGCATTGGGACAGGTTCATTTAGCCCTGATAATATGCCTGACCCTGAGCTGGAAACGGATTACGCATCTGCATTCCGTGCTTGTAAATCCATCGTTTGTCTATCGGGATTCAGGGAGTTAATGCCGGAGTATCTACCTGCTATTTACCCCGTGTGCGCTAATCTCACCTCACTGAACTTCAGCTATGCTAACATTACTCCCGAGATGCTTAAGCCCGTCATACGCAATTGCCACAAACTGCAGGTCTTCTGGGTATGTATTGTGTCTCGTGATCTATATCTGCGGAATTTTTTGAGCTTTTTTTTTGTGTGCTCATTTTCAACTTTACAATGCAGACTCTTGACTCGATATGCGATGAAGGACTACAAGCAGTTGCTGCAACGTGTAAGGAACTTCGCGAGCTTCGGGTTTTCCCTTTTGATCCTCGGGAGGACAGCGAAGGTCCTGTCTCTGAAGTAGGTCTCCAAGCAATCTCTGAAGGTTGTAGGAAGCTAGAATCTATCCTGTACTTTTGCCAGCGAATGACGAATGCCGCCGTCATAGCCATGTCTGAGAATTGCCCCGAGCTGATTGTTTTCAGGCTTTGTATAATGGGTCGCCACAGGCCTGACCATGTGACTGGAAAGCCAATGGACGAGGGATTTGGTGCCATTGTTAAAAACTGCAAGAAGTTAACCCGATTGGCCGTGTCAGGTTTATTGACGGATCGGGCTTTCAGCTACATGGGAGAATATGGGAAAACCATTCGCACACTGTCTGTAGCATTTGCAGGGGACAGTGACATGGCTCTGAGATACGTCCTTGAGGGTTGTCCGAAACTGCAGAAGCTTGAAATCAGGGATAGCCCATTTGGGGATACCGCCCTTCGTGCTGGTATGCATCGCTATTACAACATGAGGTTCGTTTGGATGTCAGCTTGTACCATATCCCGGCAATGTTGCGGGGAGATTGCCCATGTGATGCCTAATCTCGTGGTGGAAGTGATTGAGTCAGAGGATGAGGAAAACAGCGATTTTGTTGAGACGTTGTACATGTACAGGTCCCTTGATGGCCCGAGGAAGGATGCCCCGAAATTTGTCACCATTTTATAGAGGATCTCTCTCCAAGTGCATCGAGGGCAAGAAAAGGTTTAGATACCTCACATTCTCCGAGACACCCTCCTCAAACGGGGGCCTTGGCAATTGTAACTTGACATTGAAGTGAACGGCGGTTTCCGATAGCAAAAGCCAGGATATGATCATGGTGGCATTTCATTTGCTCGGTCTAGTTTTTTCGTGAAAACGCTCTCTGCTTCATCGGAAGATGCATGTCTCAGTCTCAGTAAGTCCATCAAACAAAAAACTCCATGATTGTTGTATCATTTAGTTCTCTGTTTCTTTTCTTTCGATTTGGATATTCGTTATCTATTACCAACAAAAGGGAAGGCGGTCGGGTCGGAGGAGAAGAAGAAGAGAGCAAATGCCTGACCAGGAGGAGGAGGAACAAAACATTAGAACAAGTAAACACAGATGTCTTGTTTGTTTCCCCTTAGGACCAGCTTAGTTAGACAATGTGAGACTGTCTGAAAATTTTCCCCCTTTGAGGAATTTTATTTCTTTCTTTTTTTCTTCACTTATCAGCCTTATGTTTCCAATAAGCAGAACCTCTTTTTCTTCTCTGAGTTTTAGTTTTCTTCATCTCTAGCTGGCGAGAACCAATGAGGCACATCTCTCTCTTTTTCTGCATTCTTCTTTTCGCATTGCTTCTGTATACTTATCAATGCTACCAATTTGAAAACTTTGCAATAAGAACATCGCCCCCTCATGGCTAGCGAGTGACAGTTTTTGAGCTCTTTGCAGTTGGGTTTGCGCCTCATGCCTAAACCCCGAGTTTTCGTTCGGGTTTTTGTCTACGTCCCGCTCTCATACCGACCGTAAAACGATTGGTTCGATCTCGTTTTACCCCGAATCTATAAAAAAAATCCAAACTTTTTCACATATTTTGCCGGTATGATCAAGCATGGCAATCAGGATAAGCAAATGATTGTGGAGAAAGAGAGAAGGCAAGATTGCAAGATGGAAGAGGGTAAGAGCTTCTTATCCAAAAAGGACAAAAGTGATGAGAACAGTGAAGAGGATGACCAAAACAGCAAATCTCAATAAGAGAAAGGAGAAAGAAGCATGGCCTCTCCTTTTAACAGTTCCTTTTAGAGCAGCCCATCTTTGTCCCCCAAAAATTTAAAAAATTTTAAATTATAATTGTAAAAATTACAGAAAAATAAGAAAAGGACGGTGACAAAAAAAAAAAAAATGATGGTGGTGGATAGAGAAAGGGGAGCCATTGGATTGAATGATTGGTTGTGTGTGTATATATATATATATATTGATGTGATCATCTTACCAACTAAGGTACTAACCATTGGAAACCCATATGTTGTATCACACTTTTATATTCCCATCATTTGATCTTTAGACTTTGATTCAAATGGATGGTCCTGATTCACCCAAAAGCACCCATCCACTTTCCCCTAAATAAAAATAAATATGACACATAACCCTCTAGTTGCATGCATTTGTCCCAAATATATAAATCAAGCATTTGTCCTTTTAACCACTTTCAATTCCATTATAAGCTACTGAAAAAAAACTATAATAGGGTTAGAATAATTTGCACAGTAGCACAAAACAATGATGCCAAACCCCCCCCCCCCCAAAAAAA
>NW_010960187.1:2627242-2637051 GCF_000463585.1 Tarenaya hassleriana | reverse complement strand
ACCCCCCCCCCCCCCCAAAAAAAAAAAAAAACTCCCAATTTTCCAAAATTATGCCCAAAAATAAATAAAAAAAATCTAGATCAGAGAATTTTGCCAAAAAAAAAAAATCTAGATCAGAGAGAGAAAAAAAGGGTCGATTTTTGTGGAACGTGGTGTTTTAGGAAATTTAATTTGGGATTGATCAATAGGAACAAAAGTTTTTTAAAAAATAATTTCGTATGTGTTTTATATCTACAATTTAAAAAAAAAGTTGTTATCACATGATTGTGTCAATAGATATCCGTCATATAACCAAATCAAGTGTTGAATTATATATATATATATATATATAATCTATGAGTGACTTGACTTTTAGATGTTCACAAATCATAAGCAAGCGGTGAAATGACATTGACAAATGAATTGTGCGAGATTTAGATTTCATCTTCTAATATGACGTCAGAAAGGACTTCAATTAATGTCCACATTTGAGGATTTTTTTTTTTTTTGATAAGGTAAGATAGCGAAACTTTGCAGTTCATTTCCTTTCTTTCTTTTCCGATCTGTTGTCAACATTTGAGGATTTTCATTCGTTTTACGTTTAATTAAAAAGATACTTATTAATGAATCTGTTGTTTTTAATCCAATTATTTTCGCACTGTATTGATTATTGGATTTATATTAAAAAAAAATACTATATTCAATCGAATAATATTAACAAGATTTTATTTAACCAAATATAAAAATATTTCTGATATATTCGTACGAGAATGATACCCTTTCTTATTGGTCAAATCCAATTATGCGATTTAAAGTTTTCAACGAGTTTACACTATTAACTACTGTGAGAATCGTGACAAATAATGACGTCATAAAACTATATTAATAGAAAAAAAATGTGAAGTCCACAAACATCAAAATCGGAAGAAAAGAAAGAAAGAAAAAAAACACAGTGAAAAAACAAGTGAAGTGATATGGATGGAGACAAAAGAAGTTTAATGCTGTAAGTATGAGCGAAAACGAATAAAAAAATATGATATTTTTTTTTCGTTACGAATCGTTTTAAATTTCTGAACGGTATTATTTTTAGAAAATCGAATTTTTCAGAATCGAATCGAACCGAGTCGAATTTTTAAAAATCCCAAAAAATGAGATTTTTTAAAAAGAAATCTATCTTTTTTTAATAAACCGGAACCAATCTGAACCGAACATAATATAATATAAAAACCGATTGGTACCTATTTTGTAGACCGAAAAAACTAAACCGATATTTTCATTCCGAATCCGTACCGATTTCCAAAACGCCAACGCCCACGTTGCAAGAACATTGCCTGTCTAACCATTCTCATAGAGTCATCATCCTGACCCAATAAATTCAAATTCTAGTATAAAAACCGATTGGTACCTATTTTGTAGACCGAAAAAACTAAACCGATATTTTCATTCCGAATCCGTACCGATTTCCAAAACGCCAACGCCCACGTTGCAAGAACATTGCCTGTCTAACCATTCTCATAGAGTCATCATCCTGACCCAATAAATTCAAATTCTAGTTCGGATTTGTAAATTAAATTTACCCAAAAGACAGTTCAGATTCGCAAATTTAAATAAAAAATAAATTGGAGAGCATATATTATATGAACGCTTGTAAGGAATTTCCATCGATAAAGTCTACCGAACCATTGTATATATATTGATTATTTATCTCGAGAACCTTGGTATATTTATATGTCTCTGAATCTCTGTATATAAAAAAATAAACATTTTTTCTTAGGTTTTCGAAGCTTCGTCTCCGAAGCCACCCACAATATCTCATCTCCGCGTTTGCGTTTGCATTGGAAAGCAAACGCAAACGCAATTTCTGTAACCGCACAACTACTCATTTGTCATTCCTGTCTTCCTCCGTCAGAATATTTTCCATCTTCTCGACGAATCCCAGAACGCTCTCCAAGCTTTTCTCATCAGCTACATAACGACAGGTGGAGAAACGTTAATAACGTCTGCGAAGAACAATTGAAATCCAGAACTGGGCTTATCCTACGCATGTTTCCAAACACAACTACACAAGAAATTTTCAAAGGAAACTCCTTTTTCTCTTCTCTTTGTGTTAAAGGGTAATGAGATTACCAAGCCTAGGGACTGCGTGACCCTTAGGGTGATGAACCACGACCGGATCTTTGAACGATTCTATAAGCTCGATTCCATACGGTTTCAAGAAATCCTTCTCCCCTGTAACATCACGGACTCGAAAATAAGCAGACCCTTCTGACTAAAACACAACCATTTCATCAACATTGAGCTCACATGACAAAATTTCCGACAGCAAGAAAGCCGATGCGTTGCAAAATGAATTTCTTGGTCATATCATCTAACTATAACATTTTTCGCGTTAAACCATTCCAATTCAAGAAATCGGAGATTAGTACCTAAGAAGTGGAGAGAAGGAATTTCAATGAGAGACGAATACGCCTTCTCGGCCACCGACGGAGATTTGAACTTTCCGCCGCCAATTATTATCAGAAACTTGATCTTTGGAACTTTCCGAAGAGCTATTCCCTACAATATCAAACAGAAGGCAACACTTGAGGAAAGCCATGCACTTTCAAGAACACATACATTATGTTTATACTACACTGGGAAAATGATATCAAGGGCAAGCAAGATTCTTCGAAATCCTATGAATATGATACTTAGTTCGATATTTCTTCGAAATCAGTATCTCTTAATCGTGATTGTAATGTATTCGTTCCTATTGGAATTCGGTTACTAACGTACCGCAGCTTGAAGTCCTGGCAATCCACCGGATAGGATCGCACCCTGTAAAAGTTTTCATCTTAAATCAAGTCCAAGTCATGTCTGTCTCTGTTTGGATGCAGAGGAACGAAATGAACGTAGAAACAGAGGGAGAAGGATGAGTAAAACAGATGCCACTTTTTCCTGCATTTTCTGAGCAGCCAAACAGAAAATTTACCTGAGAAAACCCCGCGAAACCGTCAAAGGGTCCATGCTTGATTATGTAATCCTCAATATACTCCAAGCACTTTTCAAAATTTGTGTACTCGTTAAATTCCTGACATGAACCAATCAAACAAAAAGGAGAAACCCTCAATTCCTCGATCATTATTCACCTGAGCAAATTTTAGTAAAAAAAAACGAGAGCGAGAGAGAGACAATAAGAATCGGAACCTTATTGGTTTGAAACCACTCGTAATAAGGCGGATCGAAGATCGCTTCGACAACGGATTTGCCCTGAGAAGGAAAAGGCGCGTCGAGGAAGACGAGATCGAGCCTATCAAGAACAGATTCAGGCCACTTCTGAATCTGCTTCTTCATGATTTCGCCGCTCGTCCTGAATCCATGAAGACAAAGCAATCTAGGTTTCTTCACAATCATCGCTCCTTCATTCCCCAACTCAAAACTTCCGATTTCCTTATTCGTCTTGTTCTGGATTATTTTAGAGAATCTTTCTCCGGCGGCTGTTTCATAGAGCCTGACGGCATCGCGTTGTGTTCGCGGTCTTCGTTTTCTTCCACGAAACAACGAGAAAAAATGGCCGCCTGTCAATTTCTTTTCCGTAAATCGAATCAAATCATAATATCAGCAAAAAAATTGAAGAAACAAAAAATTCAAAACAGACTGCAGCCATTGTTGTATACATGATATACATTTCCTGTAGCCATTTTGGAATCGGCGTGTATGTCAAAGATTCGGGAATATGGGGTAGGGAGGGCGAAGGCGAGATTGAAAACAGACATATTCATAGGTGAGGCGAGACGAAGGTGGAGACAGACCATGTGAAATTCAGGACATAAACCCTAATTTCGTCCTCTTTCGGGATATTCATTTCCGAAATGCTAAAAAAAATATGTACTTTTATATTGGTGGCCATTTCGAATGTCCCTTGTATTCAGATTTGGTTTTCAGATTTCAAAAAACCTGTCCGTTGCGATTTCAATGATAAAAATATTATTTTAAAAAAAAATCGTTTTTTTTTTAATTTTTATATGAAATTTCGATTTTTCAATTTTAATAATTATAACTGTTAACTTCTATAATAAATACGGTTTGATTTACAGACCATTCAGTTGGATGGTTCGGTTATGAATGACCGAACTAAATGCCTATTTTTTTCCGTCGAAATATTGTGGGAATAGGGGAAATATTAAATATACGATCTCAAATGATATTCGAGGCTTCAACAATGTCTTGTAAAAAATATAGTTTCGAAAACTACGATGAACAAGATGCTTATTTGAATATAAAAAAAAACATATTATCATGCGTATTTGAATGGTCAATCCTCTTTTATTCGTAAAACAATGTCTATCATAAAAAATATATATATCAGAGTGTCAATTTAGATCCGACGTCGGAAACTCAACAGGTCCGGTCTAAAAAATAGTGTGGTTCATCTCTAAAATTTTCGATAAGAAAAAAATCGAGTTTTCGGGTCGAACTTCGTATTCGATTTGGGTCGATCCGAACCCGAACCCAAAAATCTCAGATCGAGTGCTGGTTCAGACCGAATCGGACTAGGTCGATCCGATTGACACCTCTAAAATATATCTAGATTCCTCATCGTGAATTATCTTTTCTCGGTCTAATTTGCGATAGAATATCCGTATTTCGAATATTCATGAAGAAGATATTTGTGAATTCAAAGGTCTCGGATTTTAACGTCGAGAAAAGAGGGAGATTTTGGGTATAGAATGAGTGATGGGAGGAGAATACAACACATCATTGTTTTGCTTTTGCTCATCACTTGCCTCATTTCTTTTTTTGGCAGTTGCAAAATTTCAAACCCTAATTAACTCTGTAGTTAATTATGAGTGACCAAACGAAAAAACACATTTTTTTTCATGCCCATTGGAAAGATATAAGAGTAGTCATTAATGGCATGCTATTTACACGAGCTTGACTTCTTGATCATGACCTCATGTACATTGAAATTGATTATAGAAGCAATCCATTGGGGGTCTTGCTCATATGTAGAAAATTTTGTTATACAAAAGATTGTAAAAATATTTTACGAGACAAAATTTTCTCCGCAGATTATCCACTTTGGATAGACTCCAAAAATGAGGTATTACTACTTCCGATACATGCACTCTTTGCGAGCGAACTCCGGGATCTCATGAACATCTCTTCTTCGACTACGAATTCAATATTGAAATCCGAGAATTCTTTGCCTCTATATACTATACTTTCCCTCCATCAGTCTTGGGAGTTTGCGGCGAATCCTACTCGAGGAGAAAGATCACCAAGTTGGTTCTACAAGCAGTGGCTTATCAGATCTGGCAAAAATGGAACTGCAGGCTGTTTTGGAGTGAGTTTACTATGAGATTGAAAGGATGATAGGAGACATTATCATCTCCAGGGAATCCAATTCGGTGACAAATACGACATCTCTCGAGGATGTCTGGCTGTCCATTGCTGATCCAATCCGTCCCGGCAAAGATGTCAGATTTTTCATTTTTAAGCTCTCTCATTGTACGTAACGTGTACCTTTGGGGCTGGTCTTGATTTATGGTCATCATGTACAGACATAATTTTTTGAGTGATAATACATTTATCGTTATAAAAAAACAAAGAGAACTCGTTGTAGAGAGAACATAGATTATATGGAAGTTTGTAAAAAGTATTTTCGTTTATAAATTTTATCGAACCGTTTTATATTTATTAATTTTATTGTCGAATACCTTGATATTTATATACCATTGCGTCTATGTGTATTTAAAAAATAAACTTTTTTTCCATAGGTTTAAAGCTTCATCTCCGAAGCCACCTACAGTATCTCTTTGCGTTTTGCGTTGGAAAGTAAACGCAAACGTAAACACGATTTCCGTAACCGCAACTACTACTCATTCGTCACTCCTCTCTCTTCTTCGGTCAGAATATTTTCCATCTTCTCGACGAATCCCAGAACGCTCTCCAAGCTTTTCTCATCAGCTACATAACGACAGATAGTGAAAACGTTAATAACGTCTGCGAAGAACAATTGAAATCCAGAACTGGGTTTATCCTACGCATGTTTCCAAACACAACTACACAAGAAATTTTCAAAGGAAACTCCTTTTTCTCTTCTCTTTGTGTTGAAGGGTAATGAGATTACCAAGCCTAGGGACTGTGTGACCCTTGGGATGATGAACCACGACCGGATCTTTGAACGATTCTATAAGCTCGATTCCATACGGCTTCAAGAAATCCGTCTCCCCTGCAACGTCACGGACTCGGAAATAAGCAGACCCTTCTGACTAAAACACAACCATTTTCATCAACAACGAGCTCACATGACAAAATTTCCGACAGCAA
The DNA here is from genome assembly GCF_000463585.1 of Tarenaya hassleriana. Classification (NCBI taxonomy): domain Eukaryota; kingdom Viridiplantae; phylum Streptophyta; class Magnoliopsida; order Brassicales; family Cleomaceae; genus Tarenaya; species Tarenaya hassleriana. Next base: position 2,630,760 of record NW_010960187.1, on the reverse strand, counting down.
GAAAGCCGAAGCATTGCGAAACGAATTTCTTGGTCATATCATCTAACTACAACATTTTCCGGGCACTTGAAGCATGATGATTAAAGAACTCGGAGATTGTTACCTAAGAAATGTAGAGAAGGAATTTCGACGAGAGAAGAGAACGCCTTCTCGACCACCGACGGAGATTTGAACTTTCCGCCGCCAATTATGATCAGAAACTTGATCTTGGGAACCTTCTGAAGAGCTATTCCCTACAACATTTGAGGAAAGCCATGCACTTTCAAGAACACATACACTATGTTTATACTACGCTGGGAAAATGATATCAAGGGCAAGTAAGATTCTTCGTAATTCTACGATACTTAGTTCGATATTTCTTCGAAATCAGTATCTCTTAATCGTGATTGTAATGTATTTCATTCCCAATTGGAATTCGATTTCTAACGTACCGCGGCTTGAAGTCCTGGCAACCCACCGGATAGGATCGCACCCTGTAAAATATTTCATGTTGAATCAAGCCGAAGTGAAGTCTGTCTCTGTTTGGATGCAGAGAAAAAGAAATGAACGTAGAAACAGAGGACACTTTTTCCTGCATTTTCTCAGCAACCAAACAGAAAATTTACCTGAGAGAAACCAACAAGACCATCAAAGGGTCCATGTTTGATCATGTAATCCTCAATATACTCCAAACACTTTTCAAAATTTGTGTACTCAGTAAATTCCTGAGATGAACCAATCAAACAAAAAAAAATGGAAAACCCTTTAATTCCTCGATCATTTTTTTTTATCGAAATAAATACAGGCAAAAAGAAAAAGGAGAAATCAATCAGAATCGAGACCTTGTTGAATTGGAACCACTCGTAATAAGGCGGATCGAAGATTCCCTCGACATCGGATTTACCCTGAGAGGGAAAAGGCGCGTCGAGGAAGACGAGATCGAGCCTCTCGAGAACAGACTCTGGCCATTTATGAATCTGCTTCTTCATGATTTCGCCGCTCGTCCTGAACCCATGAAGACAAAGCAATCTGGGTTTCTTCACAATCATCGCTCCTTCGCTCCCCATCCCAACACCTCCGGTCCCGATTCCGATTCCGAAAACCCTTCTTCTTTTTGCTGGGTTTTTTTTCTTGGGATTTCCGTAGTTTTGGGGAATCTCCTCTCTCCGCTGGCTGTTTTTATAGAGCCTGAAGGCATCCTGTTGTGTTTGCGGTTTTCGTCTTCTTCCAGGAATCGACTTGAAAATATGGTCAGCGGTCAAATTTTTTAGGAAATTGAGTGAAATCTACCAAAACGAACTCGTGTAATTTTTTCTCAAATGTGAAAGATTTTTTTGTGGAAAAAAAAATGTGAAAGATTTTTTAATATAGAATCGAATACGTTATAAAATACATATTTTTCAAAAAATAAATAAAATATTCATTTTCAAAATTGATTCATTAATACTATATTTTTGCAGTAATTTATGTCGTTTATTTGAAATATAAGTCAGTTAATATAAATATAAGCAAATATTTGAAACTGGTTAATTGTAATATCCATATGTCTAAGATATTTATATTGGTATACTGATAAATCAGAGTTAAAAAAATTGTATCTATATACCGTATATATATCGCAAATACAATTTATTATATTTTTTATGATAATATGTTATACAATAATTTTTTATACGGAAAATTCTAGAAAAAAAATATTGAATTTTTCAATTTTGACAAAAAAAAATTTAATTTAAATTTTTTATCAAATAAATATTAAAATTTTTAAACGAATTAAAAAAAATACTGAACTTTTTAAATGATACAAAAAATATATGAATTTTTCGGCTATTATAAAAAAACATTGAATTTTTTTAGTGATAAAAAAATATATATAAATTTTTTTCGATTATAAAAAAACTAAGCAAAATAATTTAGTGTATTTGAATCTTCTTGTATCACGTTAATTATTTTGTTTATTATGACAATTGTAAAAGTTATTTAATAAAATAAAAAATTTTGTATTTTTTTGTCAAATTGAGAATTTCAATGTTTTTTTAGATTTTTTTTATAGTGATCTAACTCGTTGGCTAGGTTTGGTGAGATAGACGGTGCCAAAACTCTCTTTGAAATGTACGGTCGAGATCAACTAAAATTTGACGAATCGAAACCGTGTCGGAAAACGCATGAAATATGCGTCACATGTGGTGCGCTCCGTGCCTCCGTGGCATGAATGCAACACAAATCATATAATATAATAATATTATACATTTTAGTAAATAATTATAATAATAAAAAATCACGTGTTTATAATGAGAAAATATACGTGTGTTTTGTATTGCACGGCTCGACGGTTATGGGAAAATTGTACTTGAATATAACTCGAAGGTGTTTGAATATTTGAAATCAGGGTACAAATAAAATTGCTGTTGTATAATTAATCGGATTGAATCCAACAAAATCTTATTATATAGATGAACTATAAATTAAGAACAAGTGATGATTTAAAAAAAATGATACTTATAAATTTTACGAGATGATAATGATATTAATTATTTTAATACGTTACGACGGAGATTATGAGTTCATATTTTGGGATTTTGATTAGTTTTCATGTAAATATTTTTGGATTTGTTTTTTTATTATAAAAAATGATCGTTCCGTTTTTACTATGTTTGATCCGATTCAGTTTCATTTAATTTCTAAAAAATATAATTAAATAATATTTAGATCAAATTCAAATTCGATTTAAATATAATTATATATCATTCAAAATTTTTAGATTTCATAGAGTCTAGAAGGGAAGAATCGAGTGAATATTAATTTGTTTGTTTTTAATGTTTTTATTCCACACGCAGTAAATACCATTCATTAGTAATCAACAACGAGTATTTCGATTTCTCGAAGAACAACCCCGTGACTACTTAGAATCAGATAAACAAAATTGAACCGTATTAAATAGTATAATATATAATTTTATTCTAATCTTGTTTAAAAATTGATCCTGTGTATTTTTTACACTTAATAAATTGAATTGACACAGAATTATGAAATCAACTGAAAGATTAAATGAAAAAAAAAACAACACAAGCCCTATACATGTTTTTCCCATACTCTCTTCTCCACCGATCTACGATATGATCAGAATGACAGTATAATCACATAATGGTTATATTGGTCATAACGTTAAATTGATGATGATCACATCAAATTATTATGATAACACCTTATTTATCACACTAAACATTTGGTGGCCGAGAATATATATATATATATATATATATATATATATATGCAATTTAATGTATTAACGACATACCTATTGAAAGTAATCCGCGTACAACTAAGCCTCCTCACGGTCACGGCAATAATATAATTTGCGCAGAAAAAAATACCATAAATATTAAATATATAATTATCATATGCGACTTCGTGAGAGGGTCCTGTCGTGGGCGATCAGATCAGAAGATGAGAGGCGGCGAGAGGAAGAAGAAGGCAACGGCGGGGAAGGACGAAGTCGATCAGTTGCTTGAAGCCGCACATGACGAGGGGATGCTCAG
>NW_010960187.1:2558625-2627217 GCF_000463585.1 Tarenaya hassleriana | reverse complement strand
TCTTCCGATTACCTCGACCCCGATCTCCGCCGCCGATTCAACACCCTCCGATCTCGAACCTCTGCCGCGCCAGCGCCGGAGAACAATCAGCGGGGGAGGCGGCCGGAGGAGAAGCAGATGCCCAGATCGGAGGATGTGGGAGAAACCCAAGACGATCTCATGGCCAGATTCGCCGCTCTGAAGGCTTCTCTTCCTGCTTCGTCGTCGTCGTCGTCTTCATCTGTTTCGGCGATACCTCGGGATGGCGATGGAGGAGGAGAAGAAGAAGAGGAGGAGGAAGAAGACGAAGTGGAGAAGGTGATCAAATGGGCCATGGACGCTGCACGTCTCGACCCTTCTCCTGAATCTGACGACGAAGACGATCACAACCACAGATCTGATGATGATGATGATGAACACCATGATGGCAATGTTGGAACAAAGAAAGATGGCAAGAGATAGCTCTTTTGGCACAGTCTGGAAGGTTTTGTACATCGATTTACTCTGAACTGATACAATTGGTGAAGATTGATGCTGTGTCCAAAGTCGATTTGAATCCGTATCACTTATTAGCTACTGTGATCCGACAGTGGAATCTATAGAACTCTGGTTTTGTTGTTGTGTTCCACATTTGCCTTCTCTTTACAGGATGAAATAACATTTGCGTTCTTCGATGAGATTTTACACATAAACCCGGGTATGAAAATTGAATCCACGAGGTGAACGATCAAAGTGCCATGTTTTATGGATCTGACGAAAATTCGGGTTCGAGTTCGGATTTCGATCGGCGATTATCTATATCCCGACCTGACGAAAATAGGAGTATTTGGATTTGTATATGAGAGACTCGCTCGAATTCAAAATTATAGGTATTCGGGATGCCAATATCCAAAACAAATGTCCCGGATATTCGTAGATATCCGGGACTAGATTTATTTAACAAAAAAGACAGCAATATTTATGTAAAAAAATTAAAGTTATAATTATAGAGACAACATTGAGAAATAAGAAATGTTTAATCCAAATATTGAGAAATGATAAATTTTTAACCTAAAACAATGAAAATATTATAATCATCTAGCAGTATAATTGTTTAATCCGTCTTATAAAAAAAATATATTATCCGGATATCCGATTTGTGTTTCTAATGTTATAAAATCTTAATAAATGCAATGATGGTTTCGAATCCTAAAGCTTCAAGATCCTAACTCGGAATCCAAGGACGGAGTGGGGGCCACCGAATAGGGAAGATAAGAATCTTATTCAAAAGGCATAGTTTTATAGAATATAATCAAACTCGATATCCATATTTCCATTCCAACTCAAGAGAAGCTTGGTTTTTACCCATCGATGGATTTTAGTATATATTTTTACGCGCACTCTTGCTCTAGTAATTTCATGGTAGAATCTTATCTACGTTTTATTTAAATAACAAAATAACCGACTCCATTATTAGAAAAAAAAATGGATAAACGATTCGCAACAATGTTGAACTATCTCGTCCTTCTATATACATATGTTGCATTCTAATTTATACAGATACCCTTTACCCAAAAAAAAAATATGCATGACCTAAAAAGGGCAAACAAGAGTCCAAAATAATTCTCCCCCCTCTAAATATTATATATGTATCGTACATCATAAATATATATAGAGAGTATCATACATCTGTATAATTTCTTACAATCACTACAAGAAAAACACGAATTTGCGACAGATTTTACAAAGCGAATCTGTCGCAATTAAAAATTTGCAACAGATTGCGACAGAATTATTTCTGTCCGTATAACGTTGTCGCAAAAATTTATCGGTCGTCAATCTATCGCAATTTTGCGACGGAGTTTTGTGACATATCATTCTATCGCAGATATTTTTTTAATTTAAAAAAATATAAAAACTATATTATACATATGCATATATCTATATATCTATATATACATATATTACACATATACATATATATACACATATTCATACACATATACATACATATACATTTACATACACATACACACATTCATACCCAATATATATACATGGATGGATCTACTTATGTATAAGTGGGGCACTTACTCCCCTTCATATTTAAAAAAAGAAAAGAAATATTACTTATAATTTTGATTAAATTGTAACAATGCCCCCCATTAAAATTTAAGTGGTACCCCCTCTATTTTTTAACCCTAAATCTTTTTTCCAATTTTTTTTCTTACCAATCTCACATTCTCCTTCATTTTTTAAATTTATTTTCCAACTCCAAATTATTTCTATTTAACCTTTTATCAAATAAAAAAAATTATATGTTCAATAATAATCAAATCTAAATAACTAAAACCAACAAAATATGTAAGTATTCTGAATTTTATTTTAAGTAATTTTTTATATTTTATTCATTTGTTTTTATATTTTTATCATAATAAAAATTTGTTTTTATATAAATTTCACAATTGATTTAACAAAAAAATTGATAATTTTTTTTTTTTAAAAAAATTACATTATCAAAAATTTAATGATCTATTTAACAAGATAAATTCAAAATTGCTCATTTATATATATAACAGTTTTGAATTCAGTTAAAACAGTTTGTACAATCGAATTGATGATCAGCTTTTGAATGATTGTATAGTTTGTTTCATATGAAAAAATATTTTAAAAAGTTATAAATAAAATTGTTATCGACGGATTTTTAAAAATAAAAGAAGATAGAATTTAATTGTAAAACAAAAAATATTATTACGATGATATATATATATTTTGATAAAAGATGATATATTTTTATTAATTTTTTATATTTTATATTATATTTATAATTGTTGTCCCGTTAAAAAAAATTTCTGGATGCGACACTGACGGTTACTCAAACATGGGATAAATGGGATAAGGCATCCCTATTTTTCTCAAGAATCATTTGGCCAACTCCAATCGGGTAATTCGTTCTATTTTGTTACCATTATCATCTTTTTATAGTTATATAAACCAATCTAATATGGTATACAGATATAAATTACGTTTACCTTCTCATATATTGTTTTCATCCTTTTAGTAAAAATAAATAAATCAAAATTAATTTGAAAATAATACATCAATGATCTTTCCCGATATGTAAAAGGACAACTTCTTTAACTACGATGCCATAACGATTTCAATAATATTGAATAATTCCGAAAACTGATTATTGATTCATCCTTGTTTTCGAATCCTTAACAATTGAACGTATATTTATTTTGTTAAAAAAAAAACTATGAGATTCTTATCGTTTTTATATCAGATTAAGGTTTAGTCTTTAAAATTTCATAGTTTTAAATTATAAAAATCTTAAAAGGTATTTTTGTATCAAAATTAATCCCAATTACCACACGTCAGCTTAAAATGTTTTCTAGGTCAACCCTCTTTAGGTTGAAAGTTGGCACGTGTGACCTTTGTAGTCTATGAATCACTTGAACAATAACTCCACGTTTTGGCTTCGAGCTTCAATGGCGGCTCTCTCAGCCTTCAATCTCCCGCGCAATCTGCAACAGATCCGCTCATTCATCAACGCGAGGGTCAAATGGGTTCGCGATCCGTTCCTGGACGAAGCCGTTCAACGAGAGAAGAATCTCAAGCAACTTATCTCTCTCAAGGATCGAATAATCTCTTCTCCTTCAAAATCTCTCCCTCTCTCTTCCCTCTCTCCCCTCAAACCTCTCGTCGGCCTCCCTGAATCCGCCGCATCGTTTTTCCGGCGATACCCTTCCGTTTTTACTACATTCCAGTCTTCGCCGTCCCTTCCTCTTCACGCCCGACTCACTCCACAGGCCGTCGTAGTTCACAAGGAAGAACAAGCGGTTCACGACTCACTGGGTCATCGGAGCGACGTCGTTCGGAGGTTGACGAAGCTCTTGATGCTCACGAGAGCTGGGAAATTGCCTCTGTACGTTGTAGATAGATTCAGGTTCGATTTGGGTCTCCCCCACGATTATCTAACATCGTTAATCGGCGATTACCCAGATTATTTTGACGTGGCGGAGATCGACGATCACTTGACCGGTGAAAAGACGCTTGCTTTGGGGATTGTTTCATGGAGAAACAACCTCGCAGTGTCGGAAATGGAGAGTAGAGAGGCGTTGAATGGTAAGTTTGGGTTGAAGAAAGGACTGCGCATAAGGTTTTCGATGAATTTCCCCAAAGGGTATGATTTGGAGAAAAGGGTGAGGAATTGGGTGGATCAATGGCAAGATCTTCCCTACATTTCGCCTTACGAAGATGCATTTCACTTGGGGCCGAGCAGCGATCAGGCGGAGAAGTGGACGGTGGCAGTGCTATATGAGCTTCTATGGCTACTGGTTTCGAAGAAGACGGAGAGAGACAATTTGCTTTGCTTGGGGGATTATTTAGGGTTCGGAACGAGGTTTAGGAAGGCTTTGATGCACCATCCCGGGATCTTTTACTTGTCGAACAAGATCCGGACGCAGACCGTTGTGCTAAGAGAGGCTTACAGTAAAGATTTCTTGATTGAGAAGCATCCATTGATGGGTATGCGGCATAGGTACATTCACCTCATGAACCAGTCGGAGAGTTTACGAAAGCGAGACCTTATTCATGGAGTTATTCGGGCGAGAAAAAGGTCTTTGGATGAATACAAGGGAATAGAGCAGCGAGGGAAATATCTTCACGTCTTCCAGTTCGCATCACCTTCTCGATGAAACCACAAACCTTCCGTGGTGATTGACCCGAATTGGTGCTCGACCCAGTTTGGATCAGAGGATAGAGAGCGCTACCGATCTGATCATATTAAGTTTTGCCGATGAACAAAAGGATAGTGAACAATACCAGGCTTCGAAAAAAGCAAAGTCGCTGGAACGAGGACTTTGCTGATATGTTACGATTTGTCCAGATTCCGTGTCGGGCATTGCAAGATTTCTTCCCCGAGTTTGGCTTCAGATTCAGTTGGCTGATCAGACCAACCATTGCAAGTTTCCTCCGCGAAAAGGTGTGGACGAAAAACATGAAGGATGTAGTGTACGGAAGCGATGACTTCATTCACATCACGATGAACCACGGTTTTGCCGGGCTCAACCTCACCTTATGTATCTGGACATTTGAAACACCATTTCTATTCAGTTTTCGAAACTTAAGACCCGAACTACTCGAACTCAGAATCAAACACCTCGAGATCCCGGGCGTCCAACCCGTTTTCGCCGTGTACTATGTAATATATTTTGTTATAGGTTTCAAACGTCAAACGGCTCCTCCGATGTTGCCTGCTTATATGGTATCATATAACATAATATGCGACAGCACTGCTTTCGGGACAACTTGTGTTTCTTTGGATCTGAATCATAAACTTCTAGCCTTTACTACCGCTACAAATAAGATCCAAAAGATTGTGATTTTCCTGTGTTTTGGCAAAAATTCAGACTCAAATCCATTATCCAAGCTTACAAAATCACGTTTATACATAACCCTTTTGTAATGGTTTTATTAATTGGAGGCCAATCGGTCAAATCTTTCTTACGGTCCTTTGGCTCTCATTTGCTGTCTGTGAAGTCAGCATCAATGACATCACCATCCGAGCCTTTGCTCGAAGAAGCTGATGAGTCTGATGGTCCGGCCTCAGCTCCAGAAGAGGCGCCTCCGGGCCCAGATCCAGCGCTTGCATCCCCGGGCTGGTTGTACAGAGCCTGGCCAATCTGCATCACTTCTTGGTTAAGAGCGGCCATGGCGTCTTTGATTTCTTGGGTTGAGCCGCTTGCTATCTTGTCCTTGAGCTCCTGCAGCTTAGCCTCCACCTTCTCTTTCACCGGACCGGGCACTTTCTCTCCGAGCTCTTTCAGTTGCTTCTCTGTCTGGTAGACCACCGAATCCGCCTGGTTCTTTGTGTCTATGGCGTCTCTCTTCTCCTTGTCTTCCTTTGAAAACCTCTCTGCCTCTTGCACCATCTTGTCTACCTGCAACATTCATCCATGCCCGCACTCGTCATATATGGGAAAGGGAAATAGCCAATGCTGAAAAGCTAGACCATCGTTGTGTTCTTGTTAGATCACGAAAACCAAAAAGTTGTCGGTAACAAGTTGTGGGTCAATTTCCGTTACACCCTGCGAAAAGATTTGTTGTGTAAATGTACGCACCTCATCCTTAGGCAATGTACTAGCACCAGTGATGGTGATGTCCTGCTTCTTTCCTGTTCCCTTGTCCACAGCAGCAACGGACAGAATCCCGTTCGCATCAATGTCGAATTTGACTTCGATCTGTGGAACTCCACGCGGTGCAGGTGGAATTCCATCAAGACGGAAGCTGCCGAGTGATTTGTTATCCCTAACGAATTCTCTCTCGCCCTGAAGGACGTTAATCTCGACGCTTGTCTGCCCATCAGCAGCGGTTGAGAAGACTTCTGATTTTGATGTAGGCAGAGTAGTGTTTCTGGGAATGATCTTGGTCATAACACCACCGAGGGTTTCCAAACCGAGCGACAGTGGTGTCACATCGAGGAGAACGATGTCACTCACATCTCCGGCAAGAACACCGGCCTGAAATCAGGAGACAATATCGATTGGTAAGTATTCATCATTTGGTACGAAAAAATCTTATCCAGAGGATTTTAAGGGCACAAATATACAAAGGGTATATACGAAATACAGGAAAAGAGGAACAGACCTGAACAGCAGCACCTAGAGCGACAACCTCATCAGGATTGACTGTGACATTTGGCTCTTTCCCGGTCAATTTCCTCACAAGCTCCTGAACAGCGGGAATACGTGTGGATCCACCAACAAGGATCACTTCATCGATATCTTTGAAGCTGAGTTTTGCATCCCTTAGGGAATTCTCAACCGGAGTCTTGCACCTAAGAAGTTGAACCCATACATAAGACGCTGAATAGTTTCATGGTGAATCAGAAGTAATAAGAGTCTGGCGAGTTGAAAATAGCAATCCCGCTTCAAGATTATTTTACTATCCATACGACCAACAGTAGAATTACCTGTCAAGTAAGTCGGAACACAATTCTTCAAACTTGGCCCTTGTGAGGGTAGTTTCAATGTGTTTAGGTCCATCGGCTGTAGCAGTGATAAATGGCAAGCTGGCAACAGAGTTGGCATCAATTAGAACCTACATAACACAGAAGAAATAGTAAACAGATATGGGTGAAATTGTACCTTATGTTTGCTTGAGTCAATGAGGAAAGCTCGATCTTAGCTTTCTCAGCTGCCTCAGTTAGCCTCTGAAGAGCTTGTTTGTCTTTCAGAAGATCGATCCCCTCATCTCTCTTGAAACTTCCAGCAAGCCAATCAACAACTCTCTGTATCGCAAAACACAAATTCATTATGCAGCTAAGCCAAATAAGAACAAACACAAACATAAAAAGATCCAGCTTTCGGGACTTCAAGAAAAAAATTGTGTGCTTACTCACCTTGTCAAAGTCATCACCTCCCAAATGTGTATCCCCAGAAGTCGAAAGCACTTCAAACACACCATCGCCCACTTCAAGCACTTGATTAAAAGAAACAAAGAAAAATTGCAGAAGGTTTTACTACTAAAGTAGATTGTCAAAAGCAAAGATCTTTCTTGGAAACTACATATAGAGTCAGAAGAATTTTGCTGCCCATAGTAGAATAGTGTTATCTACCTGAAACATCAAAAGTACCACCACCAAGATCAAAGACTAGAATTGTTTCATTGCTTTTTCTCTCAAACCCATAAGCCAAGGAAGCAGCTGTAGGCTCATTGATAATCCGAAGAACTTCCAACCCAGCAATGCGACCAGCATCTTTTGTAGCTGTCCTCTGTGAATCGTTGAAGTAAGCAGGCACAGTGATTACAGCTTTGGTAACTTTGTCGTTCAAGAACCTCGAGGCATCGTCAACAAGCTTCCTCAGAACCTACGTCAGAAACCAGACGCGAGAAAACATCAACACAAAAGAACTGGGAATGTTTCATCAATCATATGACAACTGCAATTGAAGAAACTCAACACAGACTCTATTTCTATGAACCTGATGTCTGCAAAACAATATACAGAAGATACGAAGTAATGAGAACTAAAAAGCAAAATCCTAACATGGGAAAACAAAAGGGATATTCAAATGAAAATAGCAGCATATGACAGATAGTACATAGGAATTACTACAATTTCAGAATTGTGCATTGTGCAACTCATTTGCTTAATGTTTTCCTATTTGAGGTTGATCACACATAGGCTAAGAAACAAACTTAAATTCAATCAATACTTAATAACATCTTCCGTTTAAAGTATCAGACACACAACAATTTGATGATCACAGTAAACCATCACAATTACAGAAGAGAGACAATTTCTTTAACTCAAACCAGTGAAACACAACCCACTAACGATTAGTTCAATAACATGAATGGATTAGGGTAAACTTCAATACCTGTGCTGAAATTTCTTCAGCAGCAAACTGTTTGCCGATTGCAGGGCACTCGAGCTTAACATTACCGTTCTCATCCCTCACGACTCTGTAGGAAACCTGCTTAGATTCCTCATCAACCTCCGACATCTTCCGACCAATAAACCTCTTCACCGAGAAGAAAGTGTTCTCCGGGTTAACCACCGCTTGCCTCTTCGCAATCTGTCCGACAAGCCGGTCACCGTTCTTCGTGTACGCCACCACCGACGGCGTTGTTCTCTGACCCTCTGCATTCGTCACAATCGTGGGCTTGCCTCCCTCCATGGCAGCAACGGCGGAGTTTGTCGTCCCCAAATCGATTCCAACAACCTTCTCGTTCACAACCCGCACCGGACCCACAGCGTACCTAGACGCGCCGCCGCCATTTCTCCTCCCGATTCTCAGGAAAGCGGAGCTGGGTGTACAGAAAGGCCCGGTTCTCCTCCCGAAGAACGCGCTTCTCGGCGGGAAATTGCCGTAACCATCCAGATTCCTCTTCGATTTAGAATTAGAAGAACTAGCGAACCCAATTCCGCCGAGAACGTGAATCTGAGCGGCGGAGGAAGCCATCTACGAATGGAATAGAAATGTGTACGAAGTCAAAATTCCAAAAGCGAAGAATCTAAGAATCAAGCCGAGAAACGATGAAGGAAGACGAAGTGGATTTTGAAAGAAACCCTAAGAAAGTTGTCGAGGAGCTGATGTAGAAGAGATTCAAGCGAAGAGAGGGTGGAGTAGGGGAAGAAGATAAGAAACAAGGGTTTAAGAGGAGAGAGAGTTGGGGAAGAAAATATAGTGCCACGTGGAAGGTTCTAGAACCAGAAGATTACGATGGGTTGTTTTCGACCGTTGGATCTGAGTTTTTTTTTGTGTGTGTGAATAGACCAGGGAAGCCTCCAGTGTTTTCTGTAACGTGTCTTTGTTTTGGGTTCGGCAAAGTTTGGGGGGTTGGGCCGAAACAGAAATAATCATGTGGTTGTGGTTTCTGAATTTATAAATCTGAAAATTATAAAATTGATATAGAAGAAACATCTAGAGTTTTATTTTTCATTTTTAAATTTTGATTTTAAAAACTAAACTGAGTAAACAATAAATATAATATATCCGACATAATTGGATTGGAATATAATAAATATTTTAATTTGCATTGGTGATTTTATTTACAACAATATTTACACTTAATTCTCCATTCTCCATTTTTTTTGTAAGAAGTCATATCTCTAAACTCGGATTTGTTTTCACAACGGTGACCCACCTGAAGTAAAATCATATAATGCCCAATGGTAACAATCCAAGACTATTTCCATTGATGAGCATATGGTTTTTTCACAGAAGATTACAGAGAGCCGAAAAACACAGGTAAAAAGAGTGCAAAACTTGAACTGAGGGGGAGGGAGGGAGATCAAACTCAGTAGCCACCCTTGAGATCGTTGACGACGTCGTAAGGGATGGGAGTGACGGTCTCTAAGGTCGCGCCCTCGACCATGAACCCGGGCTTGGGGCCTTTGGGTTGTCTCTTGGTGCTGACGGTTTCGCCTCTCGCCTTGGCTTCGGCCTTCAACCGGTCGTTCTTTTGCTTCCTGAGCTTGAACTCTTCGTTGCACCTCGATTGCTGGACATGCTCGATCCGAACGTGGATTCTTTTCCTGATAATCCGGTTACCCACCTGGGATTTTCACAAAACATCATCAAGAACGAGCTCAGGATCACAAATCATCGAATTTATACATGTTCTTGCATCAACAGACTTGACAAACGGATTCAAAAACCACCCATATGCTAAACTCAAGGCCAAGAAAAGGATAGAGAAACTTCATGTTAGCAAGCAAGACAAAAAACATTGTGAAGCAAAAAATAAAGATTCAAACTTGGGGTCAAGAGCAATAGCAATGAACACACACACAATGAATACACAGTCTCATTTCCCGTAGAAAATGACCATTGGATCAAGAAGATTACTACTGAGTAAAAAAGATTTCAAATGTAAAAACTAAGTCAAGGTACAGAACATTTACTTCATTCCTCAATGAAATCATCATAATTTCGATGAGATTATTACTGAATATAGAAAAATTAAAGCTTTACAGGCCCCCAACTTCAGAACTGAAAACTAAAACAAGGTACAGAAAACCGAAATCATATAAAATGAACACTCTAATCTCATTTACCATAAAACGAATCCCCATTTCATCAAGTAGAATCTAACCGAACACAACAAAAGATTCAAAAAAAAAAGATCAGAACTTTACGGACACTAGGACAAGGGTACACACAACATCCAACATTCAGCAGTAAGAGACCTTCAACAGATCGAAACATACAAATACGACACGAAAATCGCCAAATTCAGAACAGAACCAGAGCGAGAAATTTTACCTGCTTGTTCACCTCGACACCAATGGCGCGCTTGGTGACATTCCAGACACGACCAGTTCGGCCATGGTAGAACTTGTGGGGCATGCCCTTGTGAACAGCACCATTAACCTTGACATCGACATAGTCTCCGATCTTGAAGGTCCTGAGATATGTCGTCAACGGGATGTAACCCTTCTTCCTGAAGGGACGAGCGAAGAGATCCCTCGTCCTCGCCCGGACACCGTGACCTGCCGGCATTTTTTTTTCTGGGTAGGTAGAGAGAGTGCCTGCTTGAGAATCGATGAGTTACGGAATTTATATGGAACGCGATTTAGGGTTTTGCGGATAAATGGGCCTGATGTGATAAATTTAGGGTTTTGGGTGAAATTGGGCGTAATCTGGTGAATTTAGGGGTTTGGGTCCTTGGGAGATATGGGCTTATGCTGATAAAATTTGGGGTTTGGTTCGGCTACTAATTTCGAACTTGAAATATATTTTATTGGTATACTAACACAATGACATCATAACTCAAATCAAATAAGTCTATCACATTTTTTTTTAATATTATAATATAAAGTTTATCGGGATTTTTTCAAACTATATCGCTCAAAAGATCAAAAGATCAAAAAAATTCATATAAATATCTCTCCTAAATGAACGACTCATTTCTATCACATTTTGAATGGATTGTTGGATGCTTACATCACACACAACAATTGATATAATAATATTCCGTTTCCATGTTTTAAGTAGACATGTTATAATGTATTTTCTCTCTTTTAAAAAAAATTATAGATAACTAACTAATTGTTTAAGATATCATGAATATATTATCTATTTTAAAATTATCATTTTTTAAAATATTTTTAATAAAATAATATAAAAAATATTTTCTATATCTAAAAACATATAGATATATATTTACGTTTCTATTTTTTTCAAATATATATGTTATTCACGACAAATTTAAAATATATTTTATATCTAAATAATTTTTAAATTATTAAAATATATTATTTATTTATGTAAATAGTTGATAAATTATTAAGAGATATTATCAAAATCTTATATTATCTCTTCCTTTTATTTCTCGAATTTGTTTTAATTAACATTTTAATATTAAAATTATTTCAACAAATGATAAAGAATGGTTTTAATATCTAAAAAATAAAGATTGATATTAGTATTTACATTTATATTGTTTCAAATAGATCATAACAAACCTAAAATTTTGTATTATTTATTTGAATTTGATTCTGTTTTAATTATTGGTTCCTATATCTCAAAAACAAAATATAGATTACATTTATACTTATCTTTATATTTTTTTTCAAATATATTCAGTTACGCCTAAATGGCAATTTTTTACGCGAAACAATTCTAAATTTCTAATCCGCACCAGTAGGAGTCTTGCTATTTACCCAAAATCTTCCCCATTTTTCTTTCAATTAAACCCTAAGTGTTCTGCTCTCGTCCTCCCTATCTCGAGCCTCGATTCGATCTTGTGTTCTCTCTCCCTCCCGACTTCTCTCGCAATTCCCCAGCACCATTCCTGCCGGTTAGTTCTGCGTTACGTCTTATGCTTCGTCGGTCGGAACGGAGATTTTCTGTTCGAATCGGATCTGTTTTGCTTCGTTTTCCGGCTCTGTTATGTCTTCATTTCGAATCTGTATCTGCTTAGTTCTGATTCCTGTGTGGCTTTCTTTGTGTTTTTGCGTTCGAACTTTTGTTCTATCTGTCTCATGAATTCCTCTTTGGATCGGCGCTTTACTTGTTCCGGGTTGTTCATTTGATCGAATTTTTCTTGATGAATGTATATTGGATCTGTTTTTTAATTCACACTACATATTTGGTCTCTTTTTCTTGTTAAACCCTAAACCAGACGGAAAATTTTCAATCAATGGCAGAGAATTTAAGATGATTCAAGTGTCTATGTTTGGACTATGAATTGAAGCTCATAAATCGCAGATAATATAAGTATCCAGTTCTGTGTTGGCGACTATGAGTTTAACAAGTTCATGAAATGCGGAGAGTTTAAGATAATACTGAGGCTTTTTTCTGGTATTATTTAACGAGCTTGTGCTATATATTCAGGATGCTTTCACACATACGTGTGCAGCTGAAACATGAGGAGTCGGCGACTCTTTTGTCGCTTCTCCAGTCAGAGCTCCAGCCGATTGATGGTATATTGGCGGAATTCCACTCCAAGTTTCCTCCATCACGATACTTCACTGTCTGCGGTAGTCTTTACCTGCTCATAGAGGCAAGTATCAGTGCTAAACGTTCTTTAATTTAGGTATTTAATCATGTGCTAGACTGCTAGTGAGGGGTTAAGGTTTTTGGCGTATTGGTTTAATGGATCTGATGTGAAACTAGAGATTTTTTTTTTAAGAAACAGTATGATTAATGTTTTTCTTCTCCACAATTCCCTGCTAATTCTTAGTGTCTTTGCAAGCCAGCTATTATGTTTTTCCACCCAAGAAATTTGGATTCCCTTATCGGGTTTGCAGAATTTAGCTGTTGATGGTCTTGTATTTTGGGATTTATTATTAAGCTGCACCTCACAGAGGATATAGGTTGTATTTTGTAGTTTAATCTGTTTTTGTTCTCTCTGTGAGGTTTCGGCAGCTGATTGTCTGTTGAGGTTTTAGTCATTTGATTTTCTTTTGCTAGTTTTACTCATGGCATTGCTGGGTTGCATTATCATCTCAATGCTTGTAGGTACTGACTAGATGAAGGTTTGATCAATTTCAGGATAGTTTGCTGCTCCGTCCTTCTGAACGTCTTATAGCGTATGCTATCCTTTACCGATGTTACGCCCGGATACCGAAACTCAACCCGTTTATGTTTCAAATGATAAACGTAAGTGCAACCTGCATTCCTTTTCTGCCGGTCGTTTTACATGGCTCTGCAGTTTTGAGTTGTTCTTTGTGAATGATTACTATTTTTAAAATGTTTAGAATTAGTTAATGTGAGCACCCTCCATTGCACATTGGTATATGGAAGTCTGATTTTTCCTTAAGAGTAAACTGACTTATTTCAACATTGTCTGGAGAATTGGATTTCAAGTGTATTAAGCAGCTTGGTTTTGTAGAATTGTCTCTTAAAATTATAAAATGGTTTGTTTCAGAGTTGTGGTTGCTGACAGGGCTTAGTTTTCGAAATCTGCTTTAAGTTGTAAATTCTTTCCGCTTGTGAAAACCAAGCTTTTGAGAACACCGTAGCATTATTTCTTTGAACTGTTGCAAATTGATTTAGGTTGTGAATGATGAGATTTCGTGTATTCATCTATTGCTATTTTTAGCTTTTTATTTGTTGATTGGACGAATATTTGTTGCATTCCTGAGCTTGATATGTAGTTTTCTGGTGTGAAACATACATGTTTTCTATAACAACATAACCTTTTGCAGTCAGCTTTTAATGAGCAAGCTGAAAATTATGAGAGAGCGTTCCTTGTCCACTTGTTACGATCGAGCAGTAAAGAGGTGGGTTGATGATTGCATTTAGGGCAACATCTTTTAGCTGTTTGCATCCTTGTTTTGCTAATGCCATGTGAGTTCAAAATTATTTCTTCCATTATTCTTTTTCCTTCTCTAATATGTTACTGCTCCTGTGGGAAGAGGCACTCAATTATATGGTGTAGAACTGTGATTCCTGTGTTGCTATGCATTGTGCTATTTACAAATACTGTCTGAGAATATTGTTTTCAGCACTTTGGACTTGCAGCAGTGGTTTGGTTAACTGTCATAATTTTTCCACTACTCTAATTTAGCATATCTTCAGCTTTTTATCTGATGTTTAAATGTAATTATTCGTTACCATATGTCATGGCTATACTTATCCTTTTGCAGATTCTTAAACAGTCTGTTGCCGATTATATCAAATCCTTTGATCCTTCAGCTCATGTAAGAGCTCTTAACATTTATAGTCAACGTTCCAATTGTATTTGCTAATCCCTCTTTTTTTAATTATTATAACACTTCTTGAGATTTTTGCTCTGTGCCTTAATTTACTGGTGATTGATAGGAGTTACCTAAGCGAGAAGAGTTGGTGCAAGAGTACTGCAAGGAAACTCAACCTGGATCATCTGATGAACCAACTTGTGTCACAAATCTGTTGCCGGATCCTGATGTTCCACATGGGTCTGATCCTAATTCTGCAGAGTATGTAGACTATGAGTTAGGAAAATGTTTTTTCTTTCTATGTACTTATTTACATTTGAATTTGATCTGTTCCTGAATGCATCCAGTTTGGTATTCAGCTTAGTTTCCATCTTCATATTTTAAATTTCTTGATGAATGATTAAGAGACAACCGTCATTTAGGTTTGATCTGCAACCTGGAGGAAAGCCTAAAATAGGATCCGGTGATAGAGATGAGATTGTAGCTCTAACAATGCAAATTCCGATTTTTGGGGCATTATCTCCTAGTTGGATCCGTCCATTCCCTCCAATGTACCCAGTTCACGAGAGTGAGGTAAGACCGACTTTAAGGATTAATTTTACTTGTTCAGAACTTTCCTATGAGCTAAATATTTTAAATTTTACAGCTGCTGTGGATTGAACCTGATAACAGCCATGAGCTTGTTTGGGACCATGGCATGTGTGCCGATACTAGCAGAGGTGCAATGGTTAGGGACTTGCTTGCAAAGGCTTTAGAGACGTCACTTACACCTGCACAGCACGAAGTAAATATTCTGTGGTGAACATAAAGTTATACAAGTGTCTTATTCTTTGAATAATCTTTAATTGTTATATAACGCTTTAACACTGACCAGCTGGTTTAGAAGGAAACAAACAAGTTTTAACAATAGGTATACTAGGTTATTAGGACACAATTTTTACTGTTTCACTTCGAGCAGGGATCTCTTTTATATCATATAATTAAGAATGGGAGACATATATCTTTTGTAGAGAAGTTTTGCTGTTATCTTATTTTATCTCTCCTTTTTCATTTATACTAAAACGTCTAGCTGCTAATACTATGTTGAAGAACATGAATTGTAGTTCTTAGAAAATCAGCATGAATATAGATAGATGTACTGATTATGATAATTTTTTCAACCAGCATTTATCACGAGTTTGTGTAGTTTGTATCAGTTCTGAAAGTTTGGATCTTTTGGTGAAAGAGAACTACAAATTTTATTCATTTCTTTGGCCAGCAAATTCTGATGGAGTTTGCAAATGACCCAAAGCTTGTCTATCACTGTGGAATAACTCCAAGGAAGCTACCGGTATGTCCTTTTATATATTATCCAACAGTTTCGTTTTTTTGGTTCTTTCTATTATGTGATCCCATTCTTTGTTTTCAGCTTTTGGTAGAAAAAAATCCTCAAATTGCTGTCGAGCTTCTCACCAAGTTGATCAACTCTCCAGAGATTGCTGAGTATGTAATCACCACCGCTATTATGCTATTTTACGTTATGGAAACAATTCTTATTGTGGAATCTGAGAATGCCTGTGCAGTTATTTTACAGCTCTTATAAGTATGGACATGAACCTGCATTCGATGGAAGTTGTGAATAGGCTAACAACAGCAGTCGAACTTCCGAAGGAGTTTATACATATGTATATCACTAATTGCTTACAATCTTGTAAGAACATCAAGGTACTGAACGGAACTGCATTTTCTGCTACAGGATCATCCTTGTTTTGGTGTACCCTTTTTGATCTATGATGCTTATGTATTGCGTCAATACTATCCTGTGTCGTTTCATATTGTTGTTCCATATGCATTTTATCGGA
Organism: Tarenaya hassleriana; assembly: GCF_000463585.1. Taxonomy (NCBI): domain Eukaryota; kingdom Viridiplantae; phylum Streptophyta; class Magnoliopsida; order Brassicales; family Cleomaceae; genus Tarenaya; species Tarenaya hassleriana. The sequence goes on along the minus strand of NW_010960187.1, from coordinate 2,610,759 downwards.
TATAGACTTCATATTGCGGTTCCACGTGCATTCCGTGGTGTTACATTGCTCTGATTTCTGTTCAGATTTTGTTTATTTTAACTGTTAAATGCTGACTTGATGAACTTTTCTTTCTGATCCAACTCAGGACAAATACATGCAGAATAGGCTTGTACGGCTTGTTTGCGTGTTTTTGCAAAGTCTAATTCGGAACAGAATAATTGACGGTACGTCTGCATTTCCCTTGCTTATTTTTCAGATAGTTTCTTACTTTGTATTATTCTAAGTAACAAAGCATTAATGAACCGTTAAAGCCAATGAGAAATTACCGAGCTCGATTCTAATTTGTGATACTATTCCATTTTATATTTGTGCCAACTTAGTACGAGGCTCGTAAATTTGCTTGATTAAATATTGTCCTAGTCGACTATAACTTCGAAACAGAAGCCATAAGAATGCCCATTTTCATAAGCGGAAAACATGCTTAGTGAACCTGTCTCATCGTTAAATCTGTTTTTATCAATCAATGGTGGTTCACTTTGGGTGCAGTGAAGGAACTTTTCATCGAAGTCCAGGCTTTTTGCATCGAATTTTCGCGGATTCGGGAAGCGGCCGGGCTCTTTAGGCTTCTGAAAACATTGGACTGAGTAAACGTTCTCTATTTTTCACTGCAGAATTCAGATTCTTCTCATTTTTTCTTAAAATCTTCCTCCTAACTTTTGGGAGTTGTGGAAAAAAAAAAGGACAAACCAATTTGAACCCAAAGGCACTTTTCCTTCTCTTAGGTGTTTTGTAAGGAAGTCTTTAATCTCATAATCTTCCTGCCCTTAAATCCTAAACAGCAAGGGAATGTAATATGGTGTCTGGGTATGGACATTTCGGATTTCGGTTATGTTTAGGTTATCGTATTTTCAATTTCATTTTTTTCCGTTTAGTGTAGAATTTATATATATTCAATTTTTATGTTAGGTTTCGGTTCGATTCGAAATCACTTTGGATTTGGTTCAGATTCTATTTTGATTAAGAAAATCTTTTTATTTTTAAATAGAATTTTGTTTTCGTTGATTTGGTTTTTATGTTAAGATTCGATTCAATTTAGAGTTCGGTTTAGATTATGTTTACATTAAGAAAATTTTTCTTTTTTTCATTCAGATTGCTCTGCATATTTTCATAATTGGATTCTATTTGGTTATGATTATGTTAATCAAACTCTAAATCTCCACCTGTGGTCGTGTCTTCAAAACCGCACATTCAACTGAAAATTTCATGTGCCCCTGAAGACAATCACATGCATTGTCTCGCAATTCGGCCTCAGGCCCGAGACATTTTTTTTATAATAATGATTTTGTATAAATTTTTCAAACCCTATCATATATATTAATATTACATCCATTATTTTTTTTTTATTTTTCAAACCGACGTTATCTTAGTTATTACAAGATTTTAGTGACTTCTTATATCATCTGTTTAAACAATTACAGTGAAAGTGATTCGCTTCATAAAAGCCATCGAGTCTTCCACCGTCTTAGGATGTGTTTTAAATTTTATATTATACTTTACGAGAAAGTCATTATCATCTTCGTATTTATTAATCGCGAATTCATCCTGTGGTGTGCACGTTTCCCTTTTCCATTAAAATATTCCAACTCTCTCCTTTTTTTAAAAAAACTTTAACAATTGTTTAGTTTGTTTTTTAGGTAAAAATTTAAAAATACCACAAATCACTTTATTTATTTGTTTGTTTGTTTGTTTGTTTTAGTAACCAATGAATCTTGCTACTCCTTCTGTTTCATTTTAAATAACGTTGGAGAACAATTTTTTTAGGAGAATAATATTTTTGTTTCGAAATAAATGACGTTGTTATATTTTTAATGTATTTTTAAATATTTTTTTTCTAAATTTACCTTTATTTATTTAATAATATTTAAATGTCCCACAATGTTTAGAGTTAATAATTATCTGTATAATAAATAAGTATATTTTTTATAAAACATTGTGTGGAATTTTGTGCATGCCAATAATGTCAATTTTAGGACGGATCCGCAATGTATTATTTAATTGTAGATGGGGATCCCTTTTTGTCTGCTAAAGGCCAATCTTGTTTTTCAGATAAAAAAATAGAAACCCTCGTTAATCATTGCATGGATTAGCCAACAATACAAAATTTTAAACAAAAAAAAAACTAAATGAGATTATAGAAAAATATTGAATTTCCAAATTGTAATATTTTAAAACATCATAATTTGTTGCGCGAGACTAAAATTACATATTATTTAAGATTTAATTCTATTTTGACGAAGCATCTATCGTCACCGCATTTGTTATCACAATCATAAGTTCTTTTGTACTCACTCCGTTTTATAATAATTGACATTTTAATTTTTTTCACAGTTTTAAAAAACTAGAAAAAAAGTTATCTATACCCTAATTTAAATATTTCATTAAGGATAAAATTTAAAATTAATTTAAAATCTAAAACGACAATTATTTAAAAAAAAAAAATTGTTTATGACGATCAACTATTAAAGACAGAAATAGAGGGAGTATTGTTTCTTATTGGGATTCCAAACAGGCTAATCTTATTGATTTTAGGAAAAACAATATTTGAATTTAACAAAGAAACAAATTTTTAAGAGAAAGATTTATATCCAAAATAAAGAAATTTCTTTCTGAAGCGTTCAAAGGGTACTTCGATTCGTCGAGACTCTTATCGTAAACAAACAAAAGACCAAATAAAAAAGGTAAGTGAATGATTCCGATTGTTGCATTTCATACGCTGCAAATTTTTCTTCTGAACTCTGAGTTTCGTCTCCGAGTCACGACTCAGAGAACGATTCTTCGGTTTCCTTAGATGATCACAGAGGGCATGGATAATCAGAGAGAAGAGCATGATATAGATGTCGAAGGAGCAAATTCGTACGAGAGGAAAATTTCGGGGATCTTAGATGATGGCTCCGTCGGATTTCAGCAGCCATTGCTCGCGAGGAATCGGAAGAACACGACTTCGCAGATCGCTATCGTCGGAGCCAATACTTGTCCGATCGAGAGCCTTGACTACGAGTACGGCTTTCTGTCTATGTTCTTCTGTGCAATGTTCTTTTAAATTTCGTTTCCGACAATCCAATTAGAAGACATGAAGGATTCAAGCTCTTTTGGGTTTCCATGTTTGTGAAGTTCGGTTTAGTAAAGAGAAAGAGAGATTCATTTTAGGTTGGGAATGATACGAAGCTAATGGATCATGCCAGGAAAATTTTCTTGCCCTCTCTTTGTTTGGAAGCTTAGAAAATCTAGGATTTCCTGTCGAGGAAGGAGAATAGTTTAACCCATGTAATCATTTCGGGTCCATTTGAGCTTTTAGTTATTTTCTACTTCTTTCGTTTTTTTTGTCCTTTGGTTAGACCATTAGCTTGTAGGGGACCGCTTCTTAGATTACCTAAAGCTCATTTGACATGTTTATGTGCAAAGCTTGTATGATGGATCCCAAAGATCAAATCTTTTTTTTTTGGTCTTTCTTGGTATTCATAACTAGTGTACTCCCTAAGCTCATATGGTATAGAGAAATGAAAAACAGCGGCTAACAAAAAGGAGATAACATTTGTTATCTCCAGACATAATCTTAAAATCTTAGATTGCATGAGTTTTTTGGTCTTGCCCCTAAATCTGCTATACTATTGCCTCTGTATGTTCATATGTTATGACCTTATATGTCAGAGATAAGGGCCATAGCTTACCAGCTTCTCATTCTGGCAGGATTTTTGAGAACGATCTTTTCAAGCAGGACTGGAGGGCTCGGAAAAAGACTCAGATATTCCAGTATACGGTTCTCAAATGGGCACTTGCTTTCCTTATTGGTTTATCCACGGGGCTCGTTGGCTTCTTTAATAACCTTGCTGTTGAGAATATTGCTGGATTCAAACTTTTGATCACCAGTAATCTCATGCTCAAGCAAAAGTAAGTTTTGTTACAACTGTTAAATCTGTGCTTCTACTGCTTAATTTAGCTTTATATACTTGTTTTGCTTGGTTGAATCCATGATTGGATTTCCTGCTAATGTTTTGAATTCAATCAGAGACATTACTGTTTATGCATCTTCATTTCTCATTGTATTACACTGCTACGAGAGTTTGGTCTCAGAGGCATTCATGTTTTGTCTCCATTTGTTTTCCATTTGCAGCCTAAATGCATAAGGTGATAATTTATTTTTTGGTTTACAAGGTTTTCAGAATATATTTTCCGCAAGGCTTTTGTAAAAAGAGATAAATTATTAAAAATTACGTGGTACTCTTTTCACCATGTGTTTCGCGCTTACGATATTTAATAATGTACGAGGTTATTCTGCCTTATCGGAGCATCTTATGCTCAGCCTCCACATTTATTATGAAGCTCGCAGATTGCAGTACTCAGAATGATAACCTGTGGGCCATGTTTTTTCTTTTGCAGATACTTTCAGGCCTTCTTTGCATTTGCGGGATCTAACGTGATTTTGGCAACTGCAGCCGCTGCACTTTGTGCTTTTCTAGCTCCGGCAGCAGCAGGATCTGGCATACCGGAGGTTAAAGCATATCTCAATGGTATAGATGCTCATTCAATCTTAGCCCCGAGCACCCTCTTCGTAAAGGTAAGAGCCCAAAATATCTTGCCAAACATTGATCAACTCCTTGAGAACATCCAATGGCAACCAACAGTGTCACTTTCGGTTTGATCATGCTAGTTTGGTTTTCTATGATACGTATGTTAAACTGGCAGATCTTTGGATCTATATTTGGAGTTGCTGCTGGGTTCGTAGTCGGGAAGGAAGGACCTATGGTGCATACTGGTGCTTGCATTGCCAATTTACTAGGACAAGGTGGTTCTAAAAAATACCACTTGACCTGGAAGTGGCTTAGATACTTCAAAAACGATAGAGACCGAAGAGACTTGATTACTTGCGGTAGTGCTGCTGGTGTAGCAGCTGCCTTTCGTGCTCCAGTCGGAGGAGTGCTTTTTGCCCTCGAAGAAGCTGCTTCATGGTAATCTTCCTGTTTTCTTATGGAATGGCACCTTTTGTAACCAAAATAATTGAGCAGGTGGATTCTGTACATGTTATTTTGCTCAGAAACAATGCAAAACTATGGCAGAGGAAGCTTCTACTCAACTGGAATTTTTGCTGCCAGTTGAAGTGGAAAATACCATCATTTACATATAGTGTAGAATATTACTCATGCAACATGACTGTAGTATCGAGACATTATAGAAAACGAAAGTAGACATCAACAAGGGAGGGAATCTGAGTGATGTACCATGCAAATATAGTCAGTCATCTTCGTATATTGATCTCTTTAATTGTTTTACCTGCCTTGAAAGATCATGTCTCACTCGTAAAAACTTTGTTAGGTGGAGGAGTGCACTTCTCTGGAGGACGTTCTTCACTACAGCGGTAGTAGCTGTGGCACTGAGGAGTTTGATTGAATTCTGCCGGTCTGGGAGATGTGGATTGTTCGGGAAAGGAGGTCTCATTATGTTTGATGTGAACTCGGGGCCAGTGGTCTACAACACACCAGATTTGCTTGCGGTAATATTCCTTGGGGTTATCGGAGGGCTCTTGGGAAGCCTTTACAATTACCTCGTGGACAAAGTCCTCCGCACATACAGCATCATAAACGAGTATGCCATTTCTCCTTTGAGTTAACTATTCCATAAATATGCCCTCCCCTCTTTCGGTTTCAAAATCATGCAAACTCGAACATTCAGAAGAACTTTTTACTGCTTTGCGGTTTCCCTCATTGTGATTAAGTCCGAATTTTACTTTTGGTAATTCCATTATTTGCAGGAAAGGTCCAGCCTTTAAGATTATGCTCGTGATAACAATTTCCATTCTTAGCTCATGTTGCGCATTCGGGCTCCCGTGGCTTTCACAGTGTACTCCATGTCCTGTTGGAACAGAAGGCAAGTGTCCAACCATAGGTCGGTCCGGCATTTATAAAAGTTTCCAGTGTCCTCCAAACCATTACAACGACCTTGCATCCCTACTTCTCAACACCAATGACGATGCAATCCGTAATCTTTTCACATCCATATCTGAGAACGAGTTCCAAATCCCCACCCTTCTCATTTTCTTCATCGCTGTATACTGCCTTGGCATCGTCACATATGGCATAGCCATACCCTCGGGGCTTTTCATTCCCGTTATTCTTGCTGGAGCCTCTTATGGACGTCTTGTTGGTAGGCTCGTGAATCCAGTGTCTCAGCTTGATGTAGGTCTTTTCTCTATGCTTGGAGCTGCCTCTTTCCTCGGTGGCACAATGAGAATGACGGTCTCTCTGTGCATTATACTTCTTGAGCTCACGAATAATCTCCTGATGCTACCGTTGGTGATGTTGGTACTCCTGATTTCGAAAACCGTTGCTGATTGTTTCAACAAAGGAGTGTATGACCAAATTGTGAAAATGAAGGGCCTGCCTTTCTTGGAAGCTCATGCAGAGCCATACATGAGGAATTTGGTTGCTCAGGATGTCGTCTCTGGACCTTTAGTCAGCTTCCCGAGGGTTGAAAAAGTCGGTGTTATATGGCAGGCTTTGAAGATGACGACTCATAACGGGTTTCCTGTGATCGATGAACCGCCTTTCACTGAGGCTCCCGAGCTCTGCGGGATTGTTCTGAGGTCCCATCTGCTCGTCCTTCTGCAGGGGAAGAAATTCTCCAAACAGAGAACGGTCTGTAGCTCACGTATCTTGACTATATTCAAGGCGCGTGATTTTGCCAAGCCGGGATTAGGTAGAGGGCTCAAGATCGAGGATTTAGAAATCAGCGAGGAGGAGATGGAGATGTATGTTGATCTCCATCCTATAACCAACACTTCTCCATACACCGTAGTGGAGACGATGTCTCTTGCGAAAGCGGCTATTCTGTTCCGGCAACTCGGCCTCAGGCACTTGTGTGTCGTGCCCAAGACACCAGGCGTAAGTCTCTCTCTCTCTATGTGTTCCGTTCTACATTTGGCTTTGCTCTGTTCTGAACTATGTTTCACTGTGGCAGAGGCCACCCATTGTTGGGATCCTAACGAGGCACGATTTCATGCCGGAACATGTTTTGGGGCTATACCCTGATGTTCATCCGCTCAAGTGAATCAACAGGACTCTCTCTCTCTCTCTCTCTCTCTCTCTCCGGCCATTGCAGCATTGGTTTGGATCGGTTACATGATCCAACGCGTCACAGGTATGATTCTTGTTCATGTGTTACAGGGAAATACAATGGTGGCTCCAACATTCTTTCATGCCTCTGTTCTATATAGCTACTTTGGAGTTGCTAAGTCATATGTTGTGTTGAAATGTGTATACATACATACATACATACATATATATATATGTATGTACTTAAATGGATCTGAAAATGAATTCCCTTTCACAGCGAACCCTCAAAAACATGCTTTCTTGCGTAGCACGTTATTTTATTACGGCCAAACAATTATTTATTAAGAAGGACGTGACAGAAGCAGCACGAGACTTCATGAAAGAACAAAAACCCGACATTGATGCAAAGATTTTCATCCTTAGTCTATTCAAATGTTCTTTTACAAGATCGTTACCTACCGTTAAGGTAGTTATTTGAGGAATTTCTTCACCATAACGACCCTTCCATATAAACAACTTGGATGGTTCCATTATGGGAACAAAATTTCTTTTCACTTCGGATTCGAATTCTCACTCGCGAAGATATATTCATACGGATTTACGAATACTATAGAAAATTTCTCCCAAAAAATCTGAAAATATCCGAATATTCTCATCGAATTAAAGTTCTCTGAAAAAAATATGAAATATTTTTTTATTTTAAATGTTATGCCAATTTTCTTGTGAACTTCAATTATCTAGAAATCAATTCGCAAAAAGAAAAGAAAAAAGAAAATTACAAAAAGCTCACTACCAACGGATAGATAGATGACGTGTACAAGCTATTCATCTTTAGGCCCATTAAATATGCCCAAATTAGATATTTTGGGCCCAATTGTTTCTTGGATCTATCTCGCTCAACAGGTTTCAGAAAAATGCCTATAAAAGCACAAACCCTAGCAATGTTGTGTCCTTTTAGTTCTTCATTCAACTGTGTTTGAAGCTTCCGCGAGAGAGGTCGGAGCGACAGTCTCTTCGGTACCAGGTTAGATAGCATAGAAAAACCCTGACTTCTGCTCGTCTTCTGTTCCTCGATTCTGGGTCTGATCGTATGCGAACTGAATCTACGGGGAGATTGTTACGCGAATTTGCTGTTTCCTCCGGGAAATCTTGTCTCTTGTTCTGGAGATCGTTTTGATTGTCATGGGATTATCCAGATCGAAAATGCGAGTAGAATTTATTGAAATCGTCTTCGAAGATTGGCTTGTTTGTAATGTAACCCTTGTTCTACTGTAGTTATTGCTTTTTGTCGAGTCGAGTGTATGTGATCTCTCGTGTATATTGTTTCGATATAGATACCGGCATATAGATTCTCATCCAAGTATATAAACTGCGTTTCTTTGTTATTGTCTTGTATCTGATAAAAAAAAAAGTGAATTGTATCTGGAATTTACAGAAAGGGTTGGATCTGTTTCGTAGTTTGATTTGGAAATCTATATTTCACTTAGAAATTTGCATCTTTGGTTGTATTTCCGATTAACGCTGAAACTTGTAAATTATTGGGTTGTAGTTTGCATCTTTCTTGAAGATGGTGAGAATCAGCGTTCTGAACGATGCCCTTAAGAGCATGTACAATGCGGAGAAGAGGGGAAAGAGGCAAGTGATGATAAGGCCTTCTTCTAAAGTGATCATCAAGTTTCTTATTGTCATGCAAAAGCACGGTAGGGTTTTTTTCTTACAATATCAGTTCACTCCTGTTCTTTTTTGTTCCGTTCCCTCGCTAGCTCGGCTCCGATGTCTGATGGTTCTTGTCTGATTCTTGATCCTTTGTGCTTGCTCATTGATTTGCAGGCTACATCGGCGAGTTTGAGTACGTTGATGACCACAGGGCTGGTAAGATTGTCGTTGAACTAAATGGAAGGCTGAACAAGTGTGGAGTCATCAGTCCCCGGTTTGATGTCGGTGTTAAGGAGATTGAAGGCTGGACTGCTCGTCTTCTTCCGTCCAGACAGGTCAGTCTCGATACCTTCTCGTTACTACAGTGTTTCTTTTCGTTTTCATCATTGCATAAGAGGACCTTTCATTGTAGTTGATCTTGAAACCGTTAGCTTTCGTGCTAAGTGCCAGTGACCCATAGTCACTATGCCCTTTTGTTGGTTACCATTCTTTCGTGGAATATCAAAGTGTAATTGTCATTCGGTACAGATAGATAAATGGGATGGATGAAACTTGGGTCATGTTATTATTCATTCAGTAACTCAGTTGAGTTCATTTGTTGTGCAGTTTGGTTACATTGTTCTGACAACTTCAGCGGGCATCATGGACCACGAAGAAGCCAGGAGAAAGAACGTGGGAGGCAAAGTTCTCGGGTTCTTTTACTGAAGCATCGGTTTTACGAGACTCTCCTCTTCTTCCCGGTATATTTTGCTTATCCTCAAGTATTGAATCCTCGATCTTATAAGTGGATTTTTCTAAATTCCCCTGGCCATTGTTGTTTAGTAATGCCTTTTTTTATCCGAGACGAGTAGAGAGGTAATTTCAATTCTGAGTTGTTACAATTTGCAAGATTTTGAGCCAATTTATTCATCAAAATCTATATGGGCGCATTTTGGTTGGGAGGTTTTCGATCGGCTTTAAAAGTGTCCTGTCCCATTCCCATCTGTTTGTCAGTTATTATAACATGTTCTGTAGGTACCCGCTTGTCACTTTTGAATACCCGATCACCCCTCCTTTAGGCACAAGTTTGATGAAGCTTAGTGGGGTAAATTTTGGTCTCAGCTCCAAAATTCGATCCGAGTTCAAACGGCTCGGAAAAAATTCGGGTTTAAATCGGATTTCGGGTTGGTCCAACAGTCCGATTGTTTAAAAAAAATGTGAAAAAATGATTCAAATAAAAAAAATTTGGGCTGGGAAGCCTTGATCCGATACCCTCTGAGTGCGGGTTCGGGCTGAGCCGGGTCACAAGTTTTGAAATAGAAACCAGACGACACTCTATGTATTTGATATTGGAGTTGGTTTTAAGATTTAAGCGGTGGCTTGGTATGTTTGAGTCCGAAAATGATGGATATGCCGAGAATATTACAAAAGAAAAAATGGATTGGAACAACCAAATGCTGATGATTAGTTTTATTCACAGCCAAAAATAATTCCAATATGGAATCTTATAACTCACGTCACTAAAAATAAACATGTGAATATCTCACTATTTCATGGGGATCCCAATATTTCGTATAGATAATCCAGTTGTAAAACTGATGTAACGCCGTTCTTTTGCGTAATACAATCACCTTAAAACCAAAAAAAAAAAAACTAATAGGTCTATGTCTTGTGGTTAACACTTGTGAATAGGGCTGGGCAAACGGATCGGGTTAATCGAGTTCGGGTAAAACCGATCCGATTAATCGGTTTTTGGATCGATTCGGATATTGCAGAAATAACCGATCGGTTACTATTGTCCCAAAATCGATCGGATCGGTTCGGTTTGGGTAAATAACCGATCGGTTTCGGTTATCCGAAATAACCGATTTAAATTAAAAATTAGTTTAATTATTTAGGTTTAGGGTTTAATTACCCTTTCGATTCCACTCTGCCATTGTCTTCTTCTCCTCTGAAGCTGCACCTTCGTCTTCGTGACTTCATCTCCTCCATCCCGAGCCAAGCTCTACTTCGCCTGAGGCATCTCCTCCGTGTCGGAGTTATCTCGATCGTCGATAGACATCGTTTCGGCGTCGTCTCCTCCGTCTCGGCGTCGCCTCCTCCGTCTCGGCCTCGTCTTCTCTGTATCGGCATCGTCTCCTCTGTTCCAATCTCGAGCTCGAATCCTCAGGCTCTTCGCTTCGTCTCTCTGCATCGTCCTCCGAGCTTGAATCCTCAAGGTTTCTGCATCGTCTCTTTGCATCTTCCTCTCCTCCGATATCGAATCTCTCGCCGGTGATCATTACATGTACACATAAATTGGAAAATCATCACCCGGGTCTTAGTCTTTCATTTTAAAAGTTACGGAGAATCTGTCGGATAATCCAACTGTTACGGAGAGCTGTAGGTGTCATAGAGAGAGGAAATAACAGAAGAGAGAGAACTAAACTTCATGGAGCATAACTGGAGTGAATCTTCTTCATTAGATGAAGAAGACCGGCAGTAGAGGCAAAAGGTTTGAAGGGCATGAGTAAGAAGAAAAAAAGAAAGGGAAATGTGAGAATTAAGAGAAGAATTTGAGAGTGAGGAAAACAGGAAGGTTCTGGTTTATTCGCGAGAGAGGAAAAAAAAATTTTAAATAGGGTTTTGTTTTTAAAATTTTTTAAGTTGAAATTCATTTGTTTTTAGTTTTTTTGTGTGTTTAATTTCTTCTTTTTATATTTATTTGAAGTTAAATTGGGTCAATTTGATTTTTAACGGTGTCTTTTTTTGGGTATATTGATTGATAAGTTATTATAATTGTTTTAATTTTATGTTAAGATGATAATTGATATATATTGTTATTATAAATATACTATATTTTTTAAGCGTCATGACTCGTGACTTCCGCCATAATCCGCCATGACATACGCCATATATCTATGGTCTATTTTCGGCTTAATGCTGTGAACCGCCATATGCCATTAATAACACTGTTTTATCATTGTTTTATTCTTTTTAAGGTTTGCCATAACAGAACTTTGGTTTGAGAAATGGTTTGAGAAGATTGTTTAAAAAAGATTTTGGGTTTTAAAGGATTTGTTTGAAGAATATTTTGGATTTGTTTTTGTATGAGATGAAATTATTATGTTGTTTTTATTATTTTTTTATCGAATATTTGTTTGGATAAAACCGAACCGAATTCGAACAAAATCGATTAAAATTATATATCCGAATGGATATGAATTTTTCAAACCCGAACAACCCGAACCCGAAATAACCGAATTTGGTCGTCTTTATAGCTTTTTTTTTTTTGGGGGGCTTAATTTCGATATAAGTTGTCTGTGGGTTCACGTAATGATTATGTCAAGCCGTCAAGGGAGGGGGAGAGGTGATTGCAAATAATTTTTTTTAAAATAAAATCTAGAAAAATTATTCTCGAGTTTTTTTTTTATAGTTAAAATGTCATTTTAGGTTTAAATAATTGTACATTGCTTTCATAATTATATTAAATAAACATAGAAACAAAGAAACACTTTACAACTATAGAAATTGAGATATGATAAGGATAAGGAAAGATCATGATATCCAAAGAAGGAGAGGATAGAACATGGGAAAATCAAAGAGATTGTAATGAAAGCTATCATTATTGATATATAAACCATAATCATGCATATATTTATTACTTAATAATATGTGGCCGTCATTTGTTTCTCACCCAAACAAAACACTTCGTCTCTCACTCTCTCCACGCATGGCTCCAGAATCTCTCTCTCCCAAATCTCTTTGCACCTCCTTCCTCCGCTGCCGCCGTCTCCGTCCGGTGAACTCAGAGCCGACCGGAACCAGGCCGCCGCATCGACCCTCCTTATGTCCCAACCTGCACTTCTCAGCTTCTGAATCTTCTCTATCTGCTTCATCGCCAGAAGAAACGTATTCTCTTTTACCTCTCTCACCGCTCGATCGTAAGCGCTTTTCCTCGCTGCATCCCAATCGTCTCTGTTTGCCGCCTCTCGGGTTTTCTGCGGAGGGTATTTCCGGAAGTAACGGTCGAATTCCGGCACTCCAATGGACTTCCACAGCCCGATTCGGGTCCAGGACTCTCCCGGGTCGTTTTTCGGGTCATAGAGCTCGGCCAGTTCCTCGAACATTCCCCTTTCAAGCATCTTGTCGACCCGTCTCGAATGGTACTCGAAGAGCAAAGGCGGAGCGACGTCTATCCAGATGAAGCAGCAGTCGTACCGCAAGTCCGAGCATATCGAACCTCTCCCGTTAAAAGGGTAGGTTTCCGGGTCCCACCGCTCGGCCAAGAGAGCGTGGACGAAGGAGTTGGATCCTCCCGCGAGAATCGGGAGATTCCCGCGTGAGACGATCCCCGAGATGGCTCGAGCAGCCGCGGAACGGAATTCCGCAGCCGTGAGTTCACCGTCCTCGGGCTCAACCTCCCCGAGGAGGTGATGGGGGACGCCTTGCCGTTCTTGGACAGTCATCTGATTGGTCGTGATCTCTAAACCGTTGTAGAACTGAAGCTTGTCGGAGTTTACGATCTCGCCCGAGAAAATGTTCGCGAGATCGACGGAGAGGCGAGACTTGCCCGAACCAGTCGCGCCCATAATGACGACAAGCTTGTCCTTCTGGTCGCGCCTGTCCTTCTGGTCGCGCTCATGGGCACGAGAACTGAACAACAAGGGCTCGGTCGCGTTGGCGGCAACGGCGGACAAATGGGGTGTTTTGATTTCTTGGTGGGGTTTAGCGGTCAAGGGTCTAGGCTTAGAACTCGGATTGACAAACCCTCGTAACGAATAGTTGGGACATGAAATGGACCGTGTGGTGAGACCGTCGGACAGTATCGGCGATGTAAGGTTTAGCATTATGCCGACGTGAGTATATATGTATTTTGACTGTTCGAACGTAGAGAACAAACAAGAGAGGATGAGAATCCTTTGGAATTAAGGATGGATGGATGGTACGGACGGACGTTGCCATGCATATAAATACTGCAAAGTTTCAATCTTAATTTGGACAAATTATCTTTGTTGTTGGAGGGTTATCATTATCAGATTTTTATCGGGAATCAAAATACAATTAAATGCCGGATTAGTGAGAGTTATCATGATAAGCTTTTATTAATTAACCTTTGCATGCTAATAATATGTGAGGGTTATCATGTATGTACATGAGATATCCCTTGTGAGAGTTGTCATTTTTTCATAAAGTCAGAGATAAACTTCCCCTTTTGCGCAGATTACTGACGTAAGCAGAGCCCTGATCAAGAAACAAAATTATGTGACAGGATTCTGCATTCAGCAATCGCCACGTGTCTCAGTATCTTGCCCAAGGATACACATATACTAACCAAATGAAGCCCATGGAACGATAAACATCATTTTATCTTAAGAGATAAAACATAATCTTGTTAAATTATTTGGATAATCATCAATATATACATGCACACTATATATGTTATATATTATAAAGCAAGGCAAGAAAAAATATTTAAGAAAATAGTTAATTTAATAAAAAAAAATTAAGACAGTATAACTTGCATCTGGAAGAACTCATTTGTAAACGTATTAAAAATAATTTACCCTGTTTTATTATTGAAAAATAACCGATTATATCAAAAAAAAATTATGAAGGTTGGATTATAACAAAAAATATTGATAGTTTTTAAAAATTATTTTGGCAAAATATATAATTATATCGTCCTTCTTCATATGTGAAGTCCAATTTGTTTTTTTAATGATCATGTGTCCATGAATAAATAATATGTAAACAGTATGAAGAAGAAATTGGAGAATTTTCTATGCATTACTCGATCAACTTCAAATGTACATGTATGTACATGCCTTTATATAGAGAAAAAAAACGTATATATACACACCTATACAATAATACAGACGTCCTTGAAGCTTTCTAATATGTATACAAAAAATTCTATGTGACAATATGGATGATGTAAAATCTGACACGTTGGTTTTTCTTAAAACGTGAAAACAAAACAAAATAAATAAAAAAGAACGTAATCATTTTTATTGTTACGTTGAAAATTACTCATACGTATATAATTATATAAGAAAATGAATAAATGAAATAAATATCTAATTACAATGAAAACAAAATAATATAATTTGACATAATATTATTTTCATTATTATTTCCAATCATATTTCAAAATCCATATTTTACTCCAATCATATCTTAATTTTTCTATTACAATATTTTTTTCAATATTGAATTTAAAGACATGAAGAAATATTAATATTGAAATGATAATGCGATAAAAAAACTTAGATATTTTTTATTATATTTGAAAAAATCTATAAAAATCAAAATTTATTCGTTTACATAGTGTTACCATTTTTAAATCACTTCATTTGATTTTAAAATTCTAATTTTAATTCTTTTTATCATTACATCTCACTTGATCTTAAAAATTTTAATTTTGACTTCTTTTTGTAATATCTCATTTCATTTTGATTTTTTACTTTCTTTTAAACGACTTGAATATATAAACATCCAAAACTAAAAAAAGAGATTAAAAATGATTAATATAAATATATAGAAAAATCAATTAATAAATAAAATAGATATAATGAAAACAAATTAGATATATAATATTTGACATAAATTGAGATACATAATATTTGACATTCATTATTATTTCCAATCATATTTCAAAATTTATATTCCAATAATATCTTAACTTTTCTTTTTTAAAATTTTGATAATTAATTTTTTTATCCTCACAAAAAAAATTCTATGTTTTCTTAATTTCAAAATACAATATTCTATTACGAAATTTTTTACATTAAATATTTTATATGAGATTCTACAGAGTCTAAAATTGGGTATGAATATTATTTTAGAAAACCTGAATTTTTTTTAACCAAATCTAAACCCGAACAGAAAGCAAGCCCAAAACTCCCACTTTCATGCTATTACATTCAAGCCGACAACATTCCGACAGTGTTAAAACAGACTACGAGAAACCAACAGCTAAATATCATTCCAAATCCGACAAATCTCGACTTCAGATTTTGGTACCGGGAGACGTACACGGGCGGTCCTGTTCCTGTAAAAAGGCCTTCTTAAGCAAATCTTAAAAACTGAAATGTACGTATTCCTTCCGAATTCCGAACACTGATTCGAACTCTTACATTCGTTTCGAGTAAAATATATATATCGTTCAGCGAGAGAAATAGTTGAACCTTAGCCAGAACTCGTGCCCGGCATGGGAATATCGGCTCGGTTTCAAGACAGTGTGCGGCGGTTGAATGACTCCATTGTTAGGTTGGCTGTGAAAGCTGGAATCGAGTTGAACTTCCGGACGAATATCTCGATCTGCACGGCATACAACAGATGATTTCGATAACTGCATCTAATTATAACGAGTCAGAAGAAACAGCTCAAGCCTAAACCCTAAAACCATTGCCTGCCTCGCTGAAAGAAAATAAGTTTGAAGAATACCTGCTTGGCAATTTCACGTTGAGAGGCGTATTCGTTATCCTGTTTGGCGAAATCATATCAGTTAAATTTTGGAAATATGCGGTGGTGCTCGAGTAGCGATCCGATTATGGATCACATGCAAAAGGTAACATGGATTTACCAGAATAGTGGGGTTTCCGGATTCATATTCGAATTCAAGCTTTTCGTCGTCGTTTTGGGCGTAGATTGACTGGAGAATGAACCGAGTGACCGGGATTCCATTGGGACGCTGATGTTCATCCATCAAAATCTACCATTTCACCAGAAGCCAAAACAAAAGGAATTCAGAAAAAAAAAATATCACATCATAAAAGTAAACATCGACCTTATAGAGAAGCATTGCATGGCAACAGCAAGTTCGAATCGATCCCAGAAGATACATGATAATAATCGATTTTAATCTTAAATATCAGCAAAGATGCAGGGTTCAACCGAAACAAAGCTAATTTCACAATTTGTAACTAGCAGAGTCAGTAAGCGGAAGACATTCGAGCTTTAGGAAAGGGAGAGTGGAATTACCTTGTAACCGAAAAGTGCACAACAAGCCTTTCTAAATACGGAAATTTTATCAGCAAAGACGGTTTTGTACCTATTTCAAAGACCCCATATGTGTTAGTATAGCAAAGCAAGGTCATAATCACAAAAATGAAAGAGGTAAGTGCTATGAGCATCAACAGCAGACCTTTCTTCACGCTTTTCAAGAGTAGCAATCTGCTCTTTTAGCTGTGCAATCTTTCCAGTTATATGAGAATCGAGCTTCCCAGCATCTCCTAATATTCATAAGAAAAACACAAAAAGTCACAAAAGCCAATCATGTAAACAAGATAACCCTTTTGAAACAGAAGCGAATATTTCTTTTTCCATCTAGGATCAGAAGAAACGATTCCTCGAGTTATGGTCCTAGCTAGATGCCTTTGTTTTATCCTCCTAAAAACGTAAAATATGATGCAAATTTGCAAAGAAATTAAGGCATGAAGTTCCACAATCCGTTAAGACTCTGGGGTTCTGGCCAAACCCCATTGTCAAGAACAGGGAAAGAATGACGATCAGAATTTAGCAGACTGACTCCCTAATTCTTCAACAGCCTGAAGTTTCTCTTTTGTCTTCTGTAACTCAGCTTGTAAAGCTTCTATTGTTTGTTTGGCCTCGTTATCAACACCGAGAGTATTCACCATACGCAAAACCCTTGTAGTTGCAGCAGAAAAATCACCATGACCCAGCTGTTAAATAAAAACAAAGCCAAGTATCCAAGTTACTGTTGCAATCATACAGTAAGGTAGAAGTTGGAATCCTAAAATTAGCATCTGAGTTGATGTTAGCAATCTTGGAAATGTTAAAAATGAAACCAAAGGCAAACAAAAAACACTGCTAGACCTCAGGTTCAACCTTCAAAGCCCTTCTTTCAGATTCATATTACGGATTGCAGCTAAAAAACGAAGCTTAATGAGCTTTTTCGTTGGCCAGTTAACTTCTAACTGGGTATAACAAAGGGAACATTCATTGTTCGATTTCACTAGAAGTGTATATTCATCAATGTAACCTTGTTATTATTTGAATGACCTTATCTGGAATCACTACCTTGGACTCTAGTAAAGCAATCTCAGAACGAAGGCGATCACTTTCCCTCTCCAAGGACTTAATTTTCCTGGCTTCATTGACTAGCTTCTCATTGAGAAGTTCTATCTCCTCACGTTGACGATGATTCACATCCTTCAGTTCACTTAGCTCCTTCTCCAAGTCCTTAATATAGCTTTCCTTCTTTGCAAGTGATGATTCAAGATCCTATATGAAAAAAATTGAACAAGATGCTACGAACAAAAACAGAAAACGTCAAGGATAATATCGTATTCTAAAACCCAAACCTGTATAAGGGTTCCATTGGCGGCCCCGGACACAGCTCCTTCGCTGTTTGGCTTCTTTAATTCATTCATTACAGTTTTTAACTGCTCTTTCTCCTCATTGACCATGGAAAGCTATCATTGCAGATTAGTTCCAATTAGCAAATGATAGTTCAGCAAACCTCTGTTAGCCTCATATGAAATGAAGTGTATCCCAAAGTAGAGAAATTGATGGGTACCAAAGGTAAAACAATGACCAAAAATGGGACATTTGCTATTACTATGGCAAGCAGAACAGGATTGCCAACAGTTAAGAATGTTAGATTTATGCCGTGGCAATTTAAGACTCCACCAAAGAAGGCCCAAGGGGATTACAACTAAAGAAGAAAATGCAATTTTAACACACATCTGTAGAACAAGCGAGAACTAATCACACTTACCATCACTTCAATCCTCTTTACATCTGACTTTAGTGCCTCTGACTTCTCTTTGGCTAATGCAGCCTCAGTTTCCGCATTCTGTCGACTGAGTTGTGCAGCATCGAGAGCCACCTCCAATTGCTTCACACGTGCATTTGCTTCACCAATCTTCAAGGTGCTATCAAGTACCTCCCTTCAAAAGGCAGTGACACTGGTTACTACCAATAAAGCTAGACACTGAAGCTCAACTTTAAGCTGGAAAAGTGTCATTCAGTACAATTACACCTAAAACAGGGAAAGCAAAAAAACAAAAGTCTATTAACCATGTCACCCATGTTTTCAAACATATCAAAAGTGAACCTAGATGCTCCTAGGCTAACAAATGGACAGCAAGAATTGCACTACAAAGCTAGATTATCACTAGAAGATAAGGCTAAATATGGAGAAAGTGATAATGCAAAAAACCTCGATGTCTCATAACCAATATTTCAAGTTTATCCAACTAAATTCGAGAAAGCAACCCATAAGAGCAGCCTCAGAATTCTACTTACTACCATGATCTACAGACTTCCACAATTTTCTAAAGCAAACAAGAACCATCTAAAATCATATCAGACAAGGTATATATAGGTATATTAGACTTCAAAAAAGACCATGCTGTCATACTTTTGTAGTGCAGAAAATTTAATTATTATATCATCAGGACAGGAAACAGCCGGAATGTCTTTAAGCAATGACTTCCAAAGTAACAATTCATTCTCCAACTTGCTCATGCTGAGCTGCAATTCATGCAATTTGGATAATTCTGACTCTGCTCTATCTCTGTGGCTCTTTTCTTCTAATAGTTTCTCTTTCAACAACTCAACATCTCCCAGACGTGATTTTAATTTTCTTGCTTCTCGCACTTCAGATTCCTGAAAGAATTGTCACAAACCAAACTAATGAACTTATAACTGTATAGAAACAAGAAATAAGATTCATAATATAAGTCATTCCTATCTCAACCAAGACAGTTTTTGACTGTCAGGGTCATTTAGCATCGACATCTGGATACGTAAGATTGACTGAAAACAAAACCATTAATGATGTGATTGTCTTAGAGAACGTCATTAAGTAAACAGAGGCTCTTCATAAGCAATTTGAATAAACACACATCTTATGCCAGAAAGCCTTTCAATACCATTACAAAGGCAAGTTAATAAATGATCCTCAGTATTCAGCTGTCTTAGTGAAACTTACATAGTTCTTAAGCTCTTCTTGGAGATTTTTTACCAAGATACTGTTATCTGGAGAAGAAGCTTGCTGAAAACTGAATGATGAAAGCTTCTTTTCTACTTCGGTCTTCTCTTGCAAGCACTGGAAGGAAAATACACCAACAATGACGCCTTATTCCGAAGTTTATTTTTTGCCGGCCACATGAATTCTTTTTCTCCATTCATAAAGGGTTTTCAAGCAAAAGCAAATCTCCAATATTTTGGTAACTTATGACATGCACTACTATGGACACAAATATATATGACGTTCGTAACACTACGAAATAAAGAAACTGAAGAAAATTAAAAATAGAATATATGAAACTGGTATAGTACGGGAATGTCAGCATCCAGAAGCAGACATTTTCAAATAAATACAGAACCCGAGGGAATGAGACACAAAACAAAGATCCTACCAAATAAAAACTGCTTACCTCGTCAAGTTTCTGTCTCAGCAGCTCCAGCTGTGATTTTAGAAGATCCGATTCTCTCTCTGCATTTTGTGCTCTACATTCCATCTTTTCAAGCTAAAAGCACAGGAAAACCGGTATAACTAAGGTGAATGCTTAAAGATCTCCAGACATGATATCTGATTTAATAATTGCCACTTACATCTGCACCAATTCTAGATACAGCTAGCCTTGTTTCTTTGCTCATTTGAGCAATATCATTGTTTATACGTTCTTTCTCCCTCTCAACACTTTCAGATATCTGACTTAGCCTCTCCTCCAAAAGTTTAGCTTTCTCTTCTGCTGATGCTGCTGAAGATTCAGCTTTCATTCTAAGATGCATTTCATTTTGAAGTTTTGCCTGGGCATCGACAAAGTGGAAGGAAGTGAGGAGACACATCAATTTAACAAAGAGCTAAATAAGGGGCAGTTCTTGTCAAGACAAATCGTAAATGCTAAACTGATGTGGGCAAATATCCGAAAGAAGGCATACTCAAATTCTTCTGACAAATTGAATATAGAATCACATAAACAGACCTACCTCTAGTTCACGGCACAACAGCAGTTCTTTCTTATACCGCTCCTGAGAATCATCAACCTCTTTTAAGAGATGATCTTGCAGAACCTGCTCACGCCCTTTTGCAGCAGCCAGCTCTTGCTCCGTGTACAAATATTTATCTCGAAATATGTTCCTCTCAGCTTCTGTGAGAGAAAAACAACTCCAAATTCATTAGCATCATACCACCAACGACACCAAAATCCAAGATAGAAGCAAAACAAAGACCCTCTGTAAACATAGCGAAAGGTTCCACCTGTTTTGCTGAAGTTCTCATTTAAGGCCTCTAATTTGGTCTGATATTCCTGAACTTGTTTCTCTGCTTTGCTTAAAGCTTCTAAAACATCCGCTTTAACCTACAGTCACACGAAAAAACACACTTTTTTTTCAAAAATTTGTGCAAATTTGGACAGTAAATATGTCTTTCCTCAACACCGAACAATTGCCCAGCATTCAAGAACACAAGGGATCTTCTCTAATGCAATTTCAGGGTCGAGAAATCGTATTATAACAAGAAAGAAAACAGCTTCAGGTTTGCCACTCTTGAGACATTAAAGAAGCGAGTGATTAGGGAACAAAAAAGTACGAACCATTTGACGGCACTGATAGGTGCAAAGGAACTGATCCGAATGATCATGCGAAGTCTGTAGCGGAGCTGGAGCAAGAACAGAAGCCGGAGCCGGAGAATCTTCGAAGATAACGAGGTGCTTGTCGGAAGCGGGGCTACCGGCGACGGGCCCAGCATCGGCCCTCGGCTTCTTCGGTGGCGGAGTCCTCAAAATCATCTTCCCCCTTCGATTTATTCGTTTTCCTCTCTCTCTCTCTCGAATTTGAAAAGCCAGGCGCCGCTTGCAAAGCAACGAAAAGGAAAATAGAGAATTTGAGGGGACAAACGGGTAAACTTCAGCCAAAGGAGCAACTCGAAACGCACCGTTCCGCGGCTTGCAGGGATATGTTTATTTTTTCTTTTTAAAAAAAAATATATATCTGAAAACAAAGGTGAATCTTTATTTTGCATAATTTTTATCTATATTTTATTTATTCAATGACAAAAGTGTTTAGTTGGAAATAAATGTCGAGTTCAACATAAATTTTACCTTTGAGAATATGTATGATTATTCCACTAAAACATTGTCTTCAAATCCAGATTTATAAATCAAAACTATTGGCAGATCGAATTCGAATTTTATAAGTTTATAATTTTGAGAAATTATGTGTAGATCTAGAAAGGTTCATTTCCGATGAATTAAAATATGCCTTATTTTTATCGTATTCTTTAACATAATACATGATATTATATTCAAGATAATTCAATGCCAAATTTATTGTTAAAATTTAACATTAAATCTGTATGAGATATACCAAACAGTTTGGCCATCTAGTGGTAAAAAAACATACAAAATATTATATAAGGAGGCTCGGGATCTTGCTTGTCGGAAAGAGCAAGTTGTTCGATTCGATTGACTTGTGAACATGAACATGGATATGGACATGAACATGAACATGAACAACAGCAGCATCATTACCACGAGCGCTGAGTTATTACTATCACAATGTAGCAGCTTTCCATTTCTTTTACTTGTTATCACTCTCGTCGTATATTTCGCCGTACGGTTCACGTCGAAGGGACGTGAGCTACCCCCGGGCCCACCTGCATGGCCTGTCATCGGGAACTTAGCCGGGATGATCACGAACCGACCGGTTCACCGGTGGATCCACCGTATTATGAAGGAAATACAAACGGAGATTGCATGTTTTCGCTTTGCCAACGTCCACTTCATCATCATATCGTCGGACAAGATCGCCCGGGAAGCCCTAAAGGACAAGGATGCGGTTCTGGCCGACACACCGGAATCATACTCGACCTAAGTGATGAGCGGCGGATTCAAAGCCCTAATTTTCCGCCATTACGGAGACGAATGGAAGACGATGAGAAGAGTGATGAAATATGAGTTGATGTCTCCTCTGACACTGAACTTCTTGCTTGGCGCAAGGACGGTGAAAGCCGATAATCTCCTCGCTTACGTTCACAGCCTTTACGAACGATCCAAGACGGTAAACGTGAGGGGCAGTGCCTTGACATATGGATACGTTGTAATGATGAGAATGATGTTTGGCGGAGGCATCTCAAGGAAGAGACAGAGGACGGGAGCTTGACTCCAATGGAGAGAGATCACGTCGACGCTATATTCACAGCGTTGGATTGTTTGTTCAGCTTTCAGATATCGGATTACGTCCCTTGTCTAAGGGGTTGGAATTTGGACAGGCACGAGAAAAGGGCGAAAGCCGCGAGTGAAACCATTGATAGATGCAGCAAGCTGGTTATCGACGAGAGAATCGAGCTGTGGAGGGAGAAAGAAGGAATGGAAGCAGCTCGGGATTGGCTCGATATCTTTATCATACTTAAAGATTCCGAAGGGAAGCCATTGCTCACACCTGAAGATATCGAAATCGGATTTCCTATAACTTAGAAACTAAACACACATATGTGAATCATATCTAACTGCATATATCTCGCAGGATATTTATTTCGCAATGGTCGATAATCCAGCAAACACTGCAGAATGGACACTTGCCGAGATGTTGAATCGACCAGAGATACTTGCAATGGCTATGGATGAACTTGATAGAGTTGTCGGGAAAGACAAACTTGTGCAAGAAAGTGACATACAGAATCTCAACTACATAAAATCTTGCTGCAGAGAGTCTTTCCGCCTTCACCCTCCTGCGCCATTTACACCCACTCGTGTCGCCATGGAGGACACGACTCTCGCCGGTTATTTCGTCCCCAAAGGTGAAACTGTATATATAGCATACACTATTTAGAGATAATAAACATATATAAAGTCATAGAGTTTAAATCTTATATATATTAGACAACTACAAAGTTCCAATGTCTTCAAATAGTTTCATAAAAATGTTCTCTTTTAATATTTCATATATTTTAAATTATTATTTTTTAACTTCGCCGCTAGCTTCTTAATAAATACCCGCATCATCTTCTTTAATTTTCAATTTGTATACAACTATCTTACTAATTAAATTAACATCTTTATTTAATTAGAAGATGTTAGTATATTAATGTTATTTAATTCATCTCGATCTTCCTTCTATTATATAAACGTCACATGGTAAAGATGTGAGATTTGAGAGTAGAATTACATATACGTTAATTTATTTGTATTGAGAAGAAATATTGCCGTGTATGTGTATACATATATAGTATTATATATGTGAAAGAATAAAAAGAGAGATAAAATACGATTATTTTCCATAATAGACGGTAAAATATGGTATTTTTTAATAAATTACCGTAAAGATTTAAATAAAAATATCTAATTTACAAATATCGACATTTTTGGTTCATTCCCAGCGAATTTCTTCTGAATCTTTCTTTCGGTTTAATGATTTTCTGTTTTCTCACACATAATTTTTATACAATTTAAATTTGTCAACGCCTAATCAAACAAAAAATATCTGCAAACGTTTCAATTGCTAGCTTATTGGCTGCCAAACTCTGATCTTCCTTCTCCCCTTGTTGCTTCGATTTCTTTGCCGTCGTTCTCATCTCTGCAGATCTGATCTTTTGATTTTCCCTCACATCTGTGTTGAATTCTCACTGAAGTGCCCTGCGGTGGTGATTTCGGTTCGGAATTTCGGGTGATCGGAAACGGCCGCGAATTCTAGGGTTTCTCCGGAGGAGAAGGAGCAGCGAGGCGGAGGATGGCGGCAGCGAGGACGGCGAGGTCACGAGCCACGCCGGCGAAGGAGAATGGCGTCAGAGTCGAGGAAGTCTTGAGTGTGTTCAAGTCCGATAAGTTTGATGCCGATGCTTATGTGCAATCGAAATGTTCACTCAACGAGAAGGTTTTTTTTGTTCTTCGCTCTTCAAGTTGTTTTGATTTGTCGTTGTGATCGGTAGTAATGAGTTCTTGTTCCGTTTTCCATTTTCAATCTTGGAGTTAGTTTTCTGTTTAAGGAAAATAGTTGTTCTGATGCTGGATTCAGTTTTTGTATCTGCGGATTCGGCATCTGTGTGCTTGTTTTGTCTCACTTCGAATCAATCGTGTAAATATTGTAAATGTGAAATGTCCGATGAGTTTAGTAGTCATTTTTCAGAAGCATAAGCTTGGAGTTGTGATTATCACTGACTGTAATATAGAATGTGACTCGGATTATATACGTCCAATTCTGTTTTGTATGGGAGAGGGGAGATCAATTTCTTTGTTTCTTTTGAGAAAAAGAAGAAATCAGATGACAGGAAAATGGTAGAGAGGAGATTGTCTTGTAGCATCCTTTGCCGATTATATTATACCGTTGATGAAAGTTCATGGGAGAAGTCCGCCTATTCGTTTTCTGGCTCTCTGAATTTCTCATTCTGTTTAAGGAAGACTTGTAGGTTACTTAGCAGAACCCCGGGTTTCTCTTGTATTTCATTTTATTTTCCGGCTTTCTGTTGCTTTGGTTGGCATTTCCAGGTTCATGATATATTTCTGCTTCTGGTGACAGGATGTAAAGCAATTACGCTCTTATCTTTTGGATTTGAAGAAAGCTTCTGCTGAAGAGATGTGCCGAAGTGTTTTTGCTAATTATTCGGCTTTTATACGGTTAGCTGATACCCTCATTGTTTTCTGTGGCTGTCTGGCATGAGGCTTATAGTTATGCAACATTTTATATTCGGTTCCATCAATTTATACTCTCCTGAAGTTAGCATAATTGGGGAGATCTCCTTTTTCAAAATGTGACTGTCTAATTCATCAATGTTAGGCTACCTATTATGAGTTCTTTGTCTGAGCATGCTAATCTGATATTTTTATTGTTACAAAGCTGTTGTTTTTTTGTCTTGTGTAATCGTGTTTTTACTGATAAGGCTTTTGTTGTGCGCAGCACATCAAAAGAGATATTAGAATTGGATGGGGAGCTATCATCAATCAGAAATCTTCTATCCACTCAGGCTACTCTAATTAATGGCTTAGCCAATGGGGTTAACATAGACATCGATAAAGTATCTGAAGATTCTGTTGCAAATGGCATGTTATATTTTAAAGATGAGGACCACTCCGATCTGAAGAAATGGGCTGCAGAATTTCCTGACCACCTTGATGTTCTGTTGGCTGAAAGGAGAGTGGATGAAGCTCTGGCGGCTTTTGATGAAGGAGAAAGTATATTTTCTCAAGCAAATGAAAAGAGCACCTTGAGCTCTTCTATGCTTTCATCTCTTCAGTTTGCTATCGCAGAACGCAAGCAGAAGTTGGCCGATCAGCTTGCTGAAGCTACTTGTCAACCCTCAACCCGAGGTGGTGAACTTCGGTCAGCTATACTAGCTCTCAAAGGACTTGGAGATGGTTCCCGTGCCCATACTTTGCTACTTAATGCCCATTTTCAGAGATATGAGTACAACATGCGAAGTCTTCGTCCATCCAGCGCCTCATATGGAGGGGCATATACTGCTGCTCTCTCTCAGCTTGTATTTTCGGCTATTTCTCAAGCATCCAACGATTCACTGACAATATTTGGGAAAGAGCCAGCTTATACTTCTGAGCTTGTAACTTGGGCAACAAAGCATACCGAGGCATTTTGCCTTCTTGTTAAAAGACATGCCTTAGCCTCTTCTGCTGCGGCTGGAGGACTAAGAGCTGCTGCAGAGTGTGCAAAGATAGCTCTAGGGCATTGTTCTTTATTGGAAGCTCGAGGTTTGTCTCTCTGTCCCGTGCTTCTAAAGCACTTCAAGCCTGTTATCGAACAGGCAATTGAGGCCAATCTAAAACGAATTGAAGAAGGCACTGCCGCTATGGCTGCGGCAGATGATTGGGTGCTTACATATCCTTCTGCTGGTAGTCGTCATGCTAGTACTGCATTTCAAAATAAGCTTACGCCAAGTGCTCACTGGTTTAATCTCATGGTTCAGGTAAGCAACTTTATAAGTCGGTCAATAAGCTTTGGAGGTTTTGGTTTTTATTAAGTTATGTTAGGTAGTAAATTTTTAGGAAATACAAGCATACCAGAAGGTGAACTTTTCTGTCATTCTAGTTTTGGTTTTTCCAGTGACTAATAAATTTCTCTTGTAGGAATTCTTTGAGGATGCAGGACCTCTTCTAAGTATGCAGCTGGGCAGTAAAGCATTGGAAGGTCTATTTCAAGTTTTCAACTCATATGTAAACGTGCTTATAAGAGCATTGCCCGGTTCAATAGAAGAAGAAGAGGCAAACTTTGAAGGCTCTGGAAATAGGATCGTCCGAATGGCCGAGACAGAAGCCCAGCAACTTGCATTACTTGCAAATGCATCGTTTTTAGCGGATGAACTTCTGCCACGGGCTGCCA
This sequence comes from Tarenaya hassleriana, assembly GCF_000463585.1. Lineage (NCBI taxonomy): Eukaryota > Viridiplantae > Streptophyta > Magnoliopsida > Brassicales > Cleomaceae > Tarenaya > Tarenaya hassleriana. Next base: position 2,583,754 of record NW_010960187.1, on the reverse strand, counting down.
TGAAGCTCTCTCCTCTTGATCAGGCTGGTTATCAAACGGACGACCAAAGAAGGCCTTCAGATAGGCAAAATCGTAATCCTGAACATCGAGAATGGAAGAGACGCTTATTGAGTACAGTCGACAGATTAAAAGATGCATTCTGTCGTCAGCATGCGTTAGACCTCATTTTCACGGAGGAAGGAGAAAGTCATTTGTCTGCTGAGGTGTATATAAGCATGGATGGAAATGCCGACGATATCGAGTGGTTCCCGTCTCTGATATTCCAGGTGGCTGTGGTTTCCGTCTTTAGTCATTTGGGTTTTCTAACATTCGTCTCGAATTATCGTTGTCTCAATCGCACTTTTCAAGATGCCGGGTTTTGCATAATGTCCTTATACTTTTTTGCCTTCGTATCGTTGGGAACAGGAGCTTTTTTCGAAACTTCAAAGGATGGCTAGTCTTGCAGGAGATATGTTCGAAGGAAGAGAAAGATTCGCAATGTCGCTATTGATGAGACTAACAGAGACTATTATTTTATGGCTCTCCGGAGATCAGATCTTCTGGGATGACATCGAAGAAGGTCCTAGACCTTTGGGTCCTCTTGGCCTTCGACAGGTTCGAGCACTTGCTCTATATACATACATATATATATATATATGCATAGTCGACCTATCTAACGAAACTGCCTCTCTGTTTCAGTTGTATTTGGACATGAAATTCGTCATGTGCTTTGCATCCAAAGGTCGTTACCTGTCAAGAAACTTGCACCGTGGCACTAACGAGATAATTACCAAAGCCGTGACTGCTTTTGCTGCAGCAGGGATGGACCCGTACAGGTATCTGTTCTGCTGCAACAAGATATATATTTTTTTTTTACATTTTTCTTGCTCCATCATGAACCGGAATTATTTGTTAAACCCTGCACAGCGAGCTCCCGGAAGACGACTGGTTCAACGAGATATGTTTGGATGCGATGGAAAGATTGAGCGGAAAATCGAAAGGGAATAGCATAGAACCCAACAGCCCGACCGCCTCGGTCTCTGCCCAGTCTGTTTCATCGGTTAGATCTCATGGAAGTTACTGAACCTATGCTTTGCATCTTCATTGTACATTAGACGAGTGAGTAGGAGGTTAGTAATGATTCTTTTTTTTATTTGCTAGCTATTCTTTATTTTACCCAAAGATTGCATTTTCTTCTCTTAACCATGTTTTTGGATAACATTCTTTAATTTCTCAGACTGTTCGTGATTTTTGTTTTTATGTTGTGTAAATATTTTGGGCTGATTGATTTGGTTACAAGGTGACCCTTTTATTATTCTTTGAAGTGATAATCATGTAGAGTTTTGCTTTCCTATGTTGTCTGAGTGGACAATTTTAAATATAAATATAATCAAATGAAGCGATTAATAAGAATTAAAATAAGAAAATAGAAAAAAAATACGTATGATCTATAAGAACTGAAATAATGGAAACCTATGAGGCAAATAGTTAATTAATCAAACCTAGGCACATCATTGTTCTTATATATATTGGATTTCAATTTGGAAACCCTATCCATTATACTAAAATCTGACGTGGAAAAGCGTGGTAGTGTCATATTCTTACGAATTAGGGTTTTTTTTAGACTGGTAGCAGCACGAGAGACTAGTGGGATCGAAGTTTGTGGTGATTATTGCATTCGTTTGAGAGGTTTTTGCCTTTTTGGCACTGCTTGATGGTCGTCGTTAGGGGCTGACGCATTTTTTTGAATCTAAAAATAAATTTCCTTTACTTCGATTATGCATTTTCCCCTTTTTTATTATATTTTACTAATTGGTGTTTAAGGCTTTTTTTTTTTACACTAATTTATATTTCAGCTTTTAAAAAAGCCACGAAAAAATTGGGAATTTTCCGTTTCGTGGGGCTTTACTTGTTGTCTTTAGTAGGAAATACAAATGGGCTAAGAACTTGTCTTTTAAAATGTGAATGGAAAGAAAGAATTCTGATTTTTTTTTAATAAAATGAATCATTCCTGCAAATATTATATGTTAATTTTTAATCAACCACAAATCTAATTTAAATGCATTATATCCGAATTTTGAGAGCATTTTCGAGATTAATTTTGCACCCCTTATTGTGTGCCTCTTATTAAGTGGGGAAAGAAAAAGAGGGAGAAAAAAACGTCCCCCCTCGTCGCATAATCCGTCGATCCAATTGTTAGGCGACCAGCCCCACCTGTCGCCAACCGTCTCCCTCCGTCAACTCTCCGTCAAGTCCTCCGTTATACATTAGCCGGAGATCGTAGCTCTTCTCCTCCAAGGAAAAAAAAAAAGAAGTAAAGAATATTAAGAAGCAGAACAAGACGACATTGCAATGCCAAGCATCAAGCTAAAACAATCGCCACCGGACTCCGCCGTCTCCGCCGTTATCAGCGGCGGGGGGGGTGATTACTTGCAAATGCATCGTTTTTAGCGGATGAACTTCTGCCACGGGCTGCCATGAAGCTCTCTCCTCTTGATCAGGCTGGTTATCAAACGGACGACCAAAGAAGGCCTTCAGATAGGCAAAATCGTAATCCTGAACATCGAGAATGGAAGAGACGCTTATTGAGTACAGTCGACAGATTAAAAGATGCATTCTGTCGTCAGCATGCGTTAGACCTCATTTTCACGGAGGAAGGAGAAAGTCATTTGTCTGCTGAGGTGTATATAAGCATGGATGGAAATGCCGACGATATCGAGTGGTTCCCGTCTCTGATATTCCAGGTGGCTGTGGTTTCCGTCTTTAGTCATTTGGGTTTTCTAACATTCGTCTCGAATTATCGTTGTCTCAATCGCACTTTTCAAGATGCCGGGTTTTGCATAATGTCCTTATACTTTTTTGCCTTCGTATCGTTGGGAACAGGAGCTTTTAACGCTCCGCATAAGCGCCTCTTTGGCTTCTTCTCCGCCCTCGACGATCCTTGACCATGTACTTGATGATGACTGTCGATCTCCGCAAGCTCAGGCGGCTTCTCCTCTGCTTCCTCTGGATTCGGACGTTGTTAAATCGAGCTTGAGATTGATCTGCTGCGAGGAAATCGACGGCCGGAGATGGAAGTACGTTGCCGAGAGAGATGGTTCTGGGAGATTCAAGAGGAATTCGGTTCGTGCTATAAGCTTGGAATCTCCTCAGACTCCTATCGATGTATGCCAGGCTACTGATTCCGGTTTCGATTCGTTATGATGATTGTTGATGGTGAATAAAGCTTCTAGAATAATGCTGTATTACTTCGCTTGGAATATGCAATTTGGGATTTTTGGGTTTTGCGATTAGTGCTAGTTTTAATCTGGGTGCTTCTCTCTTTCGGCAAAATTTGGTGCTAATTTACTCAAATTTGAATTTGCATTTGAGATTCTTGGTTTTGATGATTAGAACTTTTGTTTTTCATGTCGATGCTTTTGGATAGGCATATTTTCGGGAAAAAAATGAGGCTGATCTAATCTGCCCAAGTTCCGTTTACAGGAAGTAATGTCGTTTGTGCGGTCTTATGTGGTACCTGAAGGATTTCCTGATACTGTTAGTTCGTCCTATGTGCCGTACATGACATGGAGAGCTTTGAAGGTATTCTCTCACATGACCTCTCTGAGTGTTGAAAAGCTGAAGTGATGCAGCTTTGCATCTCGTCCGCCTAATTTTGGCATTGAGTATGACTTGTATTGGTTACTGAAATTCGATCTTTTTAGCACTTTTTCGGTGGAGCCATGGGTGTTTTTACTACTCAAACCCTTTTGAGTTCAGTTGGAGTCTCTAGAAACAATTCTGCTCCCGCTGCTGTCGCGATCAATTGGATTCTCAAGGTAAGACTGAGAGGCGGTCTAACTCTCTGAAAATGGCAAGTTTTTCTCATGAAAGGGCTGTTTGACTTTATGTGTGCTAACTTTGTTGAAACACTTGAAATTTGATAACTCTAGATAGAATCTTGTGCTGAAGTATTAGCAAATTCAAGTCCTCCCTTGAACTAAAACACTTTTGATTGTTTTTCCATGTTACCAGATCTAACTATAGAACTAGTAGATGTAGTGTGAGGAGTTCCCTTTTCTCTTGAGCTGCTGTGTACAAGTTTTTCCTTTTGACTAGAAAGTCAATAATGCTTTCAGGATGGTGCTGGGCGTGTTGGGAAAATGTTGTTTGCCCGACAAGGAAAGAAATTTGATTATGATTTGAAGCAGGTAAAGATAAATCTATCTAAGAAAATTCCAGTAGTTTAATTTAATTTCGTTTTCTAACTACTTTGTTTTGTAGTTACGGTTTGCTGGTGATCTTTTAATGGAGTTGGGTGCTGGGGTTGAGTTGGCTACTGCTGCTGTGCCACACCTTTTCCTTCCTCTGGCTTGTGCTGCTAATGTGGCCAAGGTTTCATCATCTTCTCAATGTTCATTTTCATTCTTTGTTTAACATTTGTTCCTTTGCATTGAACGTAGATTTTCTATAATTTATTAATTTTATAGTCCTCATGTAATGTATGCATTTGTTGACAATTTATTCTTTTCTGACACTGTTTTATCACAGAATGTTGCTGCTGTAACATCAACATCAACTCGTACACCCATCTATAAAGCCTTTGCTAAAGGAGAAAACATAGGGGATGTCACTGCTAAAGGAGAGTGCGTTGGTAATGTTGCGGATCTGGTATGTTATTTTGCATTTTTTTCCAAATTCTTCTCAGGTTTTCAAGTGTGATGGGTCAATCGACATGAGTTATGACATTTTAGAGTCGTTATTCAAATCATTACCTACTATAATGGATGTGAGATGTGTTCAAGAAAGTACAATATTGATTTGCTTTTGAGTCCTTTTAAAATCTTGTTTTAATAACTTCTTATTTCTCTGTATTCATTGACTGGTTATTTGTATGAAGTTGGGAACTGGGCTAAGCATCATGATGTCCAAACGAAATCCTTCGTTGGTCGCTACGTTTGCTCTTCTTTCATGTGGATACGTCTTCAGCTCATACCAAGAGGTTAGAATCCAGTTCAGTTGCAAAAAGGCACTATTCTTTAAGCATCCTCTTTTCTAGGGTTTACTAAGGCATGTGGTGGTTCGCTTTCAGGTTAGATCTGTAGTATTACACACTCTAAACCGTGCCAGATTCACAGTGGCAGTTGAGTCTTTTCTCAAGACAGGTAAGGATATATGCTTGTTTAACCATGCAAAGGAGTGCATCCTTAAATCTCTGGTTCTCTCCCTTCTACCATCGTTTGCCAAAAGTTTCACAGTTTTAGTCGCATTACTACACCAATTGAGCTTAATATCCACCTGCAGGGCATGTTCCCTCACTTCAGGAGGGTAATAAGCAGGAGAGAATATTCACTTTCCCATGGGTGGAGGATCGGCCAGTGGTACTTGGTACATGTGGAAAATTAAAGCTTTTTATGACACAATTCTATTCTTAAATCTTAACCCTGAGTTATATGGAGTTTTGTGCTGTTTTTACAGGATCCAGATTTAAGGATGCGTTCCAAGACCCGAGTACATATCTTGCGGTCAAGCCCTTTTTCGACGTATGTCTTTTTCCATATATCCAACATCAGGCTTTCAAGTTTTAATCCTGTCGCCTCCATGCCTATGGTTTGAATGTTTCCTCTTCCATGTTGCAGAAAGAAAGATACTTAGTGACCTACAGCCCTTCCAAAGGTAAAGTGTTTGCATTGCTCAAGAATCAGGCGAAGTCAGATGATATTCTGAAAGCAGCATTTCATGTGAGATTCATTTCTTACTTATCCATGTACATAATAAGGATATGAACTCGGCCTAAATTCTTATATTCCGTCTATATCTTAGGCCCATGTTCTTCTTCATTCTATGAACCAATCATGTGATGGAACATCAAAATTCCGGAAGCAATCAGATCCTGCTCCTGCAATAACTGAGCTTGAATCGCACATAGCCGAGTCATGTGAAATGGTTTCAACATCATACGACATCTTTAAGAGGAGGGCTGCAGAACAGGTAACTGAAACTTTTCAACTTGAAAACCTTCCCAAATCTATTACGTGTTGTATATTGGTTATTTTTCAACCAACTGATAATTCGACCATCAGTTTACAAATTAGTTTCTTGACTGTGATGCTGTTTTAGTTACAAACACCTGTGTAAATCATGTTACAACACATAATGCGAAGTGTAATGGGTAATTCTGTTCTGAACACATTTCATATCTGTAGGGTTGGACGATGTCGGAATCTCTGCTCAACCCAGGTCGACCTCGGATATGCCACATGGACGAGGAGAATGAATAAACTATCTTCTGAGTGAATGCATCAATCCAACTACCACGAGCCTCGTGGAAAGGGTCAGTTTTCCAACTCTTGATACGAGAACGACCCATACTGCCTCTTAATTTCCGTTTTATTCATCTGAAGAGGAAAAAAATACAGTTTTTGATCACTCTTTAAACTTGTTGTATTATAGTTATAGGATCTCACCAAACCTGAACTATAGAATTATATGTCTCTGCTCACTCATCTCTGTAAATTGGGACTTTCCCCAGTTTTTGTTGTGGACTTTGAGGGAGGAAGTTTGAAATCATTTGATTATTTGAGTAGGTGTTTTTGCTGTTGTATTTGATTGTGTACTTATATCCCTTTTTAATTGGGTTTAACTTTTTGGAAACAAGTTATAGTTTATACAATTCGCCAAAGATGCACTTTGTCCCAATTATCTGCAACTTCTGGCGGGAACCAAGCTTTTTGCAATGAGAGGAAGAACAATGGGCTGTTTTTATATCAATATAAACCTCAACCAAGATTCAAGAGTGAAGTAGTTTTGTTTTGATGCTAATGAACTCGAAACATTCATCTAGTTTCCGGTTTTTGGACACGAACAATGGGCCGAAGGGAAGCTCCTGTACGGATCTCCTAACAGAGTCGTGTTTCCAGGACGAGAAAACACCACCTGCAAGTCGCGAACTCGTGAAAAATGTTACACCTAATCGAGCTATATATTTCACAGAAATGATTTGTTTCTTGGGGATCAAATGTGTTTTTGGTACCTGGTAGTCTCCGAGGACAAGGGCCTTGAAACCAGCCGCGCAATAGTCGAAGTAATATTCCCACGTTCTGATGAATTTTTCGTCGAATCCGAGATCCATGATTCGTCTGCACGGATATCAGTTTTTTCAATGTGAATAAAAACAGATAAACTGTTGGATACAACTAACGAACGACAAAAAGATTTAGAGCTTTTTTACTTCTGTCTCTCCAAGAAATTCTGTCTCCAACATCTCAAGGTCTGATAGTAATGGATTCCGATGTTCTCAACCTGTTCGATGCTGCATATTCCCGATCTCAGATGCGGATAACGACGATTTCACGTGAAGTTTTTTTTACACTAGAAAAGAGGAAGATTTACCATAGCCTCGATGAAGAGGTCATTGCTGATGTTACTCTAGCCAAAGAAGGAAGGCATCCACCAGGGAAGATGTATTCTGATATGAAATCTGGTCTCAGTCTAGAATCGTCGTAACGTTCCTCGGGTATCGATATGAACTGACACCAAAACAACAACAAAAACCCGCTAAGATCGGGAAAACACAACTTTTAAAGAAAACAACGAGAGAATGAGGACTTCATTACTTGCAGAATAAGAAGGCCATCTTCTGCAAGCAAAGACTCACATCGGTTGAAAAAAGTCTCCATGAATTCATGTCCAACCGCTTCTAACATCTCGCTGAAATATCTCGGTAGCGTATTTTTCGGGTAAGCATAATTTATACAACAGAGAGAGATGAGTTTTTTCCTACCAGCATATGATTCTGTCATATTTGCCCGAATCAGATAGTTGTCGATAATCGCAGAGTTGAAACGTAATCCTATCCTGAAATTAAGATGACATTTTTCTGTTGGTTATTCTGCTAATGTTACGGTCTCGAAAACATTTTTCGAAGGTTATTATACACACCTCAAGCCCATATTCCTTCACCTTTGCTTCAGCATATTAAAGTTGTTCGACTGATAATGTAATGCCAGTATATTTGCATCCAAATCGTCTCACAGCTTCTATAGCCAAAGTTCCCCATCCGCATCCGATCTCCAAAACCTCGTGGTTCTTCTCAATTCTCGCCTGAAATGTTCAGTCACATTACTTACCGCAAAGTTCTCTTCGGTATTATTTATAAAGATTGTTCAAGCAACAGTACTATACTTGCCTTATCAATAAGAAGAGAGACTTTCCTCATTTGCGCGATTCTCATATCTTCATCTTCCGACTACGAACGCACGAAAACGTATATCATAGAATCAGAATCAGAGAAGAGTAGGAGAAAGCATCTAATATTTTGGCTTTAATAGAGAAACCCCTCGAAGTTTTCAGTCACCTTAAATACTGCACAAGAGTAAGTCATCGTCTCATCCAGAAACAAAGCAAAGAGCTTATTACTCTGTGGATGAACCCAGACATCAAGAAGTGAGGTTTAGACTAAAAATATTGAGAAAAAGTTCGTCGAGTGACGAGAAATGTTCCTTCGAGCTTGTGTTAATGTGTTCCGTCTGAAAACATGCTTTAGAAAGTACTTTGCGGACGCAAAACCAGCCGTGAAATAGATCGGTCTCCACCAACCGCTAAAAGATCAAACAGAAAAAAAACGGAAGAAGCAAAATTCAAGCGACAATTCGAACACCGAGCTTACAGTTGCGGTCATTGAAAGATGGAGCATCACCTTTTCTTCGAAACATTCGATTTCAGGCGTCCAAATCTCTATTAGCTATGAGAATCTGTAAGCAAACGCTCAGAACGAATCAGAAAGAAAAAAAAAAAAGAAAGATTCTGTCTGGTGGAAATGTTACCATGATCAAATTCAGAAGCCCGTTTTCCTTATCAGCGAACGAAAAATCTCCATTGATATAAGCATCCGCCTAGCCTAAGTCTGCCTCTGTCATTATCTGGAAAAAAAAAAAATCAAGAATCCGATTCTTGAGTGAGCCGTGGAAGAACCCTTCACGTTATTTATTTAGTCACACAAATATGAATTCATCTCTGTAATCACCTTCCAATAAAACTGACTGTGAATCTTCAGAACAGATTTCAAGGCACATTTAGGGTGTTTCCCTACGAAAGTGAACATTGTTCCTCCTTCTTCTAGTAATCTTTCAGTTCCAATCAGGAGGGACAGAAGGGAAGAAAACGTGTTATGATTCCGATCGACAAGAAAAGACATTAGCAACGGAGAAATATCCACATCGAGGTTACTTACGTAACACAACCGGTTGAGATGAACCGTCCCATGAATCGGGTGACGAAACCCCGAGCTAGTGTTTCCGAAAAAGACGAGACCATGTGTTTCGGATTGATCAATGTCTTTAGTCCGTCTGTCTTCATGAAGACCATTGAAAGAGAAAATTTTTCTAACAAGGATTAAACTGTATACTGTAAACATACAAATATATGATTAAATAGCGATTTCGATAATAATTATGAATATTTTAGTTGGTTGTCATAAAAATGTAGGATGGCTAGTTGGTTAGCTTTTTTGAACTGTTCTAAGACATATTTCTCATATTTTAAAAGTATACATGGAAGAAAATGATTTCTACGTTGTTATAGCATTTAATTTGGCCATCACTTTGTTTAACTACCAACCCACTTGTGTTTATATATTTGGAATTGTATTACCCCAAATTTACTAACCAATATAACATCATTTCGAACTGTCAAATTTCCTTAAAAATTTATGTATTAGAACATGATTTAAAATGCAAAAAATTGATGTATTTGAACACCTACCTGATCACATGCTTGCAAAGATTTGATTCTGTAGAAACTGGGATGAGGTCAACTCCTTCCTCCTCGACAGTCTCTGTTATAGATCGGTCGGTACAATGAGGAAAAAAAAACTAATCTTTTTCTTCTGGGCACAAACAAAAACTTGATCTCAGGATACACACATGTATGCATATTACGGGACAAAACCAAAGGAAACAGTTGTAGAAGTCTTCATTCTTCCGTCTGTCAGAAATTTGGAACAGACTTTCTTACATTCCATATTTTCATATTCGCCCTCGTTTTCATCATTCATCACCAAGTATAACACGGGGCAAGCCTCATTTCTTAAGGAACATATTCCTGAATTCATCGTTAGATTTTGGCTTCATGTCTTCTTCCGTCTCATCTGCATTGCTTTTGACTGTCATGAATCCGAGCGGTTTAACGTTTCTCGGTACAGCAAACGTGTTTTTTCCCCTCAGCGGGATGTTGTCTCCTTGCTTGTCGACAGCTCCTCCGGTAGGAAATGCCTTAGACTTCTCAGAAGTCTCGGACATGTCCTTTGAGTTCCCAGAACCAGATCCTACGACCACATTTCAAATCAGTTAGAAGAAAAGATACACAAGAAATGTAAATATATATCTAACAGGAATTGATTCCGATGCAATAATAACACATTCAGGCATGCATGAGATATTTGTAGTGGATTTAAAAGGATAAATAAAGATCACATTGGAAAACAGAAAAGAGAGATGAATCATAAGATTTTGCATACCATGTTCAGGAGGACCACTGCGACCAGTAAATTCCTTTCTACCCTTCTTCGGGTTTGAGCGTGCTATGCTGACTTTCTTACCCATATGCATATTTCTGTTCTTTGCTATTGCTGCATTGAGGTGCTCATCATCCGCAAAATCGACATATGCCAGTCCCTTTAAATAATCAATGCAAGACGGTACAACGAATAAGTAACAATCAGGCAAAATGCAACCAATACTAGAAAACATGCACTAACCACAACAGAGAACTTTCACACAACAAGATCTGAAGTTCATATTGAAACGTAATCCTGTCAAAACAGCACATGACTTAATCTTCAGCCAGAGATAATTTAATTGAAAATTTCATAGTTCCCAGTTTGAATCGACTAAACAAAATTAGCCAAGCTAGTAACAGCGTGTTGACCTAAAAGCTATTAAAATGAATACACTACGTCAGACATGATACCGTCTGATGGAAGGTTTTGCCTTTATTCACTTCCACTGCAGAACTCCCATAAGAGAATATAAGATGAAAACTTGACTCCAGCACAATTTCAAAGGGAAACAGGCAATATGAGCTCTAAATAAATGACAGCACTTTATTTCGATGCCAGCAGAAGAAAGGAAAGAGATCATATGCAGGTAAAATGAAAGAAGGTGAATCTACAAGAATGAGAGAGAGAGAGACCCTTGATTTTTTAGTATCTTTGTGATGGAGTATGCGAACAGAGACAACCCCACCAACATCACTAAAGAATCTTCGTATATCTTCCTCATGCGCCTGCAACAGCAATGCAAGCTTGTTTGGTAAATCTAAAGCAATAATTTATTTCATCAGACTATTTTGATTGATTCCAAACATCTGATATGAAGAAATGCTGAATTACCTTCAGATTGAGATTCGATATAAATGCAGTACACTCATCTGTATAAACCTTTGGTTTCACAGGTTTGGCACTTTTTAAATCTTCTTTGTTTGAGTCAGCGGCTGTCTCACTCCTTGCTTTCATTTTGTCTCTGTTTAGTTCAGCTACATTCTGTGCCTCAAATTCTGTTTCCTTCATTTTCTGACCCTTATTCTTGGGCCTCTTGGCCGGAGACTGTTCATCTACATTTGGTCCTGCCTTTCTCTTCTCACGCACACTCTTTTGTGGTTTATGCTTTTTCAGGTTCTCAGGTGGCTTGAGTGACTTGGACTCTTGCTGCAACTTTAATAACCGTAGCTCCTCCAAGCGTGGTGCAACCTATCAAATTCACATATAAGGGCACAGATTTTCAGATATGAAATGCAGTTTGGTAGATAATGTATGTCATATGAATTTAAGAAATCAATCAAAAATGTAATCTTTAGGTTATGTAGTTTCATTAAAAGCATCGTGTCATGGAAGTCTGACTCCAGTGAGATTCATTAATATTCAACGTATGGTAACGGGTTAAAGACAATACCTTTTGAACTGCATGATCACAATCGTCCAGAGTGCCATGTTCCCTCTCAAAGTGCAACCATCCATGACATATATCCTATACAATACAAGCAAAATTGAAATTAAAAAATCACGTGAGGATTCAATAACAAATCTTGTACTTTCACCAAAGCAGAAAATAACAAAAGCAATTACCACAGTTAAAATATCTAAAACCAAATTGATCACGGCAGAAGGACAATCTCATAGGGTACTGGTACTGAAACCGCAAGTTGATCCATATGAGTATGCTCGAGCCCATGAAGAGTATTGCAATAGCTCAGAATACCCATTTTAACTTCTAGAAATTAAGTTCTAGTTCAGGATTGCCTATTGATGCTAAATCAAACAATTGTGAACTTATACTCAAACTCAACCATTTGATGATTGAAGCGATTCACAGATTAAAAATTTATTCTGTAGAGCATCAGACCAGCCTCGGAGCCCATCATTCAATCTTATGAATTGATTGATCTTATAAGAAAAAACCTAAAACTTCTTACTCGATGACTTTCAAGGAATGACTGCATGAGAGAAAAGAAGAAAAGCTTGACAAAGGATCCAATCCAATCACGTATGTATTCCTCTATTGAAATCAAGCACACATAACATAAGGAAAATGGCACATACTTCTGAACCAGTCCCATCAAATTTTCTTGTATAGCATCTCCGGTAGATTGACCTAGCTTCCTTTATATGTCCCAACCGCACTTCCATATCTATGTACCCTTGCCAGGCTGCTAGCATAGAACCACTGGGAGGGGGAAACCCAATAGGAAACTATAAAGAACCAAAACCAAATGCAATAAAGTATTCTTTTGAATTTTCCTTATTCTGGCCAACGTTATAATCTATGAATCTAATACTTTTATTTAAAATTTGTATGTAAAATGAAAAGGAAAGGAAAGAAATGACATGTCAACATTTTTTCACACAGAAAATGTCAAACCTTCTCTTCAGAAAGCTTTCCCAAACACCTCGAGCTCCAGCTAGATCTTTCCCCAAATTTAGTTCCAAGTTAGACCAATAAACATGCAAACGCAACAAACCATCCGTATTTTGCATGTGCTGCGTTAAGTAGTCTGATGCTTGCTGCCAGAAAATTTATGTCAGTTCATAGAATTCAAAAAACCTCCTAATTAGCCCGGAGGCTAAACAAAAATAGACTACGGTTCTGGAACAATGTTACAATTTAGTTATCAGATAACCATAGTATGCCACTCAATGAAAGGCATACAAAGAAGACAAACTTCAACAAGCTGGATCAAGAACTATAAGAAGTAAAAGCAGTATACAAACCTGACAAGTTTCCTTTATGAGAGAAAAATCTAAAGCCTCTAGTCCACTAGATGATGACATTCTTCGTCTCAACCCATCTACCCGAGTGAGGTACAAATCCAGGTACTGACAAGGAATAGCTATGATTACCGAGAAGATAGACTAACAAAATAAGAATGGGAAAGGGAACTAATAAAACAAGGACAAGTTTTATATATTTTACCTCTTCAAAAGAGGAAAAAGTGCACTGCAATGATCGCTCAAAGACCTGAAAGCATTGGCCAAAGCAAACAAAAGAAATATTACTAAAACTTCTTGGAAATTCCTTAAAAAAAAGTATGTGATTAGAATTATGCGCCCTCAAACATTCTGTTACTTTGCTTTGCAACTCAACAACTGAAACTTACAGCAGAAATATCTTTCTCAGAAGAAGAACCACGTTCCAAGGCAAGTAAATATCGGGCCCAGAGTTCTCCAGTCCATGAGCAACTTCTAGTAGCCCTAGAATAAACATCTTTAATGACTTTCCCAACCTGATTTGAGAAGGTCAAGGTGCAACTCAGTTAACATCATTAAACAAACCATAGTAAAGTGGAAATTCAACGAGCATACATACCTCTTTCAAGAAAATATAACATAAACCAAAAAACCAGAATACAGTCATAGAGGGAAGACCTTCAAAGTTTTATCGAGATAACGAGTGTAGTCTATCCAAAGGTCACTTGAAATAGGAAACTCCGTCACAGCACGTTCATAAATAGCTTGAACTCTGGCAGGGTCTCCACAAGTCTGTTCAAACTTGATATAGTTCTACAAAAAACAACAAACATTAGTTTAAAAAAGTGCGAGGCGGCTCAAGGCGCAAAAGGTCCCAAAAACCGAGGTGCGATGTGAAGGCGCGCACCTCATGGATGCGAGGCGCATAAATAAAAAAACTTGTCAAAATAATTTGACTTTAAACCTCAATTTTGGTTCTTCAATTATCTCACAGATCAATTATGAAAGGGATGAAATTTTGTTTTGGTTATATAGTATTAGTATGCATATTAATAATATGTGCCATTATTACACGTAAAAAAAATAAAGCAAAACAGACAAATGCAAGAGAGTCCATGTAACACCTGTTGTGCCGCTACTAAGGAGAGAGAAATGAGGACTAAGGAGAGAAACTGAGCAGATAAATCTATTGCTACTATATATATATCATATAACAGGAAAATCGAAGAGCAGTCAAAGACAATTATGACAAATTGGCAATCAATTGTCTTTAACGCCCTTTCTAATTCCCTCTTTAATTGCCTTTTCCAATGAGGCGACGCATCACGCTTCAAGTATGCCATATAATAAAGTGCGCTTCTCAGCCGCTTTATGGAACTAGCCTGAATTTTGGCACATGATACGATTTTCCCATAGCTTATGCGCATCTGCACCTCAGGCGCTAAAAAGGCGCACTTTTTTAATCCAAATAATACACTTACGAAAAAGATAACATCTTTCCATCTCAAAAGCCAACTAAACACATCAAAGGAAAAGGGAAATTAAATAAATAAAACAAACAACAAATAACATGCTGAAATAGATAAACAGGAAACCATATACACAGCCATCTCTTATGATCGCATATCAGAGGTAAGTTAAAATCCAATTTCTCGAGAACATCTATATATGACATACAGGACAGATTGCACATACCAGGTACTGCTGAAACTTGTCAGCTTCCGATAAATCTTTCCTGGAAACCTGCTCTTCAAGATGGGTGCGATCATTATACATATTCGATGCCTTTTTGTATGCTGCAGCAACTTGAGGGGAAATCTTGCTCAAATCATCAGATTCAACATCAAGGTCAACACCCTGTTCTACCTCCCAAGCCTTATAAGCACTAAGTGTAGAACTCAAGTTTGCTAGAGGGACAGACAACTGCCGTTGAAATATGCTTCGAATCCTTTGCATTTGCTTTTCCTTCTCCTGTAGAATAAAAAGTAAACCTTTCCTAAATTATAATGCCATAAGTAATCGAGAAACATACGTAATCAACTTCAGAGAAAAGAAAATGAAGAATCCGTTGACATTTACACTCATGGCACTAAGGTGCTTGGATGATAAGAAAATAGTGTATCAAATGTGTGCAACGATAGAGATCAAACTTGGTGAACACAATAACATTTGTGAAACCTAAGGTGATTAGTTCCCCCGATAAGTCATTTAGTTCCCTGCAGTATCATTAAAAGCTAACACACCAGATCATCACACCTTCTGGCTCTAATCTACACTGTAAGGGGGATATCCATGACCATCTCTCACTCCCATTGCCTTTTTAGCGAGGAAGACTAGTGTGAATTAAATAATTTTTCCACTAACAAGAGAACAATTCCATGCTTGGCTCTTATTACTAGCTTATAGAAGAATGATTCTAGAACTTATTTCTCACTAACATGCTACAAAGAGCTGCATGTACGCTCTGCTTGTTGTTCTCAAGACTCAAAACCAAATAAAAACTTGCAAGAACAAAAATGTGGGTAATATGGAACCACTAGATTATAGTTATGTACAAAAGTCAAAGACAAAATAGATTGGAAAAAGCTTAAAAGGAAGACAAATGAGCCAGGAAAATTGATCTAACCGTAATGCTGGTCTCGTCAATAGTAAGGAAGATAGCTTGTTCAAAATCTCTGTACGCTTCCCATATTTTATGGCCTTCCGTAACATGAAAGCCAACAGCCGGAATAGCACGTTCAAATAGATTCCTCATTTTCGAAATACCATCAAGTGAACATCCAGTTACAGAGGGATCAGATTCTTGCAAAAAGTTCAGGTAGTCACACCACAAAGATACAGACTGCATCAGAAAATAGAGCCTTGTTTTAATTTTACAAAAAAAAAAATCTAATAAAAGGTTCAAAAACCGATTATTTTTCAAGTCATTAATTTTTATAGATGAAAGAAAACATACTTGATAATCAGAAAGTCCTCGTTCATAAAGTTTTTCAATTTCGGGGACAGCATCTGCACTGCAGAAAAGAAAAAGGAAACAAAACCGAAGTTATCGTGTTATAATCAACATGCCAGAAACTTTCATGAACGGTGATGATGAAACTCCAAGCAACAATTATACAGTTTAAGAACACTTCGAACCCAGAATAATATCGGCACAGAAAGCACATGAGATCAATTTAACAAATGGAGCATGGTAAATATACTACCTTGACGAGAGAGACGCTTCATCCTTTGTCCAATCTTGCCACATAGAAGGACTTAATGGAAATATAGCGCTCATCGTTTCCCTTGCTTGTCTTAGCTTTTCAAGGTCAGCTGTTTTCCTGAGAAGCTTTATATACTGAAATAAATAAAGCACACGAATTTAAGAATATTACCGCCAAACTTCAGTTAAACCTTCTTCCAGAATTATTCCTTTAACCCAGTAAGCATCCAAAATACAGGATCTAATCCATAAATTAACAGAATTTTCAATAAGTAGCACAACAACAACAAATCCATGCCCAATGCTCCAATCAAGAACACTAACCAAAACAGTGCAATTTTGATACAGAATCCATAAGACTCATGAACCATCAGAGTCTAAGAAACCTAATTCCGAGTAAAAATCGGCATTCAATTACTACCTTCTAAGCAAGAAAGCATCCACCAAGAAGAAACGGAACGCAGAAGTTCTTAGAAGTTTTTCAAGAAACGCGGCAAGACCATTGTTGTTAAGTGCACACAATTTTATACCCAGGTGCACAAAAGCAGTGGAAATTAATACTGAGAATTTCTAGCCACAATGAAAAGTTCCATTCACTTTCTCCCTATAATAGCTTTAACAACTGCTTGCAATCGCCTCTCCCCCAATTTTTTCCCTCATTCGCCCAAACATCATATCACGCGAGAGAGACTTAGAAGGTGATATTACTTGGACATAGGCGTCGTAGTTGTAGGGATTGGCTGCGACCTCTGACTCTAGGGTTTCAATCTGAAGGTTCAACTCCGCTTCATCCTCCGACTCAGAGTCCGAGTGGCCGGAATCGTCCGAAGACGAAGAGTCAGCTCCTCCGGCGCCGAGATTTTCAGCAGAATGAGGCAGTTCCCCATCCTCCTCCATGCGATCGCTGGAACTTGGGGTCGTTTCCTCCTGAGGAAATTGGGGATTGTTGTCCATTGTAGGGTTTCGAAGAATTAGGGTTTAGGGTTTATGAGGAGCTCTGATTTTGGGTTTTACGGTGGTGAAGGGAGGTGTGAGGCAAAAGATGAGGCTTTCTCAGATCGTTTCTCTCCCTGAACTTGAAGCCCAAATGTGATGAAGGGAGTAGGAAAATCCGTAAAATACTTTGGAATTCGATCCAAATTAACGTATTAAATCAAGACTTTATGAAAACCAATCCAATTTTTTTTTTGTTTTCTTAGTTTATTTTATACAGATTTAGCAGTTTTTACACGTCGTCATTACGCATGTCAAAAATTGTCGTTAGTTGTCATTTTCCGTCGAATTGTTAATGATTAACATGATAGTAAAAAAACATTCGCGTATAATTATAGAGATTTTATAATCTTTTGTTGAGTGAATTTTATATAAAATATATTTGAATATTTATTAATATATTTCAAAATTTAAGACAGTTAATTTATGAAATTAGAGTTTATATATTACTACATTTATTAATATATTTCAAAATTGAAACCGGTTCAAATAAAAACTGAAATATCTTGTCCTAATTATAAATATTATATTCCAAAATTTTATTAATCAGTAGCTATAGCCAAAAAGACGTTCTTCAGACATTTCTGTTTGGTTATATCTCGAACTTTCTATCAGAATGGTCCAATATATTTCATTCTCTACATTGTCCTTGATCTCTCAACCCCTCACGAACTCTCCAGAACATCATATCATCGTGTATATATACACACATATACATACACATACCCCCATCACCAAGAACAGTGTAAAAACCCTAAAAAGATTACAAGAACTAAGCCCAAACTTCACCCTTAATCATCCAAAAGTCTCCACATTTTGAAATTTCCCATGATCTCCGGCCAAGGAATTACGAAAATGCCACTCCCCACGCTCTTCGCCACTCTCTTCATCGCATTCCTCCTCCTCGCCATCGAACAAGCCGATGCCTTGATGCCATACACTCGTCCGTTCTTCGACATAATGATCCCGACGGAAGACCCGTTTCGGGTCCTCGAGCAGTCCCCGTTGTCGGCGCCGCCAAAGGGCATCTCCGAGACGCCCTTAGCGCTGGCGAGGGCGGACTGGAAGGAGACGCCGAGCCGCCACGTCATCACCCTCGACGTTCCCGGGCTCAAGAAGGAAGATATAAAGATCGAAGTGGAGGAGCATAGAGTGTTGAGGATAAGCGGAGAACGGAAGAGGGAATATAAAGAAGAAAGAGAAGGAGAGAGATGGCACAGAATGGAGAGAGCCTCGGGGAAGTTCTGGAGGCAGTTTAGGCTACCGGCCACGTCGGATCTGGACAGTGTCGAGGCTCGTCTTGAAGACGGGGTTTTGAAGGTTACGGTTCCGAAGTTGCCAGAAGACAAGAAGAGACAGCCGAAGGTTGTTCAAATCGTGGACGGTGGTGGTTCGGGTTTTGAAGATCCCACCAAGGCCGAAATGTGAAATGTAAGGAGGAAATCTTTCTTTAAAAAAAATGGCTGTGTTTGTGTATTGTATGGTTGGAGCTAGGAGGCGATGTAATAAAGATATATATATATATATATATATATTGTGGTGTATGATGGTTAAAATTAATATAAAGGTATCCAAATATTATACTCTTGATTTAGGAAATGTATATTGAGATATATATATATATAGGCGATAAGAGATTAATTGTATATTTAAGTTATTTTCTCTCTCATCAGTTACTGTAAGCACCAATTAATTAGACTTAAAACAGCAAAATTACAACATCAAAACCGAAATTAAAATTTTTCCCATCCTATAAACTTCTCAGAAACATCAAATCTCAACACAATTTTTTTTTCTTGGAAAAAAAAACAAACATAATAGAAAGTAAAAAAAAATGGAAACTGTATCACAACTCTCTATCATATTTACATTGCTCGTCACAACGTTCATCGCTTCTCCTATTTCCGGACGTGACATCGTCGTCAACCGATTCGACGATTACGTCGCCGACCCACCGGAAGGCGATATATTCGTCGATCCACCGCAAGCCGAGTACGACGAGAAACTACTGACCCATTTTCCGACCGGATACAAGGAGTTTCTCGAAAACTGTTCGAGTAAGATGAGCACAAAATGCGGAACACAGCTGTTCAAAGTCATGTTCGAAGACACCGAAGTGACGAGAGAGTGTTGCGTGAGTCTCTTGCGGATGGGCCGTACATGCCACGTTGCATTGGTCGACACTGTTTTTAGGACATATGAATATAAGGATGACGCCGATGTCGGTTTTCCGAGAAGCAGAGTGGCTTGGAACGTTTGCGCTAGAGATTATGGTGAGGAGATTGGCGCTCCGGTTCCTCTCGAGCATTTAAATGTTACGTAAACGAAATAAATAACATGAATATATATAAAAGAAAGACAAATATGAAACAAAATTATTATCGAAACAGTTATAACATAATAAGAAAAATAGAAGATTAGGGATGTAAAATGGGTCCATCCGATCTAATCCGTTTCGATTTCAGATTTTTTGAGTTTAGTCTGATTTGATTTGGCTTTTAGCGAGTTAAAAATTATTTGGTTTAACCCGAGGATCACAAATTCAATGAACCAATTTACAAATCAAATATCTAATTAAAAAAATAACTAGCTAGAGATTATGGTGAGAAAAATATCTTGAGATTTAATACTAGTTTGAGGTTATTCCTGGCTTCACTTTTTTTATTATTATATATATATATATATATAATATTTGTTGTTTTTATAAAAAGATTTATCATATAATTACCTTTTATTACTGGATTTCTTTCCATTTAAATTTGTGTATATTAATTAAATGGTTATGTGTAGGCTAATGTTTGAAAAGTGGACAATTTGGTTTTTTTTGGTCTTTTTTATCCATGTTTGATATTCGGTATTTTAATTGGTAAAAAAAAACTATGAAATATTTTATTCAAAATCCATATCAGATTTTTTGAAATTGATTTATTCGATTTGATTTCGATTTTTATACATTTGAATTAAGCCAATCTGAAAATATTTGTAAAATTGATTTAATTCAAACATAAAAGATCACACTATTCTAAATCAATTAATTAAATTAAAAACATGTAAATAATTTCCATGCATCGATCTGTAACGGAGCATATATAGGAAAACAACCGTGCCGATCGTATATCTTTGCAAAATAAATAAATACGTAAATAAAGAAGAAGAAAAAAGAATCCAAGCGACGTTATTAACGCAGAGCTTGGCTCCCCTCTCTTCACTCCCCATTTTCGCCACCCACAACACAGCTGTTCTTCGTTTTTTCCATCTTCTTCTTCTTCTTCTTCTTCTTTGTCTTCGTCTTCGACTCCGTCCTTGATTCTCACTCTCTCCTACGCTTTCTCCTACGGTCTCGCCGGAAGGTTTGGTTCAGAGAACGTGTTTTCAATCTCCGGCGAGTATGGCCATGTACGTACGGGATCCATGGGGTGGTCCGCTTGAGATCCATGCCGCGGATTCCGCCACGGACGACGATCGTAGTCGGAATCTTCAGGATGCAGGTCACGCTGCGTATTCGCGGCCTCTGGACGAGACTCAGCAGAGCTGGTTGCTTGGTCCGTCAGAGCAGAAGAAGAAGAAGAAGTACGTTGATCTCGGTTGTATCATCGTCAGCCGCAAGATCTTCATCTGGACCGTCGGAACGATTCTCGCCGCTGGGTTTCTCGCCGGACTCATTGCATTGATCATGAAATTCGTGCCGCGTAACCACCACAAGCACCCGCCGCCGGATAACTATACTGTCGCTCTCGGCAAGGCTCTCATGTTCTTCAACGCTCAGCGATGTAGGTTTTCGAAAAACCCTCGAATTGATGTTTTTATTTACAGATCAGTAGCTTCGGAATACTCGTTTGGCGCATGGATTTTTGCATGATCTGATCCGACCTAATTTTGTCTTGCGTTTGGTATTGAGTTTGTTGGTTCTAGGGCCTAACGAGACGATAAATACTGATTGTGGAGGTCGAATTCGTTGTTGCATATGCTTATCTGAATGATTCTTTATGAATTTTGAAATCTCAAACCATAATTCTGGATTAGTCTGAGAAATTTTGCTTCTTACTGATGAAAATGATGGGAATAGAAGACAGAGAGTTTTCAAGTGTGATATCTTTTCCAATGCCATTGTTTTCTGCAGCTGGGAAACTACCAAAGTACAATAACGTGTCATGGAGGGGCAATTCTTGCCTGCAAGATGGGAAGGGAACACGAGGAAGCTTCTACAAAGATCTTGTTGGAGGATATTACGATGCAGGAGATGCCATCAAGTTCAACTTCCCCATGTCTTTTGCCATGACCATGTTGAGCTGGAGTGTCATTGAATATAGTGCCAAATACGAAGCCGCTGGTAAGCTTAGCCATGTCAAAGAGCTCATCAAATGGGGAACCGATTATTTTCTCAAGAACTTCAACAGTACTTCTGATTCAATCGATAATCTCGTGACACAGGTAATACATTGTAGCGGGCTCCACATTTTATAACCGTTAGTTGAACATCTTAGTTTGATTTCCCTTGCTAAGTTGGTTGAGATGTATAGTTTTACTTGAATTATTCAATTTGTCACCACAAGCTATCAACTTTTTCACAGGTTGGATCTGGGGCTACTTATAAAGGAAGTACAACTCCTGATGACCATTACTGCTGGATGCGGCCTGAGGATATCGATTACAAAAGGCCTGTGTCTACATGTGATGGTGGTTGCTCGGATCTTGCTGCAGAGATGGCAGCAGCTTTGGCTTCAGCATCCATTGTCTTCAAGGACAACAAAGCATATTCGAAGAAGCTTGTTCACGGTGCTAAGACACTCTATAAATTTGCAAGGGACCGGACAGGCAGATACAGTTCTGGTAATGCTGAAGTTAGCAAGTTCTATAATTCAACCATGTATTGGGATGAGCTCATCTGGGGTGGGGCTTGGTTATATTATGCTACTGGAAACATTACCTACCTTCAGCTAATCACGAATCCCGATATGGCCAAAAACGCTGGTGCCTTCTGGAATGGCCCATACTATGGTGTCTTTAGTTGGGACAACAAACTTGCTGGCGCTCAGGTTAGTCTTATAGACATCTTATTATGTCCTTTTTCTTGAGGGTTTAAGAAGTACACACAAAAGACAGATTGGTTTTTGGAAACCTTCCCTGTCTACTCCGGGCATAACTAAACAAGGGATGATAATTAAATGTGTTTATTTCATATTTGGTTTTATGGCATTCTGTCCATTGACTCTGCGAGTTTAGCCAACATGATATGTTTCGAGGAGTATATTGTTTCGCATGATCGTGATCAGCGTCATACCCCCTTTTTTCCTGTGCTTTTAGTTGCTGTTGAGCCGGCTGAGACTGTTCTTGAGCCCTGGATATCCGTATGAAGAAATTCTGAGGTCCTTCCATAAACAAACCGGCGTAGTTATGTGCTCATATCTGCCATATTTCAGAAAATTTAACAGAACATCAGGTAAGTTATTTACTGTTTGCTATAATTTTGAGTGTGGATGAATTTCTTTTGCAACTTTGTTCTTGCTAAAATGTTTCAAACGTTGGTTCAAGGGTACAGACATTGAGCATTGACCTTGTGGAATATTGATGGCATTATCTTGATCTCTGCAGGAGGCTTGATCCAACTGAACTATGGATATCCACAGCCTCTCCAATATGCTGCAAATGCAGCTTTCTTAGCCACACTGTACAGCGATTATCTCGATGCTACCGATACTCCCGGATGGTACTGTGGACCTAGTTTCTTTCCTACGGACGTCCTACGCAAATTTGCCAGATCTCAGGTAATAATTCGTCCATGGTATCATCATTCTTGATGCTGCCTTCGCATAATACCGAGCAATAGCCTTATCCCGTCTTGTTTTTGCAGATCGATTACATCCTCGGTAAAAACCCTCAGAGCATGAGTTACATCGTGGGTTTTGGCCAACGCTACCCGAAACGTGTGCATCACAGAGGAGCTTCAATTCCCAAGAACAGAAACCGATACAGCTGCAAAGGAGGATGGAAATGGAGGGACAGCAAAATGCCGAACCCGAACATTATCGTCGGAGCCATGGTCGCTGGTCCTGACAAGCGCGACCGGTTCCATGACGTCCGTAACAACTACAACTATACCGAACCTACCCTTGCTGGTAACGCTGGTCTTGTCGCCGCCCTTGTGGCGTTATCGGGCGATAAAGATTCCGGATCCATCGACAAAAACACGATGTTCTCAGCCGTTCCTCCAATGTTCCCGACTCCGCCTCCACCGCCATCACCTTGGACACCTTAAAGAAAGGTTACACACCCACCTTGCTTTATCGAGTGTGCTATACATATGCATTGCTTTGTTCACAGCTCCAATGGCTCGAAGAGATAAACAGAAGATGGAGCTACCAAATACAAGTGAAGGGTTTTAGTTTAGCTGGATAAATCTGATCTGATAGCTAAATTAGCGAACAGAACTTGGTAATCATTTTTTTAGATGCGTATACATATATACATATATATATATATATGTATGTATTTGTATGATAAACAGCCAGGTATTCTTTGGAAAACATTGGATTTTGCTCATTTACAATTAGGTACCCTAACAATTTTGGGCACCCGACAGTTCGTTCTTACGTATTCGTGCTTCCATGTTTTGTTCACATTTTTTGCATCCAACGTGAACTGTTTCTGAGAATATTAATATTTGGATTATATAATATCAGATTCGAACACCGAATAAGAATATGACAAAATTAGATTAGTATCAATTGTATGATGCAAATGTTTTTTTCCCCTGAAATCAACCAGTTTTTGTCTGAGAAATCAATCAGTACGTGAATCTTTTTGTACGCATCATGTTCCTGGGCTTGTACCAACTAAATTAGTACATCATCTCCGGATGCATACATTATCTGAAGAAATAGGGATGTGGGCCACCACATCGGTTCAAGCCCGTCTGTTTTGGGCTCGGTTGGGCTGCGGCCCGTTTTTACGAAAACAGAAAATCTTTCTCGCGAGCTAAATAAAAAATAATAAAAATATTTAAAATTTAAAAAATTGAAATTCCAGATGGATCCGATGGCGGAAGCTTTTATTAGTCCCCAAGGAAACAAAAAGCCAGTTTGGTCTCATTAACATGCAAAAAAGCCTCCCCTCGTTTACTTTTTTCAACCCAATTTCTTTTAATAAAGGAAATGAAAAGATAAATCTATATTAATTTCTTCCAAGTGTCGCATTTTCCCAAATGATTTACTATTATATCATAAAATCTTTAGATAAAAAATAGTTTGGTGGGAAATGGAGTTTGAATTTTATAGTCCGAATCAATCTCATAATGAATATAAGGAGAATTAAAAATATTAAAGATAACTAACTTTTTTTTATAAAATAATTATTTTTTAATAAAAATAGCAAAAAAAAACGATTTCTAAAAAAAAAAAGAACTCAAGATCCAAGACAACAACAGCACAATGATTTTAATTTTGTCAAATCTAAAAAATTTGAAACATAAAAAAAATAATTGAATTGAAATCAAATCAAATCAAAATCTTAAATATCTATAAATCGTGGAATCCTAAAAGAATCTCAAGTATTGGATAGAAGCATCTCAAAATCAAATAGTGATATTCATAAAGACGTTTGAAAATTTGCCATTGTTTTGACATTTTGCGAGGAATCAGATGGTAGGATTCGTTTGCATG
The DNA here is from genome assembly GCF_000463585.1 of Tarenaya hassleriana. NCBI lineage: Eukaryota > Viridiplantae > Streptophyta > Magnoliopsida > Brassicales > Cleomaceae > Tarenaya > Tarenaya hassleriana. Next base: position 2,558,700 of record NW_010960187.1, on the reverse strand, counting down.
CATACAGCATACTTATATATATATATATATATATATATATATATATATATATATATATTCGACTATAGACACATT
>NW_010960187.1:2529294-2558337 GCF_000463585.1 Tarenaya hassleriana | reverse complement strand
ATACAGAGTACTTATATATATATATATATATATATATATATATATATATATATATATTCGACTATAGCCAAATTATCTCACTAAAATATCAGTATTAAATAGGTCTAGGTGTTTTAAAGCTATGTATATATATATATATATGTTAAATTTTTTACATTCAAAATTTTAAGATATCAATATATATTCCTTAGAATAATTTTACGGAAATTAATTTTAAAAAATAAAGGAATATGTGCTTTAAATAAAAATGTGAAAAAAGAGTGTCTTTATTATTATTTTTCTTTGGTAATAAATAGTATCTTTTTACGTGGCTAACACTAACTAACTTCACCGCTAAGTCTCGAGCTCCCTATAAACCCCCTTTGTTCCGTTTCCCTCCACACCAAACAAAACTACAACTACCAAAAAAAAAACTGAATAGGCGAAACGATGGAGACGACGGCGAATCTGTTGGCCTTACCGGAGGATTGCATCGCCACCGTGATTTCCTTCACCAGCCCTCTCGATGCTTGCCGGATTTCCTCCGTCTCCGCCGCACTTCGCTCCGCCGCGGAATCCGACACCGTCTGGGAGAGGTTTCTCCCGGCGGAGTTTCGCCAGTCGCCGGCTTCGTCGAAGAAGGAGCTCTTTCTCTCTCTCTCCGACATCCCTCTTCTCGTTGAGAATGGCAAAATGGTAAATTAAATGCACTCTCTTCCTCTACGATTCTGTCGCGATGTCGAGGAATTGTTTCTTTAGAGAAAAGCCGTACAGCACAGAACTGGTGACGATTTGTCTGATTCGTTAAACTCTGATTTTCGCTTCGGATCTGTTCAAGTCCATATGTTTCTGTTTCTTGAAAATTTCTGTACAAATGTCTGCGAAAACGATCTTAGATTATCGGTTTCTCTGTTTAGAGCCTTACATTGGAGAGACGAAGTGGGAAGAAGTGTTACATGTTGTCTGCAAGGGAACTGATGATCACTTGGGCTGATTCTCCTGCATACTGGAAATGGACTTCGATCCATGAATCCAGGTCTCGATCTCGACCCTTTTCCAAACCCCGAATCCCTTCTATTGCTCTTGCCAAACCCATTTCAAATTCTGATTCCGATGGCGTATATATATGATGTATGTACATGTGAACAGGTTTGCTGAGGTTGCGGAGCTTGTAAGTGTGTGTTGGCTCGAAATCCGCGGGAGGATTCACATCTCCGTGCTCTCCAAGGAAACCGTTTATACAGCTTACCTCGTCTTCAAGCAAAAACGATCGTACGGGTTCGATTACCAGCCTGTCGAGGCGAGTTTCGGACCTGCAGACAGCAAAGCTGACAAAAGAACAGTGTTCTTAGCGACGGGCAACGAGAGGAGACTCGGATACCATATCCAAACACGCCATTACGGGCTGGTATCGACGGAAAACGGGTCGGGGAATCAGACTTCTCGCGTGGATACCGATGATAAAACCCGGAATCACATAAGCGAAAGAAATGACGGGTGGCTAGAGGTCGAGCTGGGCGAGTATTTCGTCAAGGCAGGAGCCGAGGAGGAACTCGAAATGAGCATTTTGGAGATCAGTGGCGGCAATTGGAAGGGAGGATTACTGATTCAGGGTATCGAGATTAGGCCGAAAAGGGTCTGAATCGCGGTTCGGATCCCATGAATGTTTCTTTTTTTCATCGTTCGTGTTTCATCTCTATCCATCAATGTACTATATACTACGATTATATGAATGAGTTGCCGATTTCATTCCGTTAATTATTGCAGAAGTGAAATGCGGACCCGATCCGTGATCCTTTACAACCTCGTTGGAATCACATCCTTGTTCTTCGTCTATCTTGGACAGAAATCCGACCATTAAAGACCTGAAACACAATGTCACGATCCAAATGTTACACCCAATGAGATTTCGATGAATCTAACGACTTTTTTATGAAGTTGGAGAATAGGTAAGGCAACGGTTGTGATCAAAGACGCATTTCCTCGTCATACGTTTCATGGGTGCTCACGAACATTCACTTTCTAGTTCCAAGATTCGAGTAATCCTCATACTATATATATATATTATGAAATTCAATCGGGGTGACATAAATCCCGATCTTTTTTTCCTTTGTTTATCTGCCCAAAAACTCGAGAAGTTTGCGGAATTGTTTCAGTCTCGAACGCTTTTCAGGTGTTGATAGACCAGTCGAAGTCTTGGTGAACGACGTTCACGTATCCTCCGTCGCCTAGAAGATGCGTCAAAAGACCGGCTTTATTCGCGTCTATGTAACCTATTATCCACTTCAGCATTTCCTTCTCTTGTCCGAAATCCGAGCTGTACCTACATTTCCATCAGATACAAATGTGAAATCGCATTCCCGGGCATTTCGAAATGGTGGAAAACATGTCCGAAACACATACCATTTCATGATTTGCGACAGATACACAGTTCTCTTGTCCAAATCGACCTCGATTCCGCCGTTCTGGAAGAATTCCCTCGCCGCCCGTTTTAGTTCCGCTTCAATTCCTTCCGGTGCGAAAAACCTCACCGTTGGACTTGATCTAGTCCCGTCGCACAGTCCAAAATGTACAAGAGGGTTGGCCTTTGGAAGAGCGAGCTGCCCATTTTCACAGATTATAAAGATATATACACAACTCGAGCTGCCCATTATTTACCATATGAGATTATACGACGGCTAGCGAAAAAGGTTCACCTCGTGGCGCTTATTCCCATCCGTGAACGCACTTATCAATGCGATGGATGGCCTGCGGCCGCCTCTTAGTATCCCATTCCGAATGTTGCTAAGGGAATAAGAGTTTCCTCCGACGATGTACTGGAAATCCGAGAAGAAGGATCTCCTCTCGATCACCCCCTCGGGAAAGCCAATTCTGATCAATGCGTGGATGACCATTGCGTTGTACAAGTTCATGAAAAACGCCAGCTTCTCGTTCGTCGAGAGTTCATGAAGGTTCAGCCTTTGAAGATCTTGAACCAGGTTTAGGTACCTTCATCACATTCACAACCAAAAAACTCAAAAAGGTAAGAATAGTTCAACTGGTTTTAACACTGTGCAGGTTTCACATGATCTTCACTATAGGTACGAGGATCAGTAGAGTCAATTGCCAACGTAGATTTATCAGTTCAAATAAGTGCAAGTAAAAACCAAAACCGAACAAAAACCGAACTAAACTAAACCGGACATAATTAGGGTTTAGTTTGGTTCAACTAGTTTCTACCTAAATTAAACTAATTCTAAATAGAATTCGAACTAAATCGATCAAAACTAAATTCCAATCAAAGAAAACCAATTTTCGGGTACTCCCACAGCAACAAAACGAGTTCGGGTTCGACAACTTTTGGATTCGGGTTAACAGCAGCTTCGATCAAAGATAAATAATGTGTGGATATTCGGGTAGACGGTAAAATTAGGGTCTTCCGGCCTCTCTCTCCATCTAACTTGGCCATCGCCTCGCTTTGTTCGAACCCCAGAACCAATCGGTTTCGGGTGCGGGTTCGAATAACCTAAAATTATCGGATACCCAACTAGGCAATTATGTTATAGAAAAACTAAAATCGTACCTGCGGAATTCTTCGCTTCTGCTGATTGCTACATAATCGACAAGAGAATGATCTTCTGATGCATAGGACTCCAAGATTGCAGACATGATCTTGTAGAGCTTGTTCGAAACTGTCGCTGCACTCTTCGGTTCACTGTCGTTCGTACAACCTCTGTAGTTGTAGCATTTGGGGATATATGGTTCATGCTCAAGAAACCTATAGATATGGTTTTTCCCATCTTCGAAATCGTTGCCCCTGAATTTCCCATTTCGAAAATTTCGATCAAAGATCTGTTTTTTTTCGTGAAATTCCGAAATTTAAACTAATTAGAGAAGGCGTTTTACCCAAACACGTGATGAATGAAGTGCCTCTTCGCCAGCTTCTTTCCGATTTCTACGGCCTGCGTTTACTCGCAAGAAACGCATTTAATAGGAATTATTAGCCAAAGAAAAATTAAGTTGAACCAAATATATTCTATTTTTAATTACAGATTATTTTTTCTAAGTTCGAATTTTAAACTAATCCGAATAATATAATTATGGAAGTAAAAATTTGAAATTAAAAAATACAATCTTTAAATGTTTTTAAAAAGTTTACGGTACTCAATTCTATAACGTTAAGAAAATTATCTATCAAATAAGAAACGGACCAAAAAAAATCCAAGCACCCGTAAAATAAGACGAGACAATGCCAGTGTCCTAATCATTTTCATCGTCGAAACTCGAAAGAGGTACAAAACTATAGATCTTTTAGTTCATAAAAAAAACAGAGAATTATTACATCTAATTATCTAACTGAATTCAAAATTGAAAAAATAATTATGGGTTATTGAATTTTAATCTTTAAGCAACAATTTGGTCGGGTTGTGGATATCATGACTTAATCGTGGACTCATCATTAACGCTCCACGAATAATAAAACAATATTCTGTTTTTAAGGAAAATTTATGCAATCTACTGGGCGGCTCGATCGAAAAAAAAAGAAACAAATTATTATAATAACAAAACTATCCTAATTAAGATTGTGATAATACTCTAGGTTTTCGAGGAAAAAGTGGATTTTTGGACCATAAAAATGTTTTGTTTACGTTGAAAATTCTTTAAGATATATTAATCATATAAATATATAAGTGAAATAAATCCATGGACTTGAAAAAATATATAAAAAGCTATAATTTAATGGAAACTTAAAACTCCACTCCTTTTTCTTTCTAAATGAAATGCACTTTTATAAGAATCATTTCAAATCAATTATTTTTAAAAAATAATATCTAAGTTTAATGTTTTTATTCTGATTCGATTCTTATTTAATTTTTATTCAAAAATATAATTTCAAAAAAAAAATCAATCTATATAAGATAATATTATCTATTCGATTTTATACACCTAACACAAAAAGAAAATACTCAATTTTGAAAACAAACTTAATGCCCAAACACGGTAGTCTTAATGTTGATTACAAATTCAAAAACGTAGCAAAAGGAAGGTAGGTGGGGTACGTGGTAGGGAGTGTACAGAAGATAAAATAGTCGCGAAACAGAGAATTACAAATTCAAAAACGTACCTTCTTCCTCCCGCAGTCGAAATGATCAACGAGTATCTCCACCACCTCGCCGCCGGAGAAACAGTTCTTCACGATCTTCATCTTCATCAAGCGATCCTTAATCGGCAATTTCTGCCTCAAAACCCTGACAAATCCAATCATCTCATCCATTGCCTCTTCTTCCTTGCCTTCATCGTCGAATCCGTACACCGGCGGCACCGGAAAATCACCGGAACATTTCTCCGAAAGCATAGATTTCATCCTCCGATCGAATTCTCCACTATTTCTCAGAGAGTTCAGAGCGATCAAACCGCCGAAGAGTTTATCGTTGAAGAAAATCTGAGGGACTTGTGAACTCCCTGTTCTCTGTATCAGCTCTTTCTCTCTTGCAGGAAACACGTCGATGTTTATCTCCACGAAGTTGATTCCTCTTTGCCGGAAAAAAGATCTGACAGCGGCACTGTCTCGGCAGTTAGATCTCGAGAAGAACGTGATCCGGCCATTGATTTCGTCTTCGCTTTTTAGCTTGACGAAGACCTTTAATCCTGAGATTTTGAACTCAGTCACGTCCGATTCCGCCGATGCCTTCGAATCAGCTTCTCCGCCTCCTCCGCGGCGATTCTCCTGTAAGGACAGGAGCCGTTTGGCGATTGCGTTTCCACTCTGGCGGAAGAAGTTTCTGACCTCAAAGGAGAAATTCTCCGACGAAGACCTCGACAACTGAACGAATTCCTCCGGGAAAACGCCGAATCCACGCGGTGGTTCTGGTTTCGGCAGCTCCGGGTGGGGCTGAAGAATCTGCTGGAGACTTCGTTCGTTGGAGATTTCCGTCATCGGAATTTGATTTTCTGGATCGAGAATTGTACGAGAAAAATCTGAGTCTGGAACACAAGAGCAATTATTCGCAGAGACGGGGTCTCCGTGATCACCGCTTGAATTTAAATTTGAATCTGTAGCGGAGATATCAGAAGAGCGGCTTATTTGGATAGCGAATCTTTCCTCATCCTTACCATTCGTAACTTTCTCAGCTTTTCTCGCATTTTCTTGCGGCTGAGAAAATCCACTTCCCTCAGCGATGTCTCTTTCAACGTCAGAGAAACCCATTTCCGGGGTTTTCAGGGAATGGAAGGATCAAGAAAAAATATGTCTTCGGGGAAAAAAGATAATCTTTGAGATTTCTCTCAATTTGTGGGGTTTACGCGTAATGGAAAAAATATGAGTTCCATAATTATCTCTAATAAATATGATTTTATTAAAAAAAATTATGGACTTACTATATTCATATTTTCAATTTCAAGCACCATGCATTGAATCGTTCTCCTCTGACTACCAATTAAATAATTTTTTTTAAAAAATCTTTGATGTATCCATGTACATGCATAACATATTCTACCATATATGGATTCATTAAATATATTACCATAATAAATTGGTAAAACAACTTTCCATTCTCATAATTTTGCTATAAACAAATGTTAGGAATTTTCAAAATTTTCGGTTTCCATTTCGATTTGATTATTATTTTTTTTTTACAAAATTTATATATGTTCAATTTTTATATTAAATTCAAAATGTTCTCTAACAATTTTTATTTTTTTCAGTGATTTTCAGTTAAATAATAATTTGGTTCTTCAAAAATTATTTAGTTATAACTGATAATAATATATTTTTAATAAAATAAAATTAGCTTTAAGTATGATTAAATCATACTAGATTTCATTAGCTTCAATTTCGTAAATTAATTTCCAGCCCTATCCTCTGACGATGAGCATGTCGTTGGAAAGGAGAATAAGGTATATATCACATATATGCACATATATACATATATATATATATACGTATGAATATGTGTATATATCAAATACCGGGAACGTCTAAATTATTTCTCATAGACTATAATAAAACATGCATCAAAACAAATGTAAGACTACGATTGTTTGAATGGGTCTGGTCTGGTGAGTTTCAACTCGTGGCCCACGATAGTGGGCCCTACTTTTCCGATATATATATTTTTTTTGGGTATTTGCCAAGTGGTTCAAAGTAGATTACGGATGAAAATTGGAAAGAATATTCAAAATATATGACGAATCATCACTTAATACAATAAAATTACAAGAATTATTGATCATTTTATCAGTAGAATAATTTTAATCTATGTCCAATAAAAATGTTCGATGATTTGTAATGTAAATTACGCACATATAATTACTTAGTAGCATATGTATAATTAAATTTGTTTTCTCTAGAATGCACATCTTTAGTTTTTTAAAGATGAATAATATAGTTCTTACAGTTTTTTAAGCTAAAATTATATTTTTGGTATTTTCTATTTAAACTTGTATGCAAAATGAATAAGATAGTAAATTTAAAAAGATTTATTGTGGAAAACATGTTGCGCTAATGAATCTCTTCAGGTAAGCGTTTAAAAAACAGATCATTTAGGAGTTAAAGAGGAAAATAAATAAATAGATAGATATTTTGGATTATATTTAAAATAAAATAATATTTGGTGATTTTCTATTTAAATTCGTTTTAAAAAAGAATACCATAATTATTTATTTAAAAAATAATTATTACGGAGAATATGGTGCGGTAAAAAATCTTCTTCGATAAGAGTTGAAGAAGAACAAACAAATAAATAAATTATATATTTATTTTATTGTTATTTAAGTGGTTGACAAAAGAAGGAAGAAGAAAAAGGACTTTGTGTGAGAATTGACCGTGTGTGTTAATGGCGCAAATGACGTCGTTGTGGGACCCGCCAATGACAGAAACTAATGCCCTTTGGATGATAATTAGGTATTAATCCTACTTGAACTGAGTCAATTAACCCTTTGATGAGGAAACCTTTTTGCCTCCACTAATACGTTTTAGCATCCGGTTTAAATCAGCCAAGAGCTAAACCGATCGAATTTGTTTCGGTTTGCATCAGATTAATTTCACACATTCTAAATCAACTGACCGAAACATTTCACAATTTGTTATTATTTTTTAATCGGATTTCAGGAAAAAATAATCTCTCAATGATTCTCAATAATATAAACTAAAACAAATCAGTTAATGAAACATGCCTATTTATTATTTTGAGAAATGGAACAAGATGAAATACTATAAACGTGGCATTAACTACTATTCAAACCCAAACACATTTCCGTGGCCATATCACAATGTTTTGGTGCGTTCGGACAGCAACAAAGTCAAAGACATGAAATACAGATATCTATGTTCGTATATACACACACACACACATATATATATGTGTATATATACATACATATATATGTATATATGTATATGTTCATCGATACAAACAGCCTCTGTAGGTGGGACTCCAGTAGTCAGCTCCAGTGCTCTCACGATACGAACGAGGAGTGAAGGAAACGGGAACAAGACAAAGCCCTTTACTCCTCAGGTCTAAATACTTGGCATCTCCTTTGCTGTTGTCTTCTCTTTCCCATCCCCCCCATGGATCCTAATTAATATAATTAAATAATTTATATATATCTCAATACGAAATTAAAGATTTCATGTGTAACTGATACTTTAATTAATGAAATGAAGATAGAAATATAAATATGGCTACCTTAAGCGAATTCTTCATGTAAGGAGTGCTTAAAAGCTGCACGATGAAGAAACACGTACGTGAACCCAAAATTTTAATAATTAGGAATGGCAACTAAATGGAAATATTTGACGAAATATATATAGTTGTATTGTATATAAAGGATGCTATGTGTTTTAGGACGCAAGTTTGGTAAATTGAACCACGAAAATGTTAAATTTTCTATCGATTTTCATGGAAAGTGAGTGTGTATGTATATATATTTTGTGTATAATAATGTTTGAAAAAAATTATTACCTTGACTTGCTCTTGCAAGAACTTTATGTAAGTGATGGCTTCCTGAAGCACGGAAGCAGTGTCCGTCTAAAATATTGCAATTTTTTTTTTTATATAAAATCAGAAAGATATCAGAAAATGGAATGAAGAATCAATTAATAAAATAGAAAAATAAAAACAGGATTTGCTCTCAACCTTTCCAAACGGCGATACAATTTGCTGTAGACTGGTGATCTTGTCTCGCACCTTGGCTTTCGGCACTTCCTGCAAATATCCAAAATTTTTATGATATTATACGTCGACATAGCATTCTTGCAATATATATATATATACACGTATATATATGTGTGGATGTATGTATTGAGGCGTATATATATGTCAATACTTGTTTGTTTCACGGATAAAGGCAATTTATGTGAATACTATATATTACTTAGATTAGGAAGTATTTTTTGTAAGATATGCATATATTTTATGTTCTATCAATGGAAAACAAACGGTAGTAAAGAACGAATCTTTGCGGTATGTGTGTGTATGCATCTATATGTGGGTTTGGTTAAGAGTGTGTGTGTGTGTGTGTGTGTATATATACGCTCTATGTATATATATATGTATGTAAACGCACGTTTACCTTCGCCGGCGAGGTAGCGGAGCTTCCGTTCTTGGCCTTTTTGGAGACTTCATCGGACACTTCCATGCATCTTTTATTCTTTCCTTCAATTGTCATGCCCGACGTCCCACTTGTCTACACAATATTGATACAAAAAACAAAATTATTCGAATTTCGTTTGGTTTATTTAGCGTCGGTCCAAAAACATATATGCTACTACATGCTCCTACAAGAAACTTATGTATTATGGCATTTCAACAAGAATATAGTTTAAATCCAAAGTATTCAAAAAACGTACCATGGACGTTGTTTGCAGCTCTTTCTTCTTGAACTTGGATAAGCTTAAGGATTTCAAGCAAGGCTTAAACGATGGATCTATATCCGATAACGTCCTAGTCAACCTGATATCTAGAAAGCTTCTAGAACTTTCGCATGGGGAATGTGGAAACCCGTTGATGTATCCGCTCTCGCCGCCGTGACAGTTATGGTATCCAATATTGGACGGCGGTCCGAGCTGGTTGAAACAAAAATCTTCGCTTTTAATCCGCAGATCGTGTTCACTATACGATCCCATATCGTCTAAGTTTTGTTTGTAATGGTGAGCTAACGTGGAACACAAGGAGACATTGTCGCTCGTCTGAGAATCGAGGTGGTGATGGTTCATGTCGGGGTTTGGCGGCGCGATCGACCAGTTTCCGACAAGATTGGAAAACTTCGAAAGCCGATGGCTTTGGACCAGACTCTGGTCTTGATCATCAAGACCGTATCTAATCTGGTTCGAGTAATTCCAGAAGTTACCGTTGCTGTCCATTTTCTTCGGGTAGTTATCGCAGGGTGGCTCGAACGATGTCGGAGCTGATGGTTTTTTTGACGTAAAATGATCGATCATTTGTTCCCCCAAGTTTCCGTTGCTTTCATGCATATCTACGCTGTTTCCACCATGCCTGTCCATGAAATCATTATATAAGTAACCACTTCCCAAAACCAACGTATATAATACGAAATTATACGTACAAAAACGTTAAGAAATACGCAACTTTTTCATGCTTTTTTTTTCCCAAAAAATGAAGGGAGGAAAGAAAAAAATTTGTTAAAAAAGAAAAATAGGAAAAGCCTGACAATGGAGTCTGATTATGAAGCCTACCATGCTATATATATGTGTGTGTGAATATTCTAAATTATAAATAAAGATATATAGATACACTCTTATACTAAAAATATGTTCTAATCTCCACTATTATCACACTAATCAAGCGTGAATCATTGAGGGGAAATAATTCAATAAAGCTATATATCGATTCCTTTTCGTGAACCAACTTTAGACCTCTCTTTTGTTTCTAATGATATTTTTTTTAAAATTTCATTTCCAGGTTCAAAAGCATCAACTTTCTGAACCCACAAAAAAAAAAGGGACCAACAACGATAACAATGGATCGAAGATGATACCATCATCTACATATTCATAAAACGTATACATGTTTTTATATGCTTACAACAAGGCATGGCTCCAGAGATGGTTGTGAGAGGAAACGTGTTCCCTAAGCAACTCGTCCGAGGATGCTGACTGATCGGCCGAGACGAGACAGCGGTGGGACGATTCCGCCGTCAGCCCCGAGTGGTTCGACGCGTTGGTGATCGAGAGATCGTCTTCGCACGACGAGTTAAGGTTGTTACCACTGTTCTTACGGTTGTTGTACAACGACGAGAACGAGTTTGCATGGTGATTCTGTACGTCCCACCACGACGAACCCTGCGCTCCGGCCGCCGCCGCCGAGTTCACCGTACATTCTTCCCTCATATTATTATTGGTTTTTACTTGTCTAATTGGTTAGAGGATGAGGAGAAATGGAGGGGGAGGATAATATAAGGAATACGGTGTAATGGTGAGGGCTTTTATTGGGTGGTAGTTGAAGAAGAAATTGTAGGGTTTCGGGCAATTGTGAGAGGCAGACAATAAAAAATGCAAGTCGGGTCTCTCCACTACGTTTCGTGGGCAATTATTTTATGCGAGACCAAGAACAATGATGTGTTAGCTTTACGATTTGCCTTTGGCTTAATTATATGTTAATTTATATGCCTTATATATATATATATACATATATAATATATGTGTGGATATAATGAGTTGCTTTGTTTACGGATTTGTATTGGACTAGGGGTGTCAAAATAGCCCGAGGCCCGATACCCGGCCCGAACCCGCCCGTAAAATTTGCGGGCTTGGGCTTTACAAATCAAGGCCCGTTCGTTTTTCGGGCCGGGCCGGCCCGGCCCGGAAAATTACGGGCCAAAAACGGGTTCGGGTCGGGTCGGCCCGGCCCGACCCGTAGGCCCGATTAAAAAAATAAATTATATGTATAAATATATATGTATATAGGTAAATATAGATATACATATATATATTTCACACATATTTGATCATATATATACATTTATTCAATCTTTTATATATATATATATATATATTTTATAATGTATATACATATATAAAAAATATACAAATATTATATAATAATAGAAAGTTCTAAAAACTAAAAACTTGTTTAATACTAAATAATTCAGGATATAATATTTTCATAAATGATATAATCAAAATTATAATACTATTAGTTTCAAATACTTATTCCAAATGAAAAATATAATAAATTATCATTTTTAAAAATTTATTACCATATAAAATTAAAAAATTTTAAATTTAAATTTATATTAGATCAAAATATATGGACAATCAGTTTCGGGGTTTCGTTTTTTCCTGCCTCCTTCCGCGTGATGATTATTAAAATAATGTTTTTTAATCTTGAATTGTTTTTTTTTTATAATCTGAAATTTCATTTTGATCCGACTACATATCTCTCGTAGAATGAGAGTCCATGTGAATGTTCCTCTCTAAATGAAGATTCAAACCCGGATTAAAAAGGAACTTTGCTTCTTTTTTTTACCGATTAACCACCAATTTTAGGTAATCTTGAATTGGTTGCCCTTTATCCTCGAAAATCAAGATTGTGTTAAAATCTTCTTATCCTCTTCATCGGTGAATTTGTCGGGAATAACTTAGGTTTTTGTATGGTTTGCAAAATATTACACGAATGTGAAATTACGTACGCAACCGAAATATAATGAATGTGGATTATTTTTTTTGTGGTGGATAAAGGTGTATTATGCATTACAAGATTACAAGAGGTAAAACTAGTCAGTAATTAATTAACAATTACTCTTCGATATACGGATTGGATATACGAATGTTTAAGGTATCCAAATCAATATTCATGGATCTCGGATATTTGGTTTTTAATATCCGTTTTCGATTTTATTGGCTTTTCCAACCGGAATCCCCATAACTAAAATTTTAAAACTTGGACCGTTTCATTAAAGAGCACAATTAAATACTAATACAAACCCAAATTCATCCAAATGCAAAATCTAAAATCAACTACAGAGTCAAATTTATCCAGATACAACCCCTAACCTAAATTCAACATATATCAATCCAAATTCAAACATAAAATCCATCCAATAACATATATATCGTATTTATAAGAATATTTTATCTATGTACCTTATCCGCGGGGTAATCATAGGTAGAGCACAAATACCAGTATCTGAATCCATTTTTACCAACAAAAAAAAAACAGTATCTGAATCCATCTCGAAATCCGAATAATTTGGATTTGCTGACCATTCACGACAACCTTAACCCTCGTCCTCGACAATCCTAACAGTATGCGCTCTAGCCGAGAAACCCTTTTGTAGTTATATATATATAATGGATCTCGGACTGTCTCGCGGCATACTCAGCTAGGTTCTGGGACGGGGCAAACGTTCAGTTAGCCGAGAAATCTTGAAACGAGACGAGGGACTTGCTGAGACATGGACGTGGTCAAGATTCGAGGGTCAAAAGCATCTGGGTCACTCCGAGTTTCATTCATGACATTTTTGTTACTAAGTTTTGGGACATGAGATTGTATATACCAAATAATTTTGGGAAAATAAACTACTTGTCCCTCTAACAGTGAAATCCTTATTAGATGAAATTTCTAACTCTATCTTGTTTACACAATTTTTAATATGTTTTTTCGGTTGAAAAAAAAAACTTAAAGATTGCTTCAAAATAACCTTGTTATTGATACGTGGGCCAAATTAATGATCTTCCCCTGAATTTTGGAAAAACAAAAACGTTGGCATTTTGACAAAAGTTCCTCCATCAAAAGAAGGGTATGATTATAATTAAATTTTGCATTATATTTTTATTTTCGAAGTTTGGAAAACAAAAAGTCAATTCGCCAAGTGAGCTTACTTTTGGGTCATTTGTGTCAAATTTTAGAAATCATATGAAATTATATTAATTTCTTATTATTCATTTTGCAATAATTAAGCCGATCGTGTTGTGAATAATAAGCGATAAGCAATATTTAATTTAATTTTTTTTTATGTAGATATCATGGGAACCTTGGGAATTTAAGGATCAATACTTCTGATTTCTCTCTCGCTCTTGAAAAACAGTCGCATTTATTCGAATAATAAATATAAATTTAACATGAACATATACGTTGGGTACTAAGGTTACACGTTGTTGTTTCGTTTTACAATATGTAAAATCGAAAGAGACAATGGATAGAAGGATCGTGCAACAGCACACGACCTTTGGTGGTTCATAAAACTATTAACAATTATTCAAAATTAGAACAATAATTAAAAGGGTAATCTCTAAAAAGAAGAACAATGATAATACTATTATATGGAAATAAAGTTTTTTTTGGTAAAATATATGGAAATAAAGTTGGTGACTACTTGTTTGCTTATAACAAAAAAAAAAAAACCCTCACTAAATCCAAACAAAAAAACAAAAAACAATTTCATGTTGGCACCACTTTTGATTATAGGAAAGGGAAAATTAATTTAATTAAACAATAATCACGCTTGATTAATTAAGTAGTATTTGTTTTCTTGGTGCAGAATTCCCCGGCATCCACACTTTTAATCCGACTCCAATTCCACTTGAAAAGTTTCTTGTCTTTTTGTCAATTTAATTTTCCCCCCATCTTTTAATAAAATAAGTGAGTGGGCATTTTCTGAAGTTGACTTTTTTTTCATTATTATATCGCTATTTTAAAATTTTATAAAATGTCTCTGCCTGGTTAGTCAATAACCAATTGATAGTTCAAAAGCCGGTTAGGTCATTTTGCCTGTCGGAGTCAGATATGGCCTAAATATTCAAATCACTTTGTCGATGCACAAATTTAACCGCCAGGATATCTGGTTGGAGAAAATTCCGAATTTTAAAAAAGAGAAAAACCCAAAAAATACACTTCTTCGTGAAAAAAAAATATATACCAAATCTTAAAATGATTAGAATAATACAGCAATTCATGGCATGTCACGTCAATGTTGTTTTACCAAACAATCTTGCGACAGAAAATGTTTAGAATTGAACCGGTTTCACCGGTTCACATCCGGTATATTAGCCGATGAAAACCCCAATTTAACCTCAACATTAAAACCGATTTAGGGTATTTTCATTTCTCTCCCCAAATCGATTTAGGGCATCTTGGGTCGACGATACGAACTCCCTGTGCCACCGACAGCTTCATGGCTTAGTCGAGAACACCAGATTCCCACGAACGTCACCTCAGCCCCAGGCACTCCTCCTTGGCTTCTTGGTGTAGTGATTTGCAACAACAAGAAGAAATGATCAAACCTCCACTAGAGAATCCGTCAACATAGTTAAGAAAGCAGTTGAAAATGACAAGAAATCATGGCATGAAACAGTCCCAAGTTCGGTGCAAGGAATTTTAAAGACAAGGTGTTTGTTGTTCCATGTTATGTTGTGTATTAGTACAAAAAGACAGTTTTGACCCCGAGTTTGAGGCCTATATAAGCAGAGATACACCGCAAGAATCTGCAACGACATGAAGAACTGAAGAGGGGGGAGTATGCATTTTCAAGTCAAGGGGTCTCGGGTTTGTACAAGAACAGATTCGGGATTCGGTTAATACGAAAGACTTGGGTTCTTGTGGAGAGATGAAGAGAATGTTTTGTATTCAATCTCGGTTCTTGAACTCTCTGGTTCAGATTTAGTGAACTCAAATCCCTGCACGAGACGTAGGCTTACTCGATTACGATGTTCTGTACTCGTTGTTGATCGAACAAAACATGCAGAGCGTGTGTGTTCGTTTACAGTTGTTTATGTTCCTCATCGAACCCAAATCAATCCTAACCTGAGGATTTAGATAAACCCTGAGAGGAATCAAATCAGAGACAGCATTAGATTACTTGTTCTGTGGAACTCTTGACTCTGTTTGAGATGTTTCGGATTCTGACAGGGGAAGATAACACAGGCGAGGGGAAGAGATTTAGCGCACGTGCGTTATTCTTTGTTTGTGGAATTCAGACAAGGAAAAGAGATTCCAAACAAGAGCGTCTTGTTGGATTTTGTTAAGAAGGATTTGGGCATTGGGGTTGGGATTAAGAATGTTTTGTATTGCCATAAACATACTTGAAAGTAGTTCGGGGTAAATGTCTCAGGGAGCATATATTATACAAACGGCATGAAAACATGTCCAAAGCACAAAACTTGCCGGAGTGGTGTTTCAGCAGCCGGAGAGAGCTATGGAGAGATCCAAGTTGATGTAGCGATGACGATGACACGGTGACTCGGGGGGCGGAGAGCCGCGTTTGAAAAGAGAGGTCGAAGCCGAGGAAACGGCGCTTGTCTCGCTCGTCGAATAACAATTGCTTCCATGCGTGTACGGACCTCGCAGCGACAGTGACAGCCCCTCTCCGATGGCTGCTTCCTCCTCTTCTTTCTCCGGCATCTGTTGAAAAGAAACGGGACAGAGATCTGTCGGTTTAGACGGATTCATCGTTCGTTTCTCACGGATCGATATCACGTACAAGACTCGTAATCTTGATCATATCCGAACCGAGAAAGATGCAGGATGTGAAACCCTCGAACAAGATTCAAAATCTTGATCATATTCGAACCGGGAAGGAAAAAGGCAGAATCCAATTTCACGAGATTGAAATCTACGATTCCGATTAATCAAACGAAAAAGAACTCGTGTGAATCGAAGCTATGAGGCGAAAGAAATGCAATAATATCATTTAACCCCACACGAATACCAACCGACGGATTTTAAAATAAATAAAAAAAAACTCGAAACGAGGTAATGCCTAAAAGTTCAACTCCCTACTTCGTTTAGGGTCATCAGAAGATTTCAATACCAAAGTAGTGATGATGCGTAAAAAAGGCAGAAAAAAGTGAATACACATATACACACACGTGTGTATGTATATGTGTATGTGAAGTGATGACGTAAGCAAAGGATACAGAAGGCAGGAGAATATGAAGATTCCATAAATACTATTACCTGCTTCGACAGTCTACGTAGAAGGAAAATAAAAAGGAGCTCTCAATTTATTTTTTTCTCCTCACACTCAACCTAAAGCCCTTAAAGCTGACACCAACAATTTCCCCTTCGGACATTGATCCACCCAAAGGGGAATGGAGCTTTGATTTAACTCATTTATTCAGTGAATAAAGAGGAGCATCAAGAGATTCGGGATGTAAACCCTTTCAATTACCCTAAAAAAATACAGATTTTTCTATCAGTGTAGCTAATTTATTTGGTAATTGTCCAAAAGATTCATGCCCTCTTGAGATGGATTTCAAAGATAAAAACTTTAAAAAAGGGACGATGGATTAACACTTTGAAAAGAGCATGAAATACGGCAACATGTGTGTGTATTCATTACCTTGAGGAGATTAAAAGGAGGAGGAGCATCAATATTCTCTTTTCCGTACGACTGATTCTGATTCTGATTCTGATTCTTCCTCTGGTGTTCTTCTTCTACACTCCACATT
Organism: Tarenaya hassleriana; assembly: GCF_000463585.1. NCBI lineage: Eukaryota > Viridiplantae > Streptophyta > Magnoliopsida > Brassicales > Cleomaceae > Tarenaya > Tarenaya hassleriana. Next base: position 2,540,969 of record NW_010960187.1, on the reverse strand, counting down.
CTTTTCCTCTCTGCTCCTCTCGCTCTGACAAACATACCCAAAAACACCAAACTCAAATATGTTTACATGTACGCGATCTGAACATAAATTTCCTGGTTCTTGTGTGAACATCGTTAGATTCGGTCTGAGCCGGTTTAGCTCGGTTTACTTTGCTTGGGCACACAAATAACACAGGAGAAAACTTCCTTGACCCACAGTGAATTCCCTCTCGAACTCAGTAATCATGTGAAAATACCATATATATATATATATACGGTCCATGCATCCGTGCATGCATATTGGGGAAAAAACTATGATATTGACGTCGGACCTCTTGCGAATGGAAGAGTGGAGGCCGATGGAATACAAGGATGAATGATCAACGACACACCCATCGTACTCTTCCGTAAATTGCCTCCTCTGATCTGTTCAAATACAAATATCAGCCATAAGAAAAGGTTAAATTTGTAAACCCTTTTTCTGGGCATTGTATGAATTTCATGAAAGATTCTAATATTGGGATGACTTGCGAAAAGATTCCTTCAACATGTTCTCTCATCTTGTTTAGGCATTATATATATATATGTATTCTCTGTAGAGTCCCATTAAATGAAGATGTTCACTTTCCAAAAGCTACGTTAAGATGCGAGTTTCACGTAGACTTTGGAAAAGAACTATTTGATGAAAGTATAATAAGCAGTTCCGTTCCGCCTTAAATGACAAAAATAATGAAAATCTCGAGTTTGTGATATTTTTTTTCAAATAAAAAATTGGGAATACAATACTAAAAATACAAACTTTTGTATCTTTTTTTTTATATAAGCTTTGTCTCGGTAGTTACAACAAGATCAATGTGCAAACGCTAGCTAGGGTTACGATTCGAAGTACCTTGTCTGCAACCCAAATCACTCTTCATGCTTCTGTACATCTGAAAACACACACACAGAGAGAGAGAGAGAGAGAGAGAGAGAGAGAGATCCGTGTCAAAGAAATGAAAGGTCGAAGAAACAGTATCTGATTCATCAAAAGAAAATCAAAGAAGGTGGAAAAAAAACCTAGGTACCTGAAGATGGCTTTTGACATGAGAAATGGTGAGCCCTTTCACGTCCATCAACTGGAGAACTAGCTTGGGCGTAGCTTCTGCTCATCAAGAACATGACAAATCAAGAACACACACGAAAAAGGAAATGATCAAAGGAGGAAACCAGATCGATCGAGAGAGAGAGAGACTGTGTTGTCCGCCGAGTCGCTCGATGGCAAGAACGAAGCAGTGGTGAAGCTCGGGAGTCCATCTAAGCCGTGGAACCTTCGACCTCACGTATTGTCTCACGGCTCCGTTACTTCTTCCACAGCTCACCATTGTTTCTCTTCACCTGATGATTCTTGCTTCTTTTTTTTTTTGTTTCAGTTTCTCCGGCCAAACTTGAAGAGACTTCTAAAAAAAACCCTTTTTGTATTTTCCAAAAGAACACTTCGTTCACACCTCTCCGAATCGAAAGCTCTGGCTCGTGTTATAGAATAATTATATATGGAGATCGTGTGTGTGTATATATATATTCATAAAGGGTGATAATATATCTGATGGTTTTAGAGAGAGAGAGAGATCACGAGAGAGGAGAAGCTGAAAATTCCTTAAAGAGTACTCATAACACCTGCCTTCTGCCATTGCCCTCTCTCCATTTTCTACATAGGATTAATACTCTCTGACATTTTCTACAAAAGCAACAACATATTTTAATTAATTTTTTTAAAAAAAAAATTACAAAATTATATGAGCGAAAAGGTCAGAAAATCTCTTCACGAGGCTCTCTCTCTCTCTCTCTGTTACGTGCCAAGACAAAAAGAGATGAAGCAATGGAATCATTGCGTTGTCTACAAGAATACAATTTTAAAGACACCCCCATCTGCCTTTGGTTTTTTTTTTTTTTTTTTTTCACGACGTGAAAAATTTAGGAGGTTGACGTCGTCAATGATGACAGAGGGAAAGTCCTCCGTATAATTATTTCTATTTATTTCGTGTGTTTTTTTTTTTGGAGTTTATTGAGTTGATAATATTAAAATATAATAATTATTGACTTATTCCATTGACAGCGGACTTCACTGTTTAAAGAAGGGGACACGCTTTTGACTGTACTGCCCAAACGGGGGTTTCCTTTGTGATGACATTTCTGCCCCTCCCTTTTTTGGGAAACTGCGATTTCGTCTCTCTTACCCCCCTATATATTTTGTTCTCCACTTTTTTCATAAAATAATTTATAAATTTTTTAAAAAAATTATCTAATTAAAATTCACATGAATCATGTTAATTCGGCATCATAAAAATATTTTTTATCATGCAGATTTTAAACATCTTTTGAAATTTCTTTATTTTGATTAAACAAAAAAATAAAGATTCCCAAAATACTATTACATGTGAAAAAAGAGTGAACAAAATAAAATTTGGATATGTGAGAAATATTGTATAATTAATTATACATTTGTACATATATATATATATATATATATATATATATGATATTGCGGTCTGCGGCATAAGCGTACTATTATTATAAATACTCGGAGACAACAATCACATGTAATTCATAGAAATGATGTCTTATAATGGAAATTCAAAGCAGTTATTTCGCGTACTTTCCATGTTTATATGGACAAGCACATCAATGAGAAATTACAAAGACGGTCCAACCGAAACGTAGACTTATTTACACGAAAAACTGCATGCAAAATAATATTCAACGGCATTCAAAATTAATATATATATTAAATAAGTTCTTTAGCATACGCGACTTATTCGCATGTACTTTTCTAATGCCCGGTGTAAATAAGTAACATCTTCATTTTCCTCCGATAATTGCCGAAAATATTTCTTTTTTCAAAAACATTTACTTTTAAAAAATCATTTATATTAAATTAACATTAATAAATAATGAAAAAATAATTAGTAGATGCAGCTATTATTAATAATACCAATTGCAAATTGGGTGAAAAGCAAAGGAATTATCTGTTGTCCCCAGCGTCTAGGGATACGAGCTCCTTGTTTGTACGTACTCTCTCACGCGCATTAACTCTCTCCTTGTATATATATATATATATATATTTATTTATTTATTATTTGCTGCATTTAAATTTATAATTTAATTCCTAAAAAAATAATCTTTGTTTCCAATTGTAATTCCTAACCAAATGGATACGATGATCATCTTCGGCACATGTATTATATTTTCTTCTTTTTATAAATATATTTTAAAGGTGACGTGATATGCTAGGGTGGCTATGTTCGTCTTGAATATAGAAGTTTTAAATTACATTAAATTTCTCGATACGTGAAATTGAATTAAATTAGAAAATTGTTTAATCTAAAACCAAAGAGAAATTTATACAAATAAAAATAAAAAAGTTCAAAACATACGTGAAAGAGTTACAAAAAAACAGAAGAAGAAGAAGAAGAAAAAATTGTTTGAAAACAAAAATAAATTTGAAGTAAATTTTAAAAGGATTAAAGAAATGAAATAATGTTGCAAAAGGAAATGTCTGTAGTTGTAATTTATATATAAAAATAACAAAAAATTAAGTGAATCCATATTTTTTAATTTAAATTTGAATAGAATACCTTAACAATAAAAATAATAATATTTATACAATTTTGAATAAATTTATTTTTTAAAAAATAATGAAGTGAAATATAATATAATAAAAATAGAAAATATTCTATCTGGTTGTAAATATATGTTCTACATTGACGGATTTTATGCAAAATTGGATTATTAATTGTTAATAATATTTCGTGAAGACAACTAGATATAATGAGTCAACTCTTTCAGATTGACAAGATTTCTGATTGGTACATAACGTTACAGGTCAAGGAGCTCTTCGGGAGATTTCATTTCACGCACGCCTTTGTATTTCTTTTCCTTTTTTCTTATAAAGTTCATTTTGTTTTTATTTTTAAAATATTTAGCATTTTTTTCCCTTTTTCTAACATATAGTGTTTCTTTAATAAATTTGATGTATTTATTATACATATTTATGGAAAAAAAATACATAAATTACGCTGGTAACCGATTTTGCAGCAATGTTTGGAACATTAAAATGATAACCGAAGGCAGATCTTATAAGGGTGGTCGGTATTTATTTAAATACAATAAAACAAACTTATTAATAGTATAATTGAGTTCACCTTGTATTTTCTTCTGTTTTTTGTTTTGAAGCAGAGGACAACAGGAGGCTAAGTTGTAGGTTGCATTAAATGTGATCACAACGCCCATGAAATTTGATTAGAGAGAGAATAAATAAATTTAAATTTGCAGCACGCAAAAGTACAAGTTTCATATTTTCCCCTAAAATTTGCTTTTGAATAAAGGCTTCTGTTTCAATCAAAAGGTTTCCCTTCTTTTCCTAGGTTTTAAATAGGAATGATACTTTAGATTTTGTAAATTTCGATTTTATTTATTTCATATGAAATAATAAATTTTATAAAAAAGATGAAGAAATACATAGATTTTAAAACTCACATGACAAAATAGGAAAAATAATAAAATTCAGTGTTTGAAATTTGACAATATATACGTCATTTTTAATTTAAGACATGAATATATTAATTTGACAATTTCTTCCGAAGAATGTAACAAACAGAATGTAAAATTTGGTATGTTGGTAGTTAATTACAATCACTAATCACAAATTTATTAAATTATTTATAATAGAAGAAAGAAAACCGTTGCAAAAATAAAAAATAAAAAATAAAGGGAAGGGGGGGGGGGGAAGAAATGATTGCGGAAGACAGAGGAAAGGGGAATGATGGGAAAATGTCAGCGCCCCAATGGAATGATTATGAATTATACTCCCTCCCCTGCTCCTGCCCTTTGTCCCCTCTCCCGTCCAAATCTCCATTTATTACCCCCTCGTTTCTTTCTCTTTTAATTCTCAATTAAATTTCACGCGAATTTATATAAATATACCGCACACTTATATAAATCATACAAAATTTTATTATAACCCGAAATACATCATGGTATTCAATACGATATCAAACGACGTTAAAATTATTCAACGATTTCCATCATATAAATATGGTTTACCCGTCGTTATACGAAAAAATTAAAATATGTAGGATGGGGCGAATAAAAAAAAAACATATTTCCTGCTATTTTTCCAAATGGGACAAAAATCGGTTCTGTTGATACTATTCCAGGCCTGACTTGGGCTGGGCTTATTTTTGGGCTTCATATATAGATTAAAACTTCGGTGGTCCTTTTTATTTTATTTTTTATTAAATGATATTCATAATCTGATCTTTTTTGAAAAAGTTTTAAACTTTATATATTTTTTTTCCGAATTCCACGCACCATCATGTCTAAAAATGAAAATGAAAATAGTAACGAGTAAAAAACAATACACGTAAAAAAAATTTTAATAGATGACCAGTCAGCTATTTTAATTTGTTCCCTATTTTATAAAATATTTATTTTGGAAGATTATCAACATCTAAAGACTTTTAAACATTTTTATACTCAAATTTGGTTGTTATCTTTTACTGTTTTAAGCGTTCTAATATATATATATATATATATATATATATATATATACACGTATAGTGTTTTAATATATATACGTATAGACGGAGGAACCACGAAGCTTCCGAGTGCTCTACCGTAACGCTGACAACAAGATTCTGAGGGACGGGTTTACCAACATTTGATCAAATTGAAACGTGAATTATCTATTATTTTATTTAAAATAATAAATGATTTAATTCAGAATTCAAATAATCGAAATTTAAAAAAAATATGGAAACTATTACCGTTATCCCTTTATGAACATACTTGAAAAATAGTTTTTAGTTTATTTTTATGGATTAGTGGTTATCAAAACTGTTGATGATTGAAGTCTCTGAAGCAAGGAGAGGCTCTCGGTTCAATCCGATTGAAGAAACCCAAAAACAGATTGAATGGTTAAACCGGTGAGGAATTCGTGTGAACCAAACCTAAATGAAACGGTGCATTTAGGGGTAAAGAACCCAAATAACTACTAATTTGGTACACTTTTTTATAAAACCGAATAAATTGTTTTCGAATCAAACCGAAAAATACCAAACCGGATCTGCATTAAAAACAAACCAAAGCAAACCGATTAACATTCCAGTTTGGTACAATTATTATAAGATTGAATTAATCGTTCTCAAATCGAACAACATAAATACCAAAACGAAAATCTAAACACGAAATCTTGTATACTTTGGGTGATTGGTTATTTGTTTCTAAGTTGATATATTTCTATTTAAATCTTTTAAACAGATATATATTTTTTTTAATTTTTGTCTCAGAAATATAGAAATAAAAGTATCTATCTAAATTTATGAGTTAACTTTTTAATTTTCAGTAATTAAAAGAGACCTTAATATACAAACGTAATGATAATTCTACAATAATTCGGCATATAAGTGAACTTAGATTTGTTATACAAAATTAACCATTTAATATTATTTTTTTGCGATCTGCATATTTTATTTGTACTCGTGCATATCATGCCGTTATATGAGAAGGGAGCACTTAACTAACAATAGGCTGCGTGGACCTGATTGCAGCCCATTGCATGTATTTTAAAAAAAAATAACGAGTCCACCACGCGGAGTTTCAAGCAATGGTGTTCCGACACGTGTCACAAACTTGCTGGTGGAGACAACGTGCACTTGCCGCCTCGTTTTCTTTTTCTTTCTTTTTTTTTTTAAATTTATTTTTTGCAGTTTGGAAACTAGTTAACGTGATTGATGTATCACGTGGATGGGTTGTTTTGAAACGGGACCCACTGTTTCCTTTAATGGCGTTAGGGCTCACTCCGTTAAATCTTTTTACAATTATACGAAAATACCCTTGACATTTTTCTGTCCTGACCGGATTCATAGTTTATGAATATGATTGGCGAAAATATCTATTTTAATGCCTAAATTGATATGATTTTATTCTGTATGCATTTGGGGGTTTAATTTTAAAATTATTTAGATAATACAATTTTAACTAAAAATGTTGAACATTTTTGCATTTGGATTCATGAAATATTAAAATCATTTTGAAAATTTTATTACACCTCAAAATTTCAATAAATTGATTTTTAAATAAAAATAAATCATATTAAATTTTGAACTTGTAAAATAATATTTTTACAAATTTTAAAATAAATTTATCAAGCGAAATATATAAATTAATTTTTCACCATTTTTGCAACGAGATTAATTTTCAATCACAAATTAAAATCAAATCAAAGTAGATATTTTCCTTTAATATTAATTTATTTGTTAATCAAGTCAAATGTTACATCTTCTTGGGTTCCTCTAAATTCTTACATATTTTCGTTATTATTGTTTTCAATTTTTAAAATGATATTTACAAGTATCGTATCTGTTTGTCAATATCATCACATTTGACGTAATTTTATAGATGTTATTGAATATATCATTCGTCTCCTTTGTTGATTGAAATCTTTAAATTCGTTTGAATTTATCCATATTAACGAATCCAAAAAATTACAATAAGACATTTGAGTTGCACTTTGACGATCTTTATTCCGTTGACGTTGGAGTACTTCATCCATTTATTACATTTAACAAAGTCTCTACATCAATCTCCTAATTATTTTAATTTTTAACTTTTCAAAATCCATTGCTGTTTATGTTTACAACTATTGATTTTTCAAAAGAATATATATTTTTAATAAATCTTGTCTCTCTTCATTTATTATGATTCCCCAACGCAGGGGCAAAACCGTAAAACCAAACGATAAGGTGTTTGTTTGAGAGACCGCACCAACTCCTCCACCGATCGGTGGATTCGCCACGTGCGCAAATTGGAGCAGAGGGCAAAGTCGTAATTTCGGACAAATATTCCTCTCTCTCACAGCCCGAAACGTTGAATGTGGATCGAGACACACTGCCGTTTACATAAATAAACACGTTTTTCTTTAACGCGCATTTAGATATTATTTCATTATTATTCTTACCATCGCCCTAATAAAAGTCTCTCGACCAGAAAAAAAGCTTATAAGAAACCCCCCAATTTCTCCCTCGTGACAAACGCAATTTGCAGAGCCACAAAAGCAAAAAAAAGAAAAAACCCTACTTTTCATATTCTCATACAAGAAGAATCTGGAGACCAGAGGAGGTGAAGAAGCAAGGACATCGTCGGTTCGATCTTCTGTTTGTTTTGTGGGAAATCCGTTGTGCTTCAAAGTGGGTTTTTATTCGCTGTCGGTTGACGATGTCGAGTTCCGTGGAGTTGTCGGAGTTCTGTGGTCGGAGGTTGCCGGAGAAGTCGAGCTTCTCGCATAAGTTTAGTCGATTGAGTCGGTATCTGAAGGAGAACGGTACCTTCGGAGATCTGAGTTTGGAGATGACATGCAAACCCGATGTCAACGGTGAGGATTAATCTCCTTGTCTAGCTCTATTTTCCCGTTTCCGGTTTCCTTTCATTTATGCAGATTTCGATTTCCTGTTTGGATGCCGAGAAAATTGCCAGGAAAAAGGAAAAATTTTACTTCTTGGTCTTAGTTTTAAGCTCTGAATTCTGTAGGCCTCTCAAGATTCTGATTCATGTGGTGAACTTAGACAAAACGAAATCTGAGCCTTGTTGATGACATATTTATTGAACTGCAAAATTTCTGATCCCCAAATCAGTAGCTGTCTTTTGAATCTCTGATCATGTGTATGCATGCATGTTTGGAAATGATAAAAACGTGTGAATCTGGATAGTTTTTTCTTGTTGAAACTCACTTTCATACATTAGAAATGTAAGAATAAACCACGTATTAGATTGCAAAGTATGTGATGAAAGCAAGGGCGATATCTTACTGTGCATCGTAATGGCAGGAGGTTCTGTTATGTCACGGCAACCCACCACGATGAATCTGTTCCCGTGTGAAGCTCCGAGCAAGGATTCGGTGGCGGCCCAAGACATCAAAACGAAGAGTTTGTTTCCTCGGCAGCCGAGTTTTTCCTCTTCCTCCTCCTCTGCCCCCAAGGAAGATGTCTGTAAGATCACAGATTCTCAGTAAGTTGTTGTCTGTAACTGGCGGAAGAGTTATCTGATCTGAGAAGTTTACTCTTGTCTCTTGACTAATTATGTGTTTTCTTGAACAGATCTGTGATGCCGGAGTCTCAGACCGCTCAAATGACGATATTCTATGGCGGGCAAGTGATGGTGTTCAATGATTTTTCGGCTGAGAAAGCCAAGGAGGTCATGAAATTGGCGGGCAGCGGCAAGAGCCACATGGGTTTCAAGAATCAAACCGAGACTATGAGCGCCGGTCATCATTGCCCGAATCCAGTCCCTAATACCGGAAATAGCTTAACACAAGAACCATGTCAACCTTTCGCAACCCAAATTGGCTGTGGTAATCTCCCTCGGCCCTTTTTTTTCCGTTCTTGGCTTCGGGCTTTTGGGCACTATTGTAAAGGTCTAACTAACAATGAAGCTATATGTTTGATCCCTTTTACAGAACTTCCAATTGCTAGAAGAGCTTCGCTCCATCGGTTCCTGGAGAAGAGAAAAGATAGGTACGTGCTTCCGTTACCGAAATGATCCGTAACCAAAAACCTACATTCATATTCAGTCGGAAATATATAATAAGAAGGGATCAGCGCTAACCGTGTAATGCGATCGTTACAGGATCACATCAAAGGCACCTTACCAAGTAGGCGGTCCGGACGAACCTTTCGACAAGCCTTCGACCGAAGACAAGCCCTCCTGGCTCAGTTTCGCGGCTCCGAAACCTCGATAATTGTTAAAACTCAAGCGTCAGGCATGAATCTGTCTTAAATCACTCGTTTTGTCTGCTCAATTCATCGCAGAACTCATACATAAGCCTGTCTGTATGTATGTATGTAGTTTCAGTTCTCAGGTCTACATCGTTAGATATGTCTAACCTCTCTTTGGATCTCAATATTAGCTTTTTATGTAACTAAATTTTGAACGAATCGACGCTTTAATTTCATCGCCCATATGTATTTGTCTCGCCTTAATTTCAGGTTTTTTTTTACTGTTTTTTGTGTACGGATTCACAAGTGCATGTCTTAAAACTTCTAATTTTAATAACATTTTCTTCTCCATAGTTTTTTTTTTTTGTCAAATTTCATCAACATTTTGTCAAGTTTTTTTTCCTACTTTTTAAATATGCATTAAATTGTCTGAAATATAATTTCTGCTGATACGTTGATTTTCTTTTTGTTCAGATTAATATTCGGTATTACTACTCGTTGATGCGCCGCGGGCTAATCGGCCATAAAACTTGGATCCACGTTTTGTTAAATTTTGTAATTTTTTTTTAAATTAATTGATTGATGTCGCTTCTATTACAATTAACCATAATGTGGCTTTTGTGGTAGATTTTTGTAAGATCTCCATTACAATTATGCCTTCTCCACTTGGAGGTTTTTGTTGGCCCATGCAAATATATTCTTAAATTAAAGAAAGCAGACTATGGTTTAAAAAATAAACACACTTCATGATGCTCTCATTCCCCCATGCTTTTAGTGAATCCACGCTACTCGCTTTTTCACGGTTCTTGTCCTTCATTTAATCTTTCTTTTCAGTGATATCGTTATCTTTAGAAATATTAAAACATGAAAAAAAAAGAAACATTAAAACATTTAAAAAATAGTAAAAATTGTGATAAACCAAGATATTTCTTTTAAAATAAAAATAATTCGTTTTCCTCGGACATGGTTCACCAAGAGCCAGGCAGATGAGCAAAACGATGAATGCTTTGTTAGTTAACATAACCGTCTGTTATAGAAAACATCTCACAGAAACTTTGCTCCTCTCTGTCACATTCTCATTTACAGTTTACAAAAAAAAAAAAAAAAATTATATAAATTCTTTGTAAGGTTAGACAATAATAATCCCTATGCATGCAGCTTTTTTTTCGCCTTTCTATCGGTTCCGTTTTATCTGTTGAACGATGCGGCGGAAGTGTCGTCGTAGTGTACTTTCCACGCGTTCCCGCTCTCCGTGCCGCTACAAGCTTGGATCGGGACGGGGATGGCCGCAAGGTCGCCGTCCAAACTCATCTGCTGCACTTCCGCAGACGACAGTATCTTTATGTTTTGGACACAGTTCACAAATTCCCTGAAAACGTGCAAAAAGTCGATACGAGAAATGATATTAGACTCTCTTTTGAGGTTTTCATATTGAAAATCGGATAAAAAAACTGCCGTTATTAAGCTCTCGTTTCTTATTTTTCGAATAGGAAACGACTTGATCAGACGGAAAATAACAAACTTACTCCCAAGGATCATCGCCGACGAGCAAGATATCGTTCTCGTGATCTGTGTAGACGAGTTTCCAGTCAGAGGTTTGTGGATCCTCGAGCTGCCCCTCGATCCCAAACATCCGTGCAAGATCATGCCTGAGTTCGTCGTAGCCTCTGTACCTAGTCACGTCTATCGATCTTCCCACCGACCCTCGTTTTTGAACCTTCAAGGGTTAAAGCAAATATTACATTTATAATACAATGTGCCAGGCTCCAAATCTGAATATATGTAGGACCGAATCAAGATAAACATATAGACGATGGCGAAAAAGAACGAACCTTGGTGTATGTCCTCATTCGTTGAGCCTGGTTGGCCCATAAACCCGAATTCAGAATGGCGGAGTCGTTGATGCCAACGTCATTGGAGCACCCGGGTTTCAAGGGAATGTTCGGAATGC
>NW_010960187.1:2524511-2528997 GCF_000463585.1 Tarenaya hassleriana | reverse complement strand
GTAATGCCGAACGACTGAGAACTTATCCCAGCACTCGATAACTCAGTCTCGATGTCTCTAGGTGTGCCGCCATAGTTGTTGACTAAGTTGTGGAAATCCTTTTGAGAATACAAAGCATCAGGGGTTACCCCATCAAAGTTCCCAGCATAAGGCAGGTTATGTCTAGGATGTGATTGGACATCGCCCTCGAGACCGAATGACGGTAGGGAGAAATTCTGCGGGGCAATGGCGACATCCGGACAGTATGTTGTTCCAGATGTGGACACATCTACCTGATCCGCCATTGTTGCTTTATACTTGAACTGCTCCTGTTTGATACGACCGTCCGTTTTGGAATAAAGCTCTGGAACATGATTACTTGCAGGCAGGAAGTTTGATGCTGAGACATGTACATTGTTGTTGGCGGAAGGCGACGTCGAGCAAGAAGGAGCTTCCCCGTCTGTTTGACCAGAATGCGTTCTGACGGGAATAATTGCTTTATTCATCTGTCCTTGTGACTGGCTCACCGTTACTGGCGGAGGTTGCATGAACGTTGTTGAAGTCGAGAAGTTGTTACCATTTGCTGGTTGTTGAATCTGAGGCAGCAGCATTTGATGGTTTTGTGATTGATGCAGTGATGAACTTACTGGAAGAATCAATTGTTGTTGTTGCTGTTGTTGTTGTTGCTGCTGCTGCTGTTGCTGCTGTAGCTTCTGCAGAAGTTGCAATTGAAGTTGTTGCTGCTGCTGCTGCTGCTGCAAGAGATTTTGTTTCGACAACTGTTGATTTTGCGGTTGCTGAGGATTCGGGGATGAATGCAAAACAGATTGAACATGCTCTTGCTGGCTTCTCAGTAACTGATTACTGTTCTGCTGCTCCATCTGCTGCTGAAACTGAAAGTCTTGTCCTAATGATGTCAGCGGAGACGATCCCTTATTCCCCGAAAACAAGTTATTCTGATGTGTCTTAGACCCACTAGAGAGCAATGCCTGCTGCTGAATCTGAGTCTGAGAAAATCCATTAGATTGATGCACGGTGTGACAAGGCACTTGGCTCGAGCCAACGACCAAATTGCTGACTGAACCGGGATGAGCCCCTTGTTGCTGCAGGTGTTTCTGTAGTTGCTGCTGTGGCTTTGGCTGTTGCTGTTGTTGCAGCTGGCTGATATGGTTGGCCACTCCACCGTTGGGTTTGCTGAAATGGGCGTTCGGAGATTGAAAGTTCAACAGCTTAGATGCGTCGTCAGACCCGAAATTATTCGGCAGATTATATGACGAAAGCCTGGATGGAAACTGAGTAGTAGCAGCCGACAAAGGGTTGGTCTGCTGCATGTTCATCCACTGAACCAGGCTTAAACCAGGGAACATTGAACTCTGCCCATCTTTCATCCCACCATATTCATCTCCTAACCATGGCATTGCTCGTCTGAAAGCATTCTCTATGTCCAACTCATCGTCTGCGCGAAAAAGAAAAAACAATGACGTTATCGACCATAAACTTGTCATTGTTATATGTAGGAAATGAATTCAATTCAGAGTTGAAAGAGCGATGAATGTTAAAACCTAGCATCCCGGGCTGCCTTGGAAACTTGGGTCTGAAAAACGGAGGAGGGCAGATGTAGAAAGGAGTTATGACGGGTTCGATGTCCCAAATGGAAACACGGCTTGGTCGATCTCCAGCCGTTGATTCATCCCATCCGACCTGTTCAACCGTACGAGTAAGTAAACAAAGCCAGGAGTTATTACTGCATCCATACAGATGAATCCATCTAACGTGCACAAGAAAATCAACTGAAAAAATCGGTATTAGGATGATAGGATCATATTCATACCTGGAGGTTGCGCCATTGCGAGTTTTTCCATCGGACGGGATCCAAGTCAGAAATACCGGTTATCGTACCCATATATCTACGGACCCCGCAGTCCTCGGTCTCGAACAACATCCGGAACCGCATCCCCAGAGATACTTGGGTATACATGGCTTTGTTGTACTTGGCTAAGGGAACTACAAACTCCGACGGGCTCGCTCTACATACATATATTCCGTGATCAGTTCATTACATAGACCTTTTCCTCGCTTAAACTACAAACACTTAACCAAAATATTGAAGGTTACCTCGGATTGTAGAATATAGTAAAGGGGCTATTATTGGCAGCGGCATGAGCTGCCGCTGCGAGAATTCCGATATGCATACTGTCGCTGGATATGAGTGACGAAGAAAGAGCCGGTGTTTGTCTGCTTGCACGTCGTATACCCAAAAGCAGCTGTGACTTTTCATCTCTGCGGCGAAAAAACATTGCAAAAACTTGGCTAAAGGTGTTTTTACCGAAGTAAAAAAATCTGCCCGTAAGAGTTTTTTTTCCCTCGTACCTTACGAACAACACTGAATCACCGGCGAAAAGCCTTTTCGTGCTGACAAAGACACTCCAGCCTGTCGTGAGCAAGTGCCTTTTCGGTTGGCCTGAAAACACAGAGAACCGGTTCGAACAGATTTAGGTTCATTGTTCAAGAAAGCCATGAGATCGGAGCAGTTTCTTCTTGAACGGTGAAATACCTCGGTAGATATGCCTGAAATTCCACGTATTGTCATGTAAATCTTTAGCTACGATCTCTTGTGCGGGCGGTTGCATCGAAAAATCCTGTTTTTTTTTTTGCATCTTCATGGTTAGAAATGGAAAGAATTGCAGAACAAACAGACGTCAAGAAAAAAAGGGAGAGACGAGTTCTTGGCGTACGAGAGGAGGGAATATTTTCTCAGCTGCTCGACGTGGAACAGAGAAACCGCCGTGGGTGCTGGTGTCACTGGCTGTAAGAATCTTGCAGAAAAACTCTGTAGGTTGCCTGTTCTGTTTCAGACCCATGTCGGACGCTAGCAATGCTTCTTTATCGTACTGCATATCCGGACATCAGGCAAAATCGGTATAAGCTTCCATATGCATAGACGAGAAACCCGAAAAGATCATAAGAATTCAGAACCAAAGGCGTCACCTTATTCACAGGCTGAAGAGTCATCTGTGCATAGACTTCATCAGTTTCAGTGTCAGCCTGATTCAGAATTCACACAATCAAATCAGTTCTTCTCCTATCTCTCTCTCTCTCTCTCTCTGTCCAAGAAATGAGTAGGAATCGATGCAAGAACAGAAAATGAGGGGAAGAACCCATAAAAAAGGGACAGAATCAGTCAAGAAAGGGAAGGCATACATGCAACGTAACATTGTGAAGCAGACAAATCAATTTGGAAGGAAGATTCGGGTAGCTCGGGATGAAATCCGCCTGTTTCTGCATCGATGCCGCAACCTGAAAACCCGAAGATCAAGAGAATATCATGAAAGAACAATCGAAACAAGCCTTTGAACGATCGAAAAGAATCTATGTAACATATACTTGCTCGCTGTGGCCCTGAGGGAAGTAAACCACGAGACTCCCGACGGGAGGCAATGAAACCAGAGGTCCAGCGCAAGCATGCCATAGCTGCGAATTGATGGGTTTCCTCTCTCCTGTTCGTCAAGAAAAAAATCCCACAAAGGCATTTTCTTTACAAAATATCATACAATAGACGTAAAACAGACACATCAAACTCTGCTGAATCAAGATCGACATCAAGACAAGAACCAAAATCCTATCTGTTTCTTTATGTCTGTAAACGAAAGAAGCATAAGTTCATTCACATGGGGGTGGATTCAGTTAAAATCAGTAAAACGAAGATTCTTGTGTTACAAGTAAATTCATACGTCTCCCTTTTGGAGATTTTTCCAAGCCTGAGAATCTACAAGAACAATTTAAAAGAAAAATCGGCGTCATTTATGTGCATCCAAGCAATAAATGCGCATAAATTTAAAGAACGGGGGTACTTGTTGGGGTCAAACACCAGAAACCCATTAAATCTATCAAACCTTTGAATCCAAAAAAAAATTGAAATGCAGATAAGAAAGTAGAGCAAAAGACATCTAAAGAAGAGAAAAACAAGAGCCCAGATCAAGACGAAGAAAGCTCGCAAGAACATAAAAAAAACGACCGGAAAACAGAGAACGAGAAAGAAGCTTGAAGAAACAAAACAAAAGAGTTCAAATAGAGGAGCAAATAAGAGCCCTCACCTTCAGTAGAATTGGGCAAAACTCCATTTGATGGAGCCTTCATGTTTTTGTTTTATTTTCCGGGAAAAGTTTGAGACTTTCGCAGGAAACAAGCGGAACTCTCACAGAAATCAAATCCTGATTTCTCTATCACCGAAGGGGATTTTTTTTATATAAAAAAACGAAGAGGAAGAAGAAGAAAGGAACCCAATAGTTGAAAATTTGGCTTTCTAAACAAAATCATTCACTTGGTGAAATCAAAAGACATAGGCATGAGAAACAAAGGGTTTTCCTCAGCTCATGCGAGGAATTAAGCTTTAAAGCATCTGAGCTTTTTAAGGTACAAAAAGCTTTGAAATTTTTGGTGCTTCTTCATATGCTGCGTTTTTTTTTTTAAATTTCATTTCACTTTTTTTTTTTTTTTTTTTTTTTGG
>NW_010960187.1:2513227-2524324 GCF_000463585.1 Tarenaya hassleriana | reverse complement strand
TTTTTTTTTTTTTTTTTTTTTTGAGATCTCAGCCGATTGGGATCGGATACATGCGGAAAGAGCAAATCTATTTTATGCCCTCTGACGTGGCACCCCACTAGATGCCTTGTACTTGTGGGTCCCATTCTTTTTTTTTTTTAATTTCTCTTAGGTATTGATTGTATATTTATCGCATTATTAACTTTGTATTAAAGGGAGAATATTCAAAAACAGAGCAAATACAGTTTTATAACTCTTATCTCAAAGTAAATCTCGGAAAGAGCAAATCTATTTTATGCCCTCTGACGTGGCACCCCACTAGATGCCTTGTACTTGTGGGTCCCATTCTTTTTTTTTTTTAATTTCTCTTAGGTATTGATTGTATATTTATCGCATTATTAACTTTGTATTAAAGGGAGAATATTCAAAAACAGAGCAAATACAGTTTTATAACTCTTATCTCAAAGTAAATCTCGGAACATGAAAACTGTTATTTGAATAAAAAATTTATATCTAAACGGTCGAAAATTAGAGATAAGTTTCGGATTAATTTTTATATACTGCTTATTGTATATAAATTATTTTAAAAAAAACTAAAAAGATTATATATTCGACCACTTAGATAAAAAAAATACGATATAAAATACTATTGTTATAGTTTTATAATCTCACTAACCATTGAATATGAACCTGTGACGTATTTGGATACATAAAATGTACTTTCTAGCATATCATAAATCTAGTGCGACATTATCAAGGAAAACAGATTAATTACTGTTGTAACTCTTTAAACACCTAAATTTTAAGGATTTACTAGAGCACTTTGTATCTAATGCCAATAACAGTGATGAAAAATCTCGAATATTAGTTTGATTTTGTTTGGTTATTTTAAGATTTAGATTTATCGATTTTAGAATAATTATATTTGTTTAATTTTATGTCGGGTTAAATTTCTTTTCAATGCGGCTTTCAAATTCAAAAAATTTATATGCTAAAATGATTTTTTACTTTTTCTGGTTTTCATATTTCGTTCGGATTAGATTAGTTTGAATTAATTAAAAAAATCATTATTGATCTGTTTTTGAGAATTTGTCTAATATACAAATTTATTTGGATTGGTTAAATAAATGAAAATGAAATGGTCACCTCATTTTATGCAGTGTGATAGTATATTAGTAATATAAGATTGAACAATTCAAGCTTAGCCCTCGTCTTTGATATATGAAACCGATTATTATCACAGTATCAAAATCTACATAGGATTTAAAAAAATGTCAAACGTTAATATTATTTAGGGAAGAAGGGGCATAATTTTTCTCAGGAAAAATTAAATTTGACGATATTTTCTAGCTAATTAAAATATTAAAAGTTCAAAGGAAATTAGGATTAGGTTTGGCGGATGGTGTAAAGATTTAGGTAACTAATCCAACTTTAGTTCTTAAAAAAATTTAAAATTAAGTTAACACGAAAAGTGGTCCCACTTTTTTATTTTTTAATGTCGAGATTCTTTGTTACAGCTTCTGTAATATTTAAAAACAATTAAAGTTTATATGAGGGCAAAGAAAGCAATTAAAATTTATTTGATCAAGGACAATTAAACTGTTAACAACAAACTTTTTATATAAGTTAATATTATATATGGATATTTCTATTTTAGTTTAGTTTATTTTAAAAAAATTATATATTCAATTTTTATATCGAATTTTATATCGATTCAAATTCTAATATAACTAAATTAAAATTTTTCAATAAATAACTGTTTATTTGGTATAAAAAATATTGTTTTCAATTTGATTTGGATTACTAATGTATATTATTTCGTCGAATTGGATTTAGTTTTATACGAGAGTTCTGAAATATCACCTGAAAATAAAACATCAATAAGGTTAGTGAAGACATCGGAAATAGGTAAGCTTTTTTTTTTAATAAAAAAATTATAAATAATTTTCTTGCTTTAATAATATTCCTTTTCATACGCAATGGTTCTCCCACTAGCCGCAAAAGCAGGAGAACTTCACATGTTTTACAGAGCTACGGACATCATTATACTCCAATTAAAGCTAAGCCTCATGTGTAATAATTAGTTTTTTTCTGGGAATAATAATTAATTTTCCATTAAACTTAATAATTGGGGAAAAGAACTTCAACGTATTGTTTTATTCTAATTCATTTTTTTTATATTTCTTTTCAAAGTGCTTTACAATTAATCTAGACAGGAGTAGTTCCCGACTTTCAGCTCTACGTATATGAAAATGCTTTTGGACCTTCCAATTTCAAAACAATATTTTATTTTTATAAATATTTCTTATTCTAAGGAAACATGTATTAATCAAACTTAGAGAAACTATAAAAAAAATGTTCAACGTTGATGGATATTCTGTGGGTCTAACATTATTCCCTCAAATTTAAAATAAAAATAAATTTCATCAATGATTTTTTCTTAAGGTATTATTCTTTGGTCATTTGAAGTCAACATGTCAAGAAAATTATCGCTCCACACATCAACATTAGCGCTTATATTTCTCTTTAACATAACAAATTGCAAGTCTTTGAAAGAAGAGAGAGAAATAAAATGAAACTAACAAAGCTAAATAATTGGGTTATCCGAAATTTAATTAGAGTTTTATATACAAATTAAATTATAAAAATTTATTTCCCGAACCTCTCTTATGAAAATTTATAGGTAAAAGCCAAAGCGTTCATTTGCCTATATTTCGTTAGCATTATGCAAAGGTTTTGGCTCGAGTGTGTTACATAGAGAGAGAGGAGGAAGAAATCTTCCCTGTCGGAAAGACTCTGGCAGAAGTAGATGGTCTCTAAGGGTAAATATGTCTTTTTATCCTTTGCTGGTTGATAAATTAACGAGGGGGGAAAGGATCGTTTTGTAAGCTCTGGTGTATAAAAGATGGGTTTGGGGAAGAAGCTTCACTTTCCTTTTGCGAGTTTCTTGGAGCTACTATAGACGTACGCACGCAAATATTATACATTATATACGTATACGTGTGTAGACAGATAGATACACAGGAGTCTGTGCACGTGAGTGTAAGTGCCCGTGCACGTGAGGAGTTGCAGATGATGTCGGGAGGGGCAAACTCAAGATTCCGACCGAGTCTTCGGGTTTTGCCAAATGGGTTTTGCTTGGTGAGTGGCTCTGCCTTCTCCGGTTTGGCTTCTGTCTACTGCCATTCTCCCATCTTGTCTCTTCGTACGGACTCTGTCTATCTGTTATTACGTAACCCAAAACCAACATTTTCTATTTTTTCTTTATTTTTTATGCAGTAAAATTGATCGATGAATTATCGAAGTGATTACTAAACTTTTCTTATATGGAATGTAGAGACAATTTTGGAGGAGAAACTATAGGATATCACTCTATCTACAAAGAAGTAGATAATGATTTAGATTTTTTTTTTAAATCAATTTAGTAAAAATGGTATTCTATTGTTCAAATGGTGTACATGTATATATAATATGTATGTATTCTAGAAAATAGATTTTAAATTTAAAGTTTTATAAAATAAATAAGAATTTGATTATTAGATTGCATGCTTTTGTTTTTCATAATAATATTTGTTTCCAATTTATATGGTCAATCAACATAAACTATTAACTTTTTTTTAACATTGTTTTCTGTTATTTTTGGTCTATAATCTTTTCTTTATTAGAGACGTATCAACATGTGATATAGTATATTATTTCTCTTTGATATAAATAATGACACTGACTGAAATATTTTAAAACTATATGTAAATTTGAACCCTTAATTATATAACACTTTAATACGTGTGAAACTATCATAAATATTATCTTCTTTTAAAACTATGTATATCAAAATAATTTTCAATAAAATATTACTCAGAGAGATTTTAAGGGGGGAAACCTAAGAAAGGCTATTTACGTACGTGTTTATGAATTCGTTATAAATAAAACTCTTTCAACGACAGATTCTAGAAATTGTATTTTCCAATGTTACGTGGAAGATATTCTTGTCTATGTACTAACATTTGACATGTTTAAATAATAACTCGTCATCATTTCATCATAATGGTTTCCAATGATACTGAGAAAATAAAATATATCTAACATCTAGCATGAGGCATGCACATAATTGATTCCCTTACATGAAAATATGATGATGATGATGATGATGATGTGAGACATGTCATGTCGAAACACTATACATCTGGCGATAAAATTTATATCACTGCAAATTTCCATTCGCGTGAGGCCAAACTCTGTCGAGTGAGTTATAGCTTTCATGAATGTGAGTTCATTTTTGTCCACAAAGAACATCTCACAAAAGTAAATCGTACAGTTGCGGTGTGTGTATATATGTGGTGAATACCAAAATCTGCATATATATACATATATATATATATATAATAAATGAATGAATATATAAATACATACATATATATATGTACATATACTAATTATTTTTATAATGCTATTTTTTAAAATATGGGAAAACATGTGGCTCTTGGTAACAAGTATATGATTGGATAAAATTATAATAGACGGTCAACCTCGATTGCTCCAGTATCGAGAGACAGCTGCACATGTGAGTGATTGCGGACACACATAGCTACATACATTTCATTTACTTACAATTTACAAATATAATTGTTTTAATTTATTTATATAAGATTTATTTATTTTATTTAAATATTTTGGTATTCCGTTTAAAGAGTTTCGGATGTAAAACATTTTCTTTTGAAAGATTACTTCTGTTTCAGTGCATGGATGAAATGTTGGATGGATGAAATGTTGTGAATAATCTAGTTATATATTTTCTGTAAAAAAATAAAAATTTCAAAATAATTGAATTTTATATTTTCTTTATATATTGGTTATTTTAATATAAAAATTATGGTAATAATATATAAACTCATAATTGCTAATTTAAGTAATGATTTTAAACATCCAATTATTTAATCTGAATTGTTAATTTTTATTCATTAAGAATCAAAATTTATCAAATAGAATTGAATTGATTGCGGCACACGTGCATATGTGACATATGCTCTGTGTAAGATCATATGATTTACCTTCTAAATCTAAATTGGCGGTAGATTAGCAATTTGATGATCATGAGTAGGAGTAATCATCTTAATTTATATAATTTTAATTAAGTACATAGTTAAACTATTGAGACAATTTCTTGTTGAATATAATAAAGATAATGAATAGACCCTAGCTAGTGCCTTTTAATTATAAATTTCTTATAAAAATATGAATCACCCGCTTCATACACTATCTCAAATCATATATATGTATATATATAGTAGTGTGCTTTAATGGATGGAATCTTAAAACAAAACAAAAACGAAAAAACCTAGGAAACATATATAGAACAATGAAATGTTATAAATTAACGATAAATCTCCACTTTTTTTTAAATGATATAATTACTATATTCCAATATATGACCGGAAATGAACTATGCATGGCATGGTAAAATTAAAATGCATGTTTTTCATAAAAACTCGCACTTGAAAATATACTATATGCACACATATATATATAAATAGGGTTATATATGAACACCATTTCATGTCCAACATATATATATATATTATATACTATACGAACTAACTAATACATATGAACATAAATGATTGACACTATATATAAAACTTGTAATCTTCATGGCTAATCATCAGCATGATTTTCACAAACATACAAAAGTATACATTACATGTTTCGATATGAACTATTACAAAATTTCATTCAGATTCAATTAACTATTATATCTTTTCAGATAATGATTCTATATTGGATATATGAACCTTGGCTAGCCTAGGAACAACCAAACCAATTAACTATTAAAACACGAAATCAAGTGAACTTAGTTCTGATGCAACGAGAGAGAGAGAGAGAGAGAGAGAGAGAGAGAGAGAGAGAGAGAGAGAGAGAGAGAGAGAGAGAGAGAGGACATGCAATTAAGTTCGGTTAGGAAACCGAGTAAATAAAGCGGAGATTGTGCGACAAGACCCAACTACCGTGGCTTGTCAGTCATCAACAAAGAATCTTACTGTCACATTTACACATCGTTTCTCCAATATCTTTATTTTTTGATAGCAGACAAATTTCTTTTTTTTTTAAACAAATTAAAAATGTGATTCTTTTTTTTTAATCTGCAAAATTAAGTTGAGAACCCTAAAATTAATGGAAGGGGGGGAAAAGACTGTCTGCCACATGCAGTGGTTTTCCTTATACCTTCAGGACATAACATGTTTCTCATGAAATATACTGTTTTGTAACCAATGTGATTTAATATTAGAATAGTCGTCGCATATAATACGTATGCAAGATTACGATTCTTTCATGTTTTGGGGTTTGTGGATTGAATGAATCACAAGACTTGGCTACTATTCGCCGTTTATAATCTAACATAAAGAAATGGGCTTATAAAAAAAATTATTTCAAATGTAATATGAGATTAGAATAATCCATTTCTGTTATTTTTCGGGTTTAGGTTTATGGTTTCAGAAAAAAAAAATATATATCATCGATTTTATATCGTGTTTCTATTCGGTTTATAATGTGTTTGGGTTCTCGTTCTACCCGAAATTAAAGATATTTATATCTTAAAAACATCTTCATTTTCATTATGTTTTCTGTAATTATTTTTTATAATCGTCGTTATTTTTTTGCCAGTCTGTCGTTTGAGTTTATGCATACATAGGTCTGAACCCAAAAAGAAAAAAAAAATTATATTCCCGGATTTTCTAGAGATTATTTTTTAAGAAAATTTACAATTTTATCTTTAATTAAAAACATCTAGCTAACGTCAGTAATAATATCGTGAATATGATATAAATCCATTTCTCTATTTATCTTTCACATTTTTCAAAAATTATTTTACCAAAAAAAAATTACGAAAAAAAATGTAAAACGTTATTTATTTAGGAATGGAGGGAGAACAATAAAATTGATGCAATTAGCTCAATGAAAAAATAGATAGAAGAATGCATAATAATGGAAGAATGATAGATAAAATACTAAGGGTTCGATATTTGCTGTCTTCAAGAAACGGATATTGATAATATTCAAAACCCTAAAAACCCACGTAGCTTAGACTCAACATGGAGGGAGTACGACGGTCGAAATGAT
This sequence comes from Tarenaya hassleriana, assembly GCF_000463585.1. NCBI lineage: Eukaryota > Viridiplantae > Streptophyta > Magnoliopsida > Brassicales > Cleomaceae > Tarenaya > Tarenaya hassleriana. The sequence goes on along the minus strand of NW_010960187.1, from coordinate 2,517,229 downwards.
TAAGCAATAAATTAATCACTAAAATATAGAATCAATTTAACACACGAAATTATGCAAATATATATATGTTACCGTGTGTAATGTGTATGCGTGTGTGCATATGCTATGCTATGTCATGGAGGAGCATGGGAACAAACGGAATGATTCTGTGTATGGATATTCCATGGCGAGTGGCGTTAGACATGCAAATGGAATGATCCCATGTTAGGTATGCACATGGCATCACTCGACATGCCACCGGTTCCGCTTTCTCACATTCATTATTACTTATTTAATTAGTACTTTTTATTTTTTGTTTATGGTTAATCGCCACTCATTTAAGTTCGTTAAAAATAATTAAATCCATTTTTATTTGATTGTTTCGAATGACTAATTAATTACCTTTTGTGAAAAAAATATTGTAATTAGTGTATTCTTAATAAAAGTTATTTATAGATCCGTTAAAAAAATTCATGTAATATTTAAATTAAAGAAAAATGATGTAAATCAATTTTCCAAATAATAACGTCGAATAATGTATTTTTTAAATAAAACTCATTATGATTCATATTCCACCAAAAGAAACATATCTTGAGAATTTAGCATTTCATTGGGCATTATACCTATGTTTGATTGGATACTACTAAAGTTTTTCAACAATTTGGTGGTATATATTCGATTGTTAACTAATTAGGAAAATTCAATTAAATAATTTGAACACACAAAAAATATATATTTGGGTTCATTCAGATCAATTTGGATGTTTTTTTGAAAAATATTGCTTTATTTTTGAAATATTTTCGGAATTGATTTGTTATTTTTTTTTATGTAAAGATAAAAAGAGAGATGGATTTACATAATATTCACGATATTATTATTTTGATTGAAACATTCACCGACCAATGCGGCGTCGTTTGCACTTGCCCTACAACATTTGCTTGGCATTCAATCTACTTCGAACAAAATTATATATATCAGATGATGCATTTATTGTTCTCTGTGTTTCTGTCTGGTTTTGTAATAATCTCACAAAAGTCTGCATTTTTTTTACATTTCTTTTATATATATATTTCAATGTCTGTCTCATTATTTCTCTCTATATGGAAAAGATGGTGATTCCGGCTTCACTTCGCTTTTTTTTTTTAAAAAAAAATCGGATTTAGGATTTTAAAATATTGAAAATCTATATCAGATTATGTACAGTTGCCAGCAAAATCTAACGAGTTCAAACTATGTGCACTTGTATGCGTGCAGTTTTAACTTTTATGTTAATTATAATTTTAAATATGATATACAAGTGTAAAAAAGATTTTATTTTGATTGAGTTACCATAAATAAATTTTCACTTAAGTATATATATCGATGATTTTCAAAATAAATAAAAAAAGATAGATATGAAAATAGATCAATCATAGACAAAACAATAAATTGAACGAGTCCGTAGAAAAGGATCGGTCGGTGTTTGATGAATAGAATCCACTAAGGTCCTTTGTCACCAGGTGTCCTCTATGTGCTTTCTTTCGCTTCTCTCTCTCTCTCTCTTTTTATTTGTGTAATTATTGTTTTATTCCAAATAAAAAATACAACCCAAAAAAATACAAATAATTTCTGAAACTAAGAAAATTTGTTTTATAGTCAAAATTATGGAACAAAAAATTTTGGTATTTTTTGGGAACCATACCATTCAAAATTTTCGAATAGTATATTTTTTTATAGAATCGAATTTTTTGGAACCAAATCGAACGAACTAAATTTTATAAAATTTCTGAAAAACTATTTTTTTTTAAGAAAATCTATATTTTTTTAATAAAAACCGATAATAGAAATAAACCGAACCGAATAATATATGAGTACTAATTTGATACAAATTTTAAAATACCGAATAAATTGTTTATGAACTAAACCAGTAAAATTCTAAATCGAATCCCTAAATATCACCCTTAGACAGAACCGTGGCTTCTGGTCAGAATGTTGTTCTCAAACAAAAGATTTAACATAAATTTTGTAAACCCTAAAAATCCAAATATAAACATAACCAAACTCTCATCCACCCTAATTATCGACACTTGGAAGTCTAAAAGCATATTTGATGAAATAAGCAATCTTTATTACGTTATTTAAAATTTGCATGCATAAAAGTTGTTTTTGTCGAACTAACATTATAAGACATTTAATGCTTATAGAATGATACATTTATATTATTCGATTTATTTCTAGGAATGTACAATATTTTTCCAATTTTTGTTTTCGTTATGGTATGTTCACTAGTTTATATCTATGTTGACCGTTTAATATTATCTTAATAAAATAAGCCACATGTCATCCACTAACATTAACCAAAAAAAAAAAACTAGATTCTTCTTTCGGTGTTGTTGCAAGAAACAATTTAAATGCTGCCTTCAATATCTAATGCCCCCACTAATGTTCAATCAAAGTCAGTTTTATACGGAATAAAATTTGTTGCTGACATTAGGAATTAGGAATGTTTATATAAAAAAAAATCTTTAATTTCATGGGTCAAGGCCTCAATAACATCACCCTGCTAAGTAGGGGTGGCCATTTCGGGTTTCGGTTCGGTTTTTGATTCGGTTATTTCGGGTTCGGTTATTTCGGTTATAAAAAAATCATACCCAAACGGTTATATAGATTTAATCGGTTCGGTTCAGTTCGGTTTCAGTTCGGTTCGGTTCGGTTTTTGCACAATAAAATTATAACCAAACGGTTATATTTTTCGATTTATTCGGTTCGGTTTTAGATCGGTTCGGTTCGGTTATGATATATTTTTTTAAAAAAATTATTAATCTTACATAAATTTAAAAATATCTATTTAAATAAATGCACAAAATGATTAATCATGTAAATTAAAATTATAAAAAAATCTAAAAACTTCAATAATTAGGATAAAAATTAAAAACATTATATTTTATGGTTTATTGGTGTGAAATATATAAGGTTAAAAGTGAAGTATAAAAAAATAATACTAATAATAATGAAGATAAAAATTAAAATATTAAAAAAACTCAATAACCGTTCGGTTAACCGCGGTTATTCGGTTATTAACCGAACCGAACCGAACCCGAACAGTTATTCAACTTCCTCAACCGTTCGGTTATTAAGCAAATAACCGAACCAAACCGAACCACTCTTATTCGGTTATTCGGGGCCACCTCTAGTTGCTTTCTTTTGACTCAACTAGTTACTGCTAAGGCCCATTACATTGCCCAATATCTTAAAAGTTTGCCAAAAATATACCTTTGAATTATGGAAAAAAACAATCTTCCCCTGATTTATAAAGTGAAAGCAAAGAGCCTTCATCCCAAAATAGTCAGAATCAGGCTATGATCAGTCACAGGTTCACTCAGATTAGGCAATTTTGATTGTATTGCAAGTTAAAATGGCGGAAGAAGGACCAATAGAAAGGGCTCAAAGAGATTTCAACAAGAAGAAACCAAAATGAAACATGAAGAAGCTCAAAGAACAAATCTCACAGCAACCAACTCTGTCATCCTCTAGTTTGGTCTTAAAGCAAATGCTTCAATGGCAAGATTTTTCCAACCATCGGAAGAAGTTTCCTCATCTCTCGTCGTTCTGTTCGTATCCCAAAACGGACGTAAAACTTGCGAAATACGGGAACTTCTTGTACAGTCTGCATGACAGAAGCAAGATGTTGATCTATATATCATATTCCTGAAATCATCAGTCTTGGTATGTTTTCTCATCGTCGGTCTAATTATCATATATTGATCCAAAGTTTCAAAATAACAAATATGTTAAGCTCAAGAATATGTCTCTTGTAAACTATTCACTATTCATTCATTCTTCTAATGAAAGGGGGAAAAAGTCCCATTAAGGGAATGGAGAATAAACTGAGGAAGATTGCATGTACCTTACGGCTGAGTTATACAGGCAGAGCTGGAGCACAAGCATGGACTTTCACTTCACTTGTAAGGCGCAAATATGATGGAAGAGTTGTGGCCACCAAACCCAAAAGAATTTGACAATGCCGCCTTAACGTTTAACCGC
>NW_010960187.1:2489027-2513217 GCF_000463585.1 Tarenaya hassleriana | reverse complement strand
CCGCTCTTTCTTTGGACCCACCAGAAGTTTTGTGTCCTGGTTCAATTTGTTATGAAACAGTACAAATTACCACTCTGCATTACATGATCTTTCGGTAATAGACTGCATTTCCTTACCACTCCTTCGTCTGGATTCTCGAGGTTGATATTTGGATGAACCCATCCGGTCCGTATTGCCTGTAGAGGACAACAGAGATTGGCATGATCATGAAGCAGAACGAGGAATTAAACATACCGTTATAGTTTTTATCCATTAAACGTGAACATTTTTTCTCCCAGAAAATACGATATTATACAGCATTTCCAGCCTTTTAGAAATGGGTAATGTCTCTTAAAGTTTAACAATTCATTACCTGCACGGTGGCGACAGCCTCTACTGCTCCAGCTGCTCCAAGCAAGTGTCCAACCATAGATTTTGTCGAGTTCACCTTCAGCTGCCAAAATTTTGATAGAGCTGGTAACAAAATCACAAATGCAGCCCGAAATAAATGTATTTAATCGAGGGGAGAACCAAACTCACTTCGGGGTTTTGGCCAAAACAATGAACAAGGGCTTGGTATTCCTTAAGGTCTCCAGCAGGTGTTGAGGTTGCATGAGCATTGATATAGTTTACATCTTCCCTGGAAATCCCGGCTTGTTCTAGTGCATTCTCAATGCATAGAATCACTCCAGCCCCTGCACATATTAGAAATCTAATTCAACGATAAGACAAGGCAACAAAGGAATCGAAAGAAAAGACTAAGAATATCAATTTTCAGCAACTAATGGAAGACAATTTCCAAATGTATGAACTTTATAGATGGAAAACAAAAACGAGAAGGCAACAAGTACGTCTACGCTACAATAAAAAGAGATAGTGGAATGTGTACTACCATCAGGCCGTGGCTCTGTCATGTGATACGCATCACATGTGAAACTCCCACCAAGAAACTCAGCATAGATAGTAGCTCCTCTTCTCTGGAAAACAAGAACAGATATATACACAAAACAACTTCCATAACGAAATATAAAAAAGCATTCACATGGGTTCAATGAGAAAGAAAGATATAAGAACGAAGGACCATAGCAAAGGCCACAAATTGCATTTGTATTGTCGCACTTTGAAGAATATAGGTTGACAGAAAGCACGAAGCAAAAACTGCAAAGCTATAAAGAATCATGCAAAGCTTTAAAGAATCAAGATCCACATTAACAATTGGGAAATTTTGACAAAATCATGTTTGCTCATTGGATAGGCGCATGTGTACCTTAGCATGCTCAAGTTCTTCCAAAAGCAGAACTCCAGCCCCTTCTCCCATCACGAAGCCATCTCGATTCTGTCTTTGCAGCCAAGATAAGTTAATAATTTTCGAACACAAAATGCAATCTTCTACCAATATTTTCTTCCAGCATTATTGAGAAACATGGAAAATCCCCACCCACAAAAGTTTCTTACCGCAGTTTGTACAAAACAGCCATGAAAATTTAAGGCAATAAAATGATCACCGGTTTTAGTAAAGAAGATGCAACAGAAAATTTTGGCACAACATAGAAGTAAAAATGAAAACAAAGGCACAGAGAATGAGAAGAGAAATTACACTGTCCCAAGGACGTGAAGCTTTGGCTGGATCATCATTCCTCTGTGAAAGAGCCCGACATGCCACAAAACCTCCCAAACCTGCAGTGATACACAAAAGATAAGATTTATAAAGGACCAACCCAGTTCGTCCCCGTCTAGTGGGGGTGCTGGGGAAGAGAATATACTAGGCCACCTTGCCCCTACATTTTAATGTAGAGAGGTGGATTCGAACCCGCGTAAGAACAAAATGTTCCAAACAAAAACAAAAGAGAAGCACGTTATATAAGAGAAAGAACATGTACCTATTGGAATAATAACGGAATCAGAGCCACCACAGAGCATTATATCCTAAACATTTTGGGGAAAAATAAAGTAAATGTTACATGGAAACAGAATCACATGAAAATACTGCAAGTTTGTTGACTAGCATGTTGAGAGCAGATTACATACAGCTTCACCTCTGATAATATGGTTTGCTGCGTTCAAAACACAGAAGTTACTTGTCGCACAAGCAGTTGAAATAGAATAGTTCGGTCCCATCCATCCCTAATTTATCATCACAAAAGAAATATCAATACTAAATTCATGGAGGTCATCAGAAATGAAATATCAATACTAAATTAAATCTGACCAGATCAATGGCAAGCATAGCAGAGCCCATGTTTGTTGTTGCAAAAGGTACACAAAATGGATTCATCTTCCGGTAGGAGATACTCAAAGCTTCAATCGCATCATTAAAGACCTGTTTCAAGATAAACCGTTTGGGAAATACAACAATTAGCAATACATTTCACAATCTCAAATTATATCTTTTCTGACTGTTTTTTTTAATGGAAAACATGGCTAGCAATCATATGAATATGACCCTCGAGCCAAAATTACCCCTGCATTTTTTTTACATGTTCAAACCCAAAAACAGGAAGGTACCTTCATGCCTCCCATTGCAGAGCCAATCAAAACTCCGCATTTAGTTTTGTCTAACCCGGCCATCACATCTTCAGTTATCCCACCATCAACCAATGCTTTCTTGCCAGCAGTTAAAAGATAGAGCATGAATTTGTCCATCCTTTTCGAAAGTTTCGGGGCAACCCATCCTTCGGATGAAAAATCTTTGATCTCTCCAGCTATTCTCTAATCAAAACGAAGAAAAAAACAGCCAAATCAAGTGCAATCCAAAAACACAAATGGAGATATTCATGGTAAGAGATGCCGAGAAGATGGTTACCGTTGGAAATTCAGAACAATCAAAATTCTCGATCTGGCTAATACCACTTATCCCTTCAAGTAAGTTCTCGTAAAAGGTATCTGGATCATGACCTAATGACGTCGTAACTCCCATACCCGTCACGACAACCCGCCGTTGCTCTGTACCAGGTTTCTTTTTCGCCATGGATTCCTTTTCCAGCTGCATTGTGACTGCCACGGCTTCACCTAGAAACCACAAAGACAAGAAGACAGTTGATAAATTACTCTATCCTCATGAAGAGTTCGACATTGTGCATAACCTCATATAATTCCCTTGGAAAGAAACATAGTAAACAAATGAACATTTCAGATGTTATTCATCCAAAAGAAAAGCCAATCTAATCTTACCATCTTCCCTAATTTTATCATTCTTGCAGTAAATTAAACCTAGAAAACAACAATGACTAAACGATTTGGAGAATATGTAAATCCTCCAAGCAGAGGAAAGAGCAACAAAAACCCATATTATAGGAGCCGGCGAAAAAAACTAAGCTTGTCAACTTTCAAACAATGCCCAGAAATTCAAATGAATAGAAATCCCAGATTGGAAACACAAAAACAGTAGATTTCTGAGGAAGAATGTTATACCGGAGCGGGATGCTCGATTCAATCTCCTCTGCTTCCGATTCAAGGAAATGTTATTCGATCCAAACAAAGAAGACAAGGCATTGTTGTTGCAGTACTGGTCGCATGGTCCGAACACCAAACAGGAACTCACCAGCGCCTGAATGCCGGCGGATCCACGGCCCCCAGCGGCCACTGAAGCGGCGGGGGGGTTCAAAAGCACTCTTCTCCGGCGAGCCAAGCGGCGGCTACTCCGACTGTCGGATTCAGTTCGGTTCGGTTCGGTTTTTGCACAATAAAATTATAACCAAACGGTTATATTTTTCGATTTATTCGGTTCGGTTTTAGATCGGTTCGGTTCGGTTATGATATATTTTTTTAAAAAAATTATTAATCTTACATAAATTTAAAAATATCTATTTAATGCATAGCGGAGATGCGTAACAGGAAGACGAACCCAACATGGAAACTAACGTTGGGGGAGCTGAAATCGAAGAAGACCCAGATGCAGCAAAACGAGAAAATGGGTGATGAGAATCTAGCGGGCGGACATGGATTTCGAGGAGAGATTTAGAGGAATCGCTGTCGATCTCTCTCCCTCCCTCCGGGCGCGTGTGGAGTGTCGAGATGCGTGAATTCGTGCGTCAAGATTGCCAAGTCGGCCTGTGAACACCAAGCGATGCCAAGCGAGCTAGCGAGCGAGCGAGAGAGAGAGCGAATAACAATAATTAATTAAAATATCGAAGGCCAGAAATATTATTTTATTTTATATAGTTATGGAAATTGTCATCCTTGTTAAAACGAATGGCTATTTGAAAAATAAGACAGTGAGTCAGCACACAAAGCATCCAACTGGTCAACTCAACACCATATATTCCTAATATCAATTACATTTAAAATGTAGAGTACTATATATCATAGTAAAAAAAATAACTTTTCTAATTCAATAGAATATAAGAGAAATTAAAGACGGAATTCTCAAAGTTTCATGTGATAATAAATTTATTTAAATTTTAAATTATTATATTTTTTAATTCTGAATAATTATTTAAAATTAATGATAAATTTTTTATAATCTGAAAATTCACCAAGTTTTTGATCCAACTATATCTCACAGAAGACCGGTAAATGTCTCTTTCCATGTATGAGTTTAAATCATGTAAAAACATATTTTGTATGTACTCCTACCGTTAGATCACCCAAACTTGAGTTAAAAATAATGACATTGTAATTTATTATATATTAAAATACTACATCTTATATTATTCAATATTAAACAATTTTCTATTTTTTTTATAATTCTCTATGATATATAAGTTTGTATATTTTTTATTCAGATTTTAGTTATATTTGAAAATACATAATCATATATATATATGATTGGGTAAATGAGTATGTATGTGTATATATATATATATATATGAATGTAGTTATGTAATATGTATACAAAATAAAAACACTAATCGAGTTGGGACGAGCCCGTCTGTTGGCCCATAAATATTTAAGGCCTAGTCGATAAATTTTAAATTGACTTCAAATTTATCGGACTTCACTAATAACTGGAATAAATTCATCTTTCCTTATTTAGAGAGAAACCAAAGATATGGTCCAAAATTCTTTTTATTATTATATCCAAACAAAACTTGAATGGAATCCAAAATTCAAAATATTAATGAATAAATATAATTTTAGAAATCAATAAATTTTTAATTAAAAAACAACCCGACCCAACACCGACTTGCAACTCCCAGCAATCTGTCCTGAATTTATCAGCTTTCTCCAACGTCTTGTTGCTTTTACTGTTTCTCGGTGCTGTTTTTTTTATTTAATTTTTTTTCCTGGAAAATCTAATTGGCTTAACAACAATACGAAAAGGAAAAGGGAACTAAAATAGGGGATTAATTAGGAACATCATCGACGACAAATCTGGAATGTGTAATGAAGTGCGAAGAAACAAATGGGCGATTTGGGGAGAAAGATTAAAAGGGAAAATTAATTCCTGGTTTTGGCTTTTCTCCTTCCACAAGAAAACCCTAGAGCGTTATCTCCTCCCTCCCTCTCTCTCTCTATCTTTCGTTTCTTTCCCATCTATCTTCTGGTGTTGTTCGATTCGATGTAGGAAGACGAGCGAGATGGGAGTTCTGTTTTGATTTCATGCAAGACCCATTTCCTTGATTTCGCCTTCTGCTTTGAAATTTCCTGGCTTTTGCGTTTCTCGAGAAATTTTCCAAAGGCGAGACATAAAATTCTGGGAAAATCCACAGACCATGACGGAAGGTACAAGAATTTCGCTTTTTCCCGTGAATTAATGATCCTTTCACGATTGTTTTTTTTCTCTACATTTTTATGTATTTCCCGCAATTGTTTTCAAGCTTCGGTGTTGTTACGCCTGGTTTGAATTTTTGTTTCTCGTTGGGTCATCGTTTCTGTGAGTTCACCATGGGATCCGCGTTTTCGCTTACTTGCTTGCAGGGACGGGAGTGATCAGGATATGAATTCGGGAATTTTCATCGTTTTGATTGGATTCGGTTGGCTTTTGAGTGTTTGGCTACCGAGAAAATCTCTGAAAAATTTGCCGAATTTCAAACCCTTAGTCTCGAATGCGTGTTAATCTGGGCCGGAAATGCAGAGATCTGTGTTAATTTGTTAGATAGACGTAAACGGATGTCTGATTCCGGCCGCTTGTGGAATGGCATACGTCCAGTTCTTGGTTACTGACAAGTTTTTGTTTCCCTGAGCAATCGGGCATTTCCTCATTGCATTCCGTATGTTGTTTCTGGCAGATTCAGGCGAGATGCATGTTGACGGAGACAAAATCTCAGCAGAAAACAATAAGAAGAGAAGGCTTAAAACGCCTGCCCAGGTTATGGCCCTGGAGAATTTTTACAATGGTAAAAAATTTGGCTGTTGCTCGGTCGGCTAGAATTCCGTCATGCTCATTTGTATGCATTTTACGAGTTTTGATTCGGTTTTATGCAGAGCACAAGTATCCGTCCGAAGAGATGAAAGCTCAGCTTGCAGGGGAAATAGGACTAACAGAAAAACAAGTTTCCGGGTGGTTTTGTCATCGGAGATTAAAAGACAAAAGATCATTAAAAGATGAGGGAAACGCCACTGTTGGGAGGCAAGATCGGTCAAGTGTTGTTATTCAAGATCGTGGAAGCGGGCATAGGCAAGATTCATGTGGTAGCACTAAGCAAACAGATTATAAGAATTTCGAGCCAAGGGAAGTTGAAAGCCAAAGGCTTTATGGAAGTAAGTACATGGGGAATGTTGATGGTGTGGATAGTACATCCTCAGAAAGCAGCTCGTCATTACATGAACGCGTTGTTTCTGGAAAAGATGTCCGAGATGATGCGGAAACTTCTAGATACGTAACGCGTAATGGATCTGCCACACCGGTAGACACTCAGGTTATGAGAAACTATGGATATAAGCCCTCGGGCTACTTGAAACTGAAAGGAGAAATCGAGAATGCTGCTATTATTGCTGTAAAGAGACAGTTGGGAAGGCATTACCGGGAGGATGGTCCGCCTCTGGGGGTTGAATTTGATCCTCTTCCTCCAGGCGCGTTTGAGAATTTACCAAACGAAATAGTTCATGGTAAGTCATGATGATATGTACATTTTCGGTTGGTAAAATGGGGTAGAAATCTATTTCGCTTCTCTCAAATGCATCACCTCTTTATCTTTATCTAGTTGGCCCTTCTCTTTCAACTGTTTTGCTAGAGCCAATCTATGTCGGGAATCAACGAAGATCTAACCATCCACATCTTGCTGGAAATAGGAAGAACCCTAGTCCTTGTCCTGTAAGTGATTGTGAGAAATTTTCTCTTACATATTACTCAGTTTTTATGGTAGGTGGAGTTTCCGGGAAACGCCGATTTCATATTTATAAATATCTATCCTAAAATGCTTCATCCCTGTGGAAAGGAACACTAAAATCGTAACTGGTATCATTTTCCGCGGGAAAGTGATAAGTGTCTCACATTGGAAAATGAGAGGGATTTGGTCCAATATATAAGTAAGGGTCAAACCTCCACTCTAAAGCTAGCTTTTGTGGTGGAGTTAGGACCTAAACCTTATTAATTGGTATCAGAGCCTAACTCTCTACTTTCCGGTGGGCCTTTGACGGGCCGTTCTCCTGCGGACATGCGGTCGACTCGGTGGTTGTGGGACGGTCGGGAGAGGAACGGTCGGGAGAGGAACGATCAGGAGAGGAACGGTCGGGTATGGACCGAGAAGCCGCCAGTGATCGAGAAGCCGCCATCGACCGAGAAGCCGCCAGCGACCAGATTTGCCCCAGCGCCGTGGACGTCGCTGTCTAAAGGGGGCGGTATTGATAAGTGTCCCACATTGGAAAATGAGAGGGATTTGGGCCAATATATAAGTAAGGGTCAAACCTTCAGCTAGTTTTTGTGGTGGAGTTAGGACCTAAACCTTATATTCCTAACTTATCTTTTGGCTGATAGTCACGACATTTTATACTCAAGGCACCCATGGCTAGAAATTTATTTCCTCAAGTGCATAATGCCCAACTGATCCATGATGTATTTTTCTCTTGTGAAGACCCGTGTTATGTTGCTTTCCACGATGAAGAATGGGGAGTTCCTGTCCATGATGACAAGTATGTAGACTCAACCCATTTTTTGCTTACCCGAATATGATTTGAAATTCAAAAGATGCACTTTACACAGATGCAAGATATACTCGTTCATAGGAGATTTGCTTTGAATTGTAACCTCTGGTCTTTGCATCTAATTTCTCATTTTTGTTCTCAATATCCTTATAGAGATATGAAGCTCATGACTCGAAGATGGGCTCTCCGGAACCGTTTTTGGAGGACGAAAACGATGACGACGCAATGGTTGGAGTCGGACCCAGTTTTAGAGGCAAGAAAAGCCATCAACAACCGAGATTGAAATCCCCATCTCTTAACCATTTCACCACATTTCCCAATCCCAACTCTCTAAAAGATATGGGCAAAGATTCTCCCCTCGAAACCCCTCTATATAACAGCAAGAAGAGTTGGATAAGCTCCAAGCCTGGACCCGAAGGTATGAGAAACGATCCGGTTCCTAACCGCCATGATCGGTATAGCAGCAATCTTGAAATTAGTCGGGCTTCCCCATATGATTATGATAACCATATACCTGAGACGGGTCACAAAAGCGGACATTCCGCTAAATCTTCAAACCTGGTGCCTGCGAGTGGCAAGTCCCCTGACTCAATGGAGAGAGGTCTATCTTCTGGGAGGGCCAAGGTTTGTCTGGAAAACTTTACATTTCTGCTTCCTTGCTGGTTTGCTTTTTCGGGGAAAGATAACAATTATGTGTCTTGCTTGATGTCTTAATCCTTTTTAACAGGTAGGAAAGTATCATGGGGAGAGGAATCCTGTGAAAATGTACAGGGAGAAGTTGCATGTGACAGATGAACCACCGGTGAGTTTTATACCTTAGATTAAATTCCCTATATAAAATTATAAATATATAACTTGGTTTCATGAGCGTTTTTGTATTTTATAAACTGGATCTTCTTCTTCGTGTTCTTGGGTCTGGATCTTTTTCTTGTTCTCTCAAGGTCCCCAAAAGAACGAAACAAAGCTACCTTCAGCACTGCTATACGTCAAAAGCACCATACAATGAGATAATGGGATGTAAAAGCCAGACAAAAGGGTAGGTTTTTTTTTTTACAGTTTTGATTCTTGTAGTAATTTTACAGTCTGATGGGATATTTAAGTGGTTTTGATTTGGATCATAATAATATATATATCGCAGATCTTGTCTGGAAGTACCGTCGAGCTTCAGCGAGGACGAGACAGCGGAAACCAGTTCTTCCATGGACTGAGAGAGTAGTGTATAAAAAGCCTTTAACATTATTGACATGAAAACAATCTTAGATTTTCCGGTTACCCACTGTACCAAATGGGTTAAGCGTACCGAAATCGAAGATAGGGGTTTCGGTTTGTATATATGATGAAACCGGTGGGGGGTTACGATGTGGAAAGTTACCGACTGTTATTGGTGCGTTATGTTTAGAGCTTTCAGTAATTTTAGTATTCGTAATTTACGGACCAGACGGAGTACTGAATCACTGGTTCAGGTGGCTGGGCGCAGGTATTTCGGGTATCTCACATAATATAGATATAATTAAAGTCTTTAAAATTCTGTTTTAAGATTATATGGGTCGAATTATCTACACACAAATAGTATGTGTAATAATGAATTATAAGATTGCATTGCAATAACACCGATTTCAACAGCTGTTTTTTTTTTTTTTTATCAATGTTCATTTCCTAGGCCCTTATGCATTATTTGGCCCACAATAGCATAATATACATTATTTGCTTTTCTGGCTATTTCTTAGCCCTCACTTCATTCCATACTTGTCACTTTTTTTTAAAAAAAAATTCCTTGGCCTCTCTGCTAATCTGCTTTATGCTTTTATTTTTCTTTTATTTTTTTTGTTAATTTTCGAATTTTTAATGTTTTAGTTATTATTTCCTAATCATTTTCGATGCCGATGTTAATTTTATACAGTGCCAACGTGAATTACATGATTACTAATCACATCACTACTTGTGGTATTTTAATTTTAATGGGTTGAATATACATTTATCTAGGGATAATTACTAATTATTTATGCAGCTGATATATAATTTTACATTTAATGTTTTTTAATGATATCATATGCCTTTTCTATGAAAAAAAGGGTAAAGAGAACCCAACACTCAAGAAAGAATTGATCCCACGTTCACAAACCTCTTTTTATTATCGTGTTCAGTGTGTTTTGTTTTCGTTTCTCCTGTTTTTATCTTCCCTTATCGAGAGATGGCTAAGGAGACTTTGACCTCGAGCCATGGCCACCAAACGGAACTGCTAGAAGAGGGCCCTCACACAAAAAACTGCGAGTTCTGCGTTTTACCGAAACCCGCATTGTATCGTTGTATAGAATGCAATGCAAACATGTGCGGAGATTGCTTCGAGATTCCCCCGAAAATCGCTCACTGGCTTCACCACCACCACAGCCTAAGACTAAAGACAACCTCAAAGCCATTACCTGGTCCAGATGTGGCGTTCCCCAACTATGGCGGTTTGGATTTTCTCATATGTAAAGGGTGTAACTACATCTCCCTGCCACGCGGGCGTTACGAATGTGACGGCATTTGCGATTTTCTCATGTGCGTCGAGTGTGGCGTATCGAAAACGAGCAAGAGGCCGCTCGGATGGGAAGGCGACGACGAGGGATTTCTTCGGCATTGGAGCCATGCGCACCAGCTCGTGCGGTGTAGGTTCAGAGAGTACGTTCATGTGGTGGAACAATTTCATTACGACTGCACCGTATGCGAGCTTCCGATGTGGGGTGTAGGTTATGCATGTGTTCGGCTATCATGCAGGCATTTCATACATGAGTCATGCATGGACATACCTCCCGTCATGTATCACCCTTTGCATCCTCATCCTCTCACCCATCCGGATTTCAGCCTCACTTCCGACTACCAAATGTGTCGGGTGTGCGGCCACTGGCTCACCTTGCGGAATCTAACGACGTTCAACTGCGATAGATGTAAGTTTGCGTTGCATTTCCAATGCGCCATTTCCGCTCTCCGGATGATAAAGCTCGAGGCCCACGAACACGGCCTTGTAAGCGTGCTCGTTGCCGACAACTTTCATTTCACGTGCCACGTTTGCAAAAAAATATCTCGAGCCACTGTCTCCGTTGTGCGCAATGCGAGAGATTCTTTCACGCTGAGTGTGTTTCTGTCCCTTCGGAGTTCGAACACGACCATCATGATCACGCTCTTACTCTTATGGATGGATTACCGTATACATCTCATCCGTATCTACAGAGCGAATATTCATGTGACATATGTGAGGGGATGATAAAGGGAGCAAGAAGCATTCAAGTTTACGGATGTGATGAATGCAAGTTGTATGCGCACATTGAATGTGTGTTATCTAAGGTTGGTTATTTTTTATATATTAAATATATGGTTATCATTTAATTAGTTCCAAATATGATATATTTTTTGCTGTTATTATATGCAGAAAGATGGATTTGTCCAGTTTTCATCATCTTTGTTGCGGAAGAATCATTCAAGTGATAAAGAGGTAGAAAATTGACTTCCAATCATATTATATAATATTTTATATTCATGTATATGTGTATGTATATAATAAAATGCCGTTCGTTGAATTATGCAGATAATTAAGAAGGCCATTCATGACCATCCTTTGAGCTTGCAAAATGGAACAAATAAACTTTGTCGAATGTGCATGCTTCAGATGGAGGGTCAAGCTTATGCATGTGAGGAATGTCATGATGATGATGAGTTCTGGGTTCATGAGAAATGCGCATCACTGCCTCAGACCTTACACGGCCATCCTCTTCACCCGAACCACGAGCTCGATCTCGCCAAACGTATTCTTCTTAGACGAGTGTTCAACCAGCAATCCCGCTGCAGAATATCTGCCGATAGAGATTGGTTTATATGTGCCGTTTGCGGAGACGTTTCTCAGGGATTTCATTTCTCCTGCCGCTCTTGCGAGTTTTTTGTCGATGTTAAATGCGTGCTCGATGCCGACAAATTCAGACAAACTTTCTACGACAAATACGCAAGAAAGACTCTGAATCACCCTCTGCACCCACAACACGAGCTAACCCTCGCGAATTTTAATGCAGGTATTCATGCACAGTGCCGTGTGTGCTTCGAAAAACTCTTAGGTCCATCGTACTGTTGCACAAAATGTATATCCTATAGTTACCATGAAACTTGTATGGAGTGGCCGCGTTTGGTCGAAGGACATCCTACTGCTCCTCGTCATGTTCTTCAGCTTGACGGTACAATCACCTGGCAAGTTTGTTTTGCGTGCGAGAATTATACGCACCACGGCTATAAAGTCATCAACGCGAGAAGACAAATATATTACCATCTCGAGTGCGGCAGCTCCTTGGCTCGTCCCTTTGATCGTCGACGTGGAGGTCATAGCCATCGATTCTATTATCTTCACAACAAGCCTAAAGGCATCCTCAGAAAGGTTTTTAAATGTGCCTCTTGCAGAGAGGAAGTGAGGAATTCGTATTATCGATGTCTTAAATGTGGTCTTTATTTCCATTTTGGATGTCTCCGTGACGCTGCATGGCTACCAAGCGCTGCAAAACACAAACACCATCAGCATCGACTCACACTCAAGGAGTACGTCGAATACGGAGGATACTACTGCGATGTATGCGAAGAACCGAGAGATCCTCGACATCCATCGTACGGATGCGACGTCTGCGAAATCGTCGTGCACGTTGAATGCATCATTTCCGAGGTACGATATATGTGCTATCCATATCTTATGGCATACAACAACACCAACAACGTTTTAATCCCAAGTTTATTTGGGGATATCCGTATGAATTCTTCGTTTACACTCATTTCGATTTTGGGTTAAATCTTCTGAGATTTGCAATATTTTCAAATCGTTGCTAACGACTCGTTTTCAAATTGAGTCTAGGTCTACCACTCTCATTCTTCTTCTATCCTGTTTCTATACCCTCTATTTTTCTGACCGAAACGTCTAATAGTCTACGTTTTATATGTTCAAACCATTTTAATCATCCTTCGCATAGTTTCTTTTCTATAGTTACTACTCCTAATTTCTCTCTAATACTATCATTTCATATTTTATCCATCTTTGTATGACCGCACATCCATCCAACATTCGCTTATCGATCACGCTCATTTCAGACACATGTTATCTTTTCGGCACCCAATATTCGCTACCATACATCAATGTGGGTCTTATAGCGCTATGGTAAAATTTTCTTTTAAACCATATAAGAACTTTACGATCGCAAAGAACCCTCGTGACTTGTTTCCATTTCATCAATCATGGTTTTAGTATGTGACTAACATATTCGTCACAACCCCCATCTTTTTAAAGAATTGAACCAAGATGTTTAAAATACGAGTTTTGAGGTATTAATTAATCCTCCTTGCAAGTTAGCTCCTACATCACTAGAAAATCTTCTACTAAAATCAAAATGCATATGTGCGGTCTTCGTTCTACTAAGTCTACAACCTTTAGCCTCTAATGTACTCCTCCATAACTCTAATTGTCCATTGACTCCTTTTCTGGACTCATCATTACCACGATATCGTCTCCAAACATCATGCACTATGGTACGTACTTAAAATAGACCTTTGGTACAACCCTACCGAGGAGGAAAAATCTCAATGTCACCTCCTATTTTTCGGACACTAATGATCGCACATTCATATATATCCTTCAATACTTCTTCTATGCTCTAACACTCACTATAAATCTCGATCATAAACTTTTTCCAGATCGATAAATACCATATGCAAATATTTCTTCATAACTTAAAACTTATCCATCAAGTTACGAATGAAAAAGATTGATTCCATTATAGAGTTGGGTATAAAACCAAATTGGTTTACGTAGACGTCGCTCTACGACAATATCTTCTCACAACTTCATGGTATGACTTGTAAATTTGATCCTCTATAATATGCATAACTTTATATATCCCCTTATTTTTAAAGATAATGACTAAATTGTTTCATCTCCATTCATTTTGCATCCACTAGGATTATTAAACAACCTAGTAAGCTATATTCTCATTTCTCCTAGATATTTCCACTCTTCAATAGAAATACCATCGATACTACACACTTTACCTATTTTCATCTTATTTAGTGAATCTCTCACCACTATATATATAATCCTTCTAGTATAACACGCATTTCTTTCTCTTGTGGTAGTCTTTAGTTGTATATGGTCGGTAGCTATACTTTTCTTGTATATGTCATCATCTTTAACTAGGTTGTTACATTCTTTATCCTTAATACATCTAACTACGTTCAAATCTCCAGTTCTCCTCTCTCTTTCTCTAGCTAACCTATATCTATCATTCTCCCCTTCTTTTGTTTCAAGTTTCTCATACATCTTTTCAAAACCCTTTGCTCTTGCTTGGCTAACGACTTCTTTGCCTTTTTTTTAGCCAACCTATATTGTTCGTATGCTTCGTTTGTATTACATTTAAATAATTTTCTAGATCACTCTCTTTTGTTCCTTATCGCCTTTTGTACTTCTTTACTTCACCACTATTTCTCTTTTTTTAGCGGTTCATATACTTTTGACTCGTCAAGTATCTCTCTAACAACACTATTGATGCTAGATGACATATATATATATATCCACATTTCATTAGCCTCCTTATCATCTTTCCATATATTCAATTTGAGTATCTCTCTCTCAAATGGCTATCGATATTGGATTTTTAGATCCCACCACCTAATTCTTGGTACATCTTTCTTCTTTGGACGTATAACCTTTTTCTTTATCTTGACATCTAATACTAATAACCTATATTGACTAGTTAGAGTTTCGTCCGAAATAACTTTGTAATCTCTATATAGAATACGATTTGACTTCCTCGTAAGAAGATAATCGATTTTGTTTCGGTTTTGTCCACTTTTAAAGATCATTAAATACGATTTCCTTTTTTGAAAATGCATATTTGCCAACATGAGGTCATAAAACATGACAAAATCTAGGATTTCTTAACTTCTTCACCTTTACTCCCAAAACCAAAAACTCCATGTACTAATTCATATTCTTGTCTATCTTTTGCGACATATCCATTTAAATCAATACCGATAAAAATAAACTCTCTGGACAGTATACATTGCATGAGGTTATCCATATCTTCCTAAAATTTTGTTTATATTCACTATCTAATCCTACTTGCAGTGCATAAACACTAATCATGTTGAAAGTCTCTTCTCATACCACTAATTTTATTAGGATGATCATATCTCATACTCTTTTTTATTGCAACCACCGACTCTTTCAAATACCTATCTAGAATAATACCCACACCATTTTTATTGCGTTCTTGTCCTAAATACCACAATCTAAACCCGTATTTTCTATTTCCCTACTTTTATCACCTATCCACTCACTCTGTTGGATGCATGCAATGTTCACACTCCGTCTACCCATCGTGTCGACAAGTTCTATCAATTTTCTCGTCAAAGATACAGTATTCCAAGTATCTACTTTAACCTTCCATTCAACGGAGTCTCCTTAACCTTCTTTCCATGAGATTTCCTATTATTTATCTTACCTAGATTTCTAGTAGTATCTAAACTATTAGAACTTTGGACTAACTTTTTTATCCACACACGTCCACGATGTGGTAACCCTGGTCTATTTAGCACTATATCCAGGCGTTGATATGATGCATCGCATTCGGGTGATGCTCTACACCCTTGCCTATTTTTCACTAATCTGAATTCTGATAATACGCATCGTAAATAGATTACGCCCCAACATTTATGTCATTTTTATTTATTACATGTAAGGTATGACATTGATCAGTTTTGTTGGTTGCTATCTACCACAAAACTCATCTTCCTTTATCCAGGTTTGGTACTAGTTAGACAAGAGCATTGGTTATATATATATATATGGCTTTAAACGTGTTGTTTTTGCTAGGAAAATGCCTCTAGTGTAGTACTTGAAGAGATTGAAAACGATGGTGTGATGATCCCGAAGTGCTCGAAACCCGGCCTCTACATAGCAACAAGAAGATCTGAGAGATCCTCGGCACTCATCGCACGAATGCGACGACTGTGAATACGCCATGCAAGTCGAATGCATCATTTCTGAGGTATTTATATATATATATATATATATATATATATATATATATATATATGCTACTCATATCTCGTGATATGTATATATGTATATGTACGTGTTGTTTTGCTAGGAAAATGCCTCCAGTGTAGTACTCGAAGAGGTTGAAAGCGATGGTGTGATGATCCCGAAGTGCTCGTCAAATTCCTGAGACATTATATGTATATAGTATGTAACTTCATTCATATTCTTAATTAAATATGAATTGTGGTGGTGGTTGTATATTTGTATATTCTGTATTATGATTAACCGGGTGGACTAATCTATATATTTTTCATTCCTTTAATTTCAAAAAACCTTTTTTTTATAAAATATAAAATAAACTATGAAATAACCAACTTTTCAGATCACATTCATAGATTCTTAAATATGATTCCTGAGACCTAATTCTCATGACTTTCTCGACGGATACAATTCTGCGGTTTCGGTCAGAAATCCAACTCCTCTTGGAACCGGCCATGAAATTTAGCATTTTTCTCTCAAATTACCAGTTTTCACGTTCAATTTTGATCCTCAAGGACCCTAACCCTAGAAGAACATGATCAATCCCGACATTTATAAACCCTAAGTTTACCCAAAACGCAGGCACTATAGCGAACCCAACTACACTCCATCCCTCCCTCCCTCCATTCATTGAAAATCATACAATCAGAACCGAACAAAAATGCACGGAAACAACTCGAATACCTTGGCGTCAAGATAGTTAACGATGACCTCTTCCGTACCTTCCTGAAGCGCAACCCGAGCGATGGCGCACTGCGACGACCGGTTCCCGTGATCTGATGAGCGGCGAATCCACCTGGAAGTTTCGATTTTATGTACTTTTTCAAGTTTGCGGTCCCCAAATCTGTTGAAGAATCAGCCACCGTGACGGTGATCGAGAATGAAAGGGGGGGCGGCCGGAGGTAGCCGTGGAAAGTGACACCGAATTTTGTCGGGAGAAAAATAGGCCGTTAGTTCTCTGAGATACATTAGAGGAGAAAGAGAGGAACGAGAGAGATAAGCGAGATTAGAGATCGACAACGCCATTGTTGTACAGCTTCTGTGTATATATATATATATGGGTCAGACAAATTGATATTGGGCCTAAAAAGGCCCATTACCGTTAGTTGGTAACCGGTTTATTTGGTTAACCGAACCGATCTAAACCAGGTCGTAGCCATATTTAAGATGCGTTTCGAATCGGGGTGACGTTTGTCTTGTAAGGTGGCTCATGATTAAACCAATGAATCTATAATATTATTATCAACATAGAACGTTGAAAAAAACTCACAGCTCGAGACAAACATCTGTTCATCAATGATGAGTGATTTCTCACTTGAAAAAAAACTGCTTGATCGTCGATCTTTCAGCCGTCGAATTTCCCGTTTGGTGTTGTTGTTGTTGTGTATGAAACGGATGGATGATCTAACGAAGAAAAGGGACACATTTTCTTGATTTCTCTACACGTTTCATCCGTAAAGTTATGTACTCGGATCAAATTGAATCCGGTTCCGTTCAGATTTGTTCGGAATTCACTGCATTTTTCGGTTTGTATAATTATTGGTTTGGTTTGGTTCGATTTGTACCAATAAGGTCCTTTTCATTTCTTCTTTGACCGGGTTTGGTTGGATTCAGATGTGTTTGAAAGGTATGGGCCGTCTAAAGCTATTCTTGGAATATATATATATATATATATAGAGAGAGAGAGAGAGAGAGAATAGTGTGAAACGTGTTGTGTTGGAAAATGATTAAAGCCATGAATTTCCATGTGCATCACTAGTATGGGCAAAATAATCTACATTTTTTTTATCTTACCCAAAATTATCTGATTGCAATGAGAAAATTTTAACAAGAAAGATAATTGGAGCTATTCTACCACGTGTTCTAAATGGAATGTTTTTTCATATTTTTAATCCCAATTATAAATAAAAAAACGTTTCTCAGTATGGGAAATAGACAAAATCAGCATCATAGGTGCCAAATTGGGATATATAAAAAAAAAACCCTCCATTACAAAAATGGAGACATACATTTAGATAGATCCATATCCTATATATTATTTTTTATCAAAATTGATTTTAGCCACGTTTTTACCGTACAAAAGAAAAAAGCACAACAAACCTTCCGGCGAGTTCCGCCGTACACAACCTTAGAATCTGAAGCCAATGGCAAAACCACAACGTGATAAAGATTAACTTTGATCCCATTTTGCTCCGTAGCTTATTTCCACACTATTATAATTTCGATTTAAAACCGATTAATTTAATAAATATCATAATAGTAATAATAAAGGGAAAGAACAGATAGAAGAAGAAAAGCTTTCTTCTCCTTGTTTTATTATATATTTTCTACGGATGAACAAGAAAAAATTTTCGATTTAATATACAGGAAAAAATCCGTATATTTTAAAAATACACACCCGAAACAAAAATTCGTTTTGCTCAATTGGAAATCCCAATATCGAGCCTCTCTTTTTTTTTTTGAAAAAAAATTATATATGTTATTTACTGGCCATTAATTAACCATCGATCATGAGTCCAACACGAACGGCGTTTGCAAGAGATCGTATGGCGCCCAAAGCGCGTCGAGCGGACACGGACGACCAGCGTCCAACCGCGCCCACGGCTTCCCTTTCCCGCTCCAATGGAGCAAACTCACCGGACCCGGATGCAGATTCCGACATAGTCCCCGGAAATTGTCGCCGCCGAGACCGTGTTGGTTCCACCGGTGATCCACCGGTCCGATCCGACCCGCGAAAACGAGCAGAAATGGCGGTAACGATCCCAGTTCGTAGATCCTCGTACGCTTCTGCATTACCATCCATTCCTCTATACGATCCGTGTACGAGCCAGCTCGCCATCGCGACAGGTCGATCACCATGACTCCGGTGTTGAAGTAACAGGGTCTCCGGCTCCGGTCGGAGAAAGTCAACGACAGTGTGGGGTTTGACCAGAAGGTTGTCGTGAAGTAGGAGGTGAAGTTGGCGTTGCAGTATTCTGGTGCGGCGAGGACGGTGTCCGGGTCGGGTCCGAGGTCAGTGGCGGCGAGTTTTGCGATGTCGTCGACGAGGACGAGGTCGGAGTCGAGGTATACGACGCGGCGGACGCACGGCGGGAGGATTCCGGCGAGGTAGCTCCGGGCGTAGTTGAGAGGGCAGTCTAAGGCGGAGCGGATGGAGGTGGAGATGAGGCGGGAGACGGCGGAGTCGTCAAAGACGTAGACCTTGAATTTCAGGTAAGGGAACGAGGCGGAAACGGTGGCGCGTAGGTTCCACGCGCCGTCGTTCGAGGCGGAGGCGATGAAGTGGAAGACTACGTTTTCCGGGCAGGAGGAGTGTTGGAGGACTGAGAGGATCGCGGCCATAGAGCCGCGGATGTAGGCGCCGTCGAGGGTCATGGTGACATGGACGGCCTGGTCGGAGCAGAAGATGGATTCTTCTCCGGCGGCGTTGGATTCGCCGGAGACGATTGAGGGGCAATCATCAGAGTTGTAAAACTGTGGGGCTTCTTTGAAATTTTGGGTAAATGCAGCGGCATTTGTGGGATTTACAAGAATTTGAGCTGCGGTGGTGATGAGTGAGAGAATCAGGATGAGGGATTGGCGTTCGGACATGTTTCATCTGATTCTCTCTCTCTGAATTGAAGTTTCTGTTTGGCATTGAAGGCTTTTAAATGAGAGAGAGAGAGACTTAGAATTGAGTTTTTTCTTAGATTTGGGGTTCTCGTAGAAGTTAATTAATTAATTAGATTCCAAGCACTTTTCATGACATATTTTTTATTATAAAAAAGCCTTTTTTGTGGTAAAACTTTATTTTCCGTAAATTTATAAAAAATTGAAATTTAATATTCTTATTCTTTAATAATGACGTGGGGGACTTCGTCAGATAGGAATAACTCGTTGCAGTGGTGCCACGGATAGAATATATTTACATCTAAATTTTGCTTAATTTCATATCTTAGTGTGATTTGAAATCTTTTTTAATAATAGTTATAAGGTTTTGTAAAAAAAAATAAGCTGTTAGAACTTTTACATTTTTTTTTGTAAATTTATATTTTTTTCTTTTCAAAAACATCATTTGGAATCTATTTTGATTTTCAGTCTATATATATAATTCCTCTTGCTTATGAGAATCAATATTTGATAGCTTGGTCAAGAATTCTTACGGGTGAGATGTTAAGCTTCGCTTCAAACCTCAAACTAAATATTATTTTCTGTAACGATTTTTTAGAATAAATATCTATTATGGTCCCACGTCACTTTCTGGTTTCCAGAAAAATGACGACAATTGAATTTTAGATAAAATGATAAAAAAATTAAATGATATGATTGATTGGACCCACTTTAATTTACAATAACAGTAACTCCCATTTGCATTTACATATATATATATATTTCTTTACGATGATTATTTTTGTATCTTTATATTTGTTTGGAGACTTTTTTGGTTCCGCTGACGATGAGCACATGGGTCGGGAAGTGGACTTCTTTTGAATTCTTGGTTCCCTAATAATTGCGACAAAAAACTTTGTCATTAAGAATACAATGGGGGGTTCCCTCCTTTTTTTCTCTGATTTTACTTTGAAGGTCTATGATAGGATCAGGGAATTTGTTTTCTTTCTTTCTTTTTATATATAAAAAACACAATTTATTATGCTAATGATTCTTTTAACTCTGTAATGACATAAGAGACATGTGTTTGAATGATATTTTAAAAAATTGAATTGAGGATAACTATTGATCTTATGATATTTTTTCGTTAGTAACTTTCTAAACCATTATTGGAATTGCAGTTCTTACTGTTATTTTGTAGATATCGAAATTATATTTTTATATACCATGTATGGTATATATCATGCATGATTTTGTTGTTTATCTTGAAAGTTCGAAAGATTTGGTAGCCTTAAAATACATGTGATTCGGACCTCAAATTCATAATTTACTTGCATAGTATATATGAGTTTTCATTGTTCATATAGATCAATGAGGTTCCCTTCTTGGTTCTTCAAGTCCCATTCTTGGAATTCCAGACATTTTCTTCCTGTATTTCCTGCTACCATTGACTGGCTTGCAGATAATTCTTGGCTCATCTAGCTCTAGTTCACATCATTATCGTCTAATTAATTATATTGCATTAGTGCCTAATTGTCAATGCATATACGAAAGTGAAGATCATTAGTGGGTGTAAATGAGAGCAAACATCCGATTATTTCCAGATATTTACTGTCCAGAAAAAAAAACTCAAATAAGGACGTATTAACCAAAGTAAATACACATGGAACATTATGAACACAACAGGAGTTAGAGGAGAGGTCCCGTGTCAAACGCTAAGACTTACATCAGCTTTTTTGTACATGAAGCCATCCATCCGCCCGTCCGTCCGTCTCGGACCAGTTTTTGTTCTGTGTTACGAGCCAAGAGTTCTTCCGACCACTTACCATCAACCAAACTCAAAACCATTTGATCGGGTTCATCATTATCATATGTTTGCACCAATGGATTTCATTCTTGTGATTTTGCAGGCTCGTGGTTCAGACCATGGAAGGCTGATCTTTCGATTTGTTCTCCGAGCCAAAGATCGAGCAGTTCTGAAACGCATCCAGGCTACTCGCTATCAGACGGCTCAAACCCCCGAGGCTGTCGCTTAGGATCAAATCCTCGTTGCTATACTTCGACGATCTGATATCTAGATCTAATGGTCCTAATGAGTCGGGCTGTAAAGTAGAACAAAAAAAACACGGTTAATCAGTGTATTGTTTGAGGGTTCGTACCGTTTTTGTTCCAGAAGAGGGTTTAGATTTTACCCAATATACATCTGCAAGCCCACAAAGTGTCGTCCTCTCTGGAGAATCTGCTGTATTTGGCTCAATTGGAGCCTCTTCCATTGGATCTTCAAGATCAGCGGACTTCGAAGGTAGATCAGGTTCAGGTAAACCCTGAGATGAAAGTTAAAAGATTAAAGAAACAAGACGGTTTAGTTCCTAGGTAATTACGAAAATTGCTCCAGTGGTATATGAAAGAGAGTTATGACAATACCTCTACTGAGTGAGAAGGTTCTGCATTTAATTTACTGGTACCTACAGGAGAAGCAACAGCGGACAAAGAAGCATTTGCAAGACGATTATTCTGGAAGGAGAATGTGTCACGTGTTTCTTCGTCGTCCCATAACAAGCACGAGCCAGATGGCAGTGTTAGTGAGGCGCCAATTTCGTTATGGTGTCGTAGAATATGAGCAGCAATTGCAGCATCGAAGGAGTCGGAGGCAAATGGAACGTCTTGCAAGAGGCATTCAGTGTCCTCAACTTGTGGATCGGCACAATCACTGTCTATGTTATCAGGTGCCTCGGAAAGTAGATCGCCAGGTGCCTCGGAAAGTAGATCGCCTATGCTAATGTTGGTAAGACTATCAGCCCATTCTCCCGCTGAGAGTGCGTTATCATTGCCCACATGCAGATCATCCTAAAATTGTACACGCCAAAGCAATTACATCAGAAAACACAAAGTTGCAATAACCAAAAAGCTTAATGAACATAGAGAACTTAAAAAGAAATAGCACATTATCAATCTGGTCACTGGAGCTCATATTTCCAGTCTCCTTTTCGTTATGTGGACCACTTGCAGAGATCTGTTCAAGGTTTTCTCTGGATTCTGCACGATGAGCAAGGATTTCACTGGAGGGACCTGCTACACTTTGGCTGGGCTCTAGAGATCTTGATGGTTCAGCCGTTGAATGCAAAGATAACGGTGCTGATTCAGCAACATGCCCGATCACCTCATCCACATTCATATCTTGCTCAACTTGAAGACAGGAGGCTGAAATCGGGGCTTGAGAAGTTAAGGAACCCCATGCACTGCGGATGAACCAACCATACCTGGAAACAGTTTTAAATTATCGGCTATCACGTGAAATGATCAATCAGAAAAACCCTGCAAAACCTTAAAATACGATAACAAACCTTAAGCGGAAAACAGAGGGACTTCCAACCATTGAATGCACATCTCCAGCGCTTAGAAATGAGTCCTGTGTCCATCTCTGATGAGACATCACAGTTTCTTTTCGTGCACTGTAAGGAAAAAGCATAAGATCTCCAGATGCAGCACTTGAATTTCCCCATTTGCGATTAAGATGTTCCAGTACGGATGATATCTTCTTGCGATTGCTAAGAGTAAGTTCTAGATGTGGATTGTGTTTACCCTGTCAACAATCAAATCAGTCTCCATTGTAATGTCCATCACTGGTCGGTAAACCATTGCTCTGACTGAAATAATTTGTATATGATACTTACCGTTTCCAAGGCTCTTCGAGTACATTCATCAATTGGAAACAACTGAAGTTTCAGCTTGGTTGCCGACTGCATGTTGGTCTCGTTGAGAGGATTATGATCAGAGGAACCCAAGGAAAGCAAAGATTTTCCGATGGACTGATGTTCAGAGGGACCAGAATCTAAGATAGAAAGAGGATTGCATTCAGAACTTTCATATGTTAGTCCTCCGCAAACTACCATCTAGGCCCATCTCAGCAAATAAAAACTTAAATATCATCCAATATTGGCAACCAAACCTTTTCGACAATCTATATTTTTGTCGATTGATGCTCGTTCCAAATGTTCAGCAGCATCAGCCACCAAAGAAACGCCATTTATTGCAGCCTTTTCCCATCTCCTATAAGCTGGTGAAGAGGAAAGACCTGCTTAAGAACAGATAGAAACAAGGCATACACCAATTTTGAGAGAGCAAACTAGGAATCATGTTCAGAAACTTATCGCAAAATTGGAAGATTAAAACTAGAGCAATCTAGGTAAAGCACTCAATCATATACACACAGTAAATATCAAAATGTGAAATGGAAAACACAATAATTGGCCATAAAAAACTATCATCTAACAAATATGTGCAACGTTGTAACGTGGTACCAAAATGGTATCAGCCCAAGGGAGGAAGATTATATAAAGAACCTTGTTTTCGTCGTTGTCTTCCACCTCTGCTTGCTGCAATATCTTCTTTTTCATCCCCATGACTAATGCCTAAGCTTTCACTATGTATAATAGATGCTCTTCCAGGTCCTAACTTCTGAATATTTTGGCTGTCAACAAGAATCAATTTCAATGAACGGTTATCCACTCCTCTTTC
>NW_010960187.1:2473782-2488528 GCF_000463585.1 Tarenaya hassleriana | reverse complement strand
TTTCCCTACTCTGATTTGAGAAACTTCCAAGAGAAGCAGCAGAAAAATTTTCTCCCTGGCAAACCCGCTTTCTTATGCTCTTTTTACGGTCTTTTAACAATTGGTGTTCCTTCAAGCAAAAAAAAAAGGCTTTGTCAGACCAGAGTATGAACTATGAAACAATCTCAAATTGAATAATAATGCATAATATTCGATTCAAACAAAGGGGATTTATTCACGAAAAACAATTTTCTTCATTAATAAGTGAAAAAATGCATCATCAACTAACCAAGGACTCTATAAAGAGTTTAAATCTCCTGGGTTTTAGGTGAAGTTTTGAAGCTTTGCAGCTATACTTTTCCAGTAGAGACCACCTGCAAGATACATGGCAAAACATGTTAAGACGCACAGGTGAACAATAATATGACACTTATTAAGACACATGATCTGTCAAATGAATTCATTCAAGATAACAAAAGAAAAGAAGGTGATATTCACACTATAGGTCATTTTCTCCGTCTTATTAAGGAAGAGATTGCCACATTTATCTTAGCTTAAATAGAACCAGCATATATCTTATCAAAAGTTTTGTAATAAATGGGAGCACAGGAAAACCTGCAAAGAGTAATCCTTTACATATTGCTATATTCACTTGCATTTTATTTGCAGCATAAAGAATAAAGAAAAAGGAAAAAGTATCTTTCAAGTACCATCGTAGCATTGCAGCATTTGTGTCCTTTGGGTTTTTAGCATCCAGACTTAGTTCTGGACCCAAAAGTTTGTTCATCCGTCTTACTAGACGATAGTAGTAATGCCTCACCTGTAAATCACAAGGCGCGGAAATTCCATTACCATGAGAAATGGAAAACACCGAAATATACAATGGAAAAGAGAAGAAAAACAGTTCTTCTACAAACCAACCTGATCCTTGTTTTTACTTTGGACACGAGAAGTGATCTTCTCAAAGTTCTGCAACCAATGGTGAAGATAGTCAATCACCTACAAGGCCTTGAGAAAGAAAACCCAAACAGATACAACATCAGCAACATACCTTGCCAACTTGACGAAGTGCAGTAAAGAAACTTTCCTCTTCTTGATGCGTCCATGCAGCCCATTGCCTTGTTGGCTTCTTAGCTCCTGCTCCTCGTCGGACAAAATGAAGCAAACAATAAAAAAGAGAACTCGAGTTTCCGACAAGGTTAAAAGCAGATATGCATAAATTTTCAGAGATATGTGGCAGACCAGGCAACTGAACAACATTGGTAGCGGTGGAAGCAGCAAAAGACGGATTGCCATCCTGGTTTAATAAGGGGCCCTGATCTAAAGGGCTTGCTGCGTTCAACAAAACCTGTGGCTCCACTTGCATGGTGGCAAAATTTGCTAAAGCATTAAACCTTCATGCTTTTGAGATCCCAAAATCTTTGGTGAAAGCAGCTTCCTTCTGGTTTCAACTTCGCACAAAATAGACCAGTGGCTCCTAACATTGAAAAAATAAACAATTTTATAACCTTCAGGAATGTATAAAAAAGACAAAGACTCAATCAAACGTGGACACAGAATCATCAAGCGAAGATGTTAGAAAACAAAAATGTAACCAACTTCAGAGACAACAATAATGACATTGCAAAATTTACACCTCCCCAACATTTGCTAAAAAAGGATGGAAACAAGAGCCTCAAGCAATAACGACGAACTATTAAATCAAGAAGCCCTAACGAAAGTTTTGTCAAAATGAAAGATAAAGTAATTCTAACCAAAATTTCATCACGCCAAAATGAAATGCCGAACTACTGCTCAACTCAAAGTCACGAGGAATTCAAATGTTCTCCTTTTTAACATGACCTGAAACAGATGAAATCCAGATTTTGAAAGAACAACAAGCCCAGATCTTAAGAAAGTACTCTAACCGAAATTTCATCAGGTCAAAATGAAATGCCAGACTGAACCCCAGTTTGGATGCTAATCGCCTAAACAGACAACATCCCACTCGCCTTTGTTAATCATGTACTGATCTAAATCAGAATTTGACAAAGACAACTAGAAAATCCACGACCATATTTCAAGTAAAATCCAGAAAACAATTGATGTTCACAAAAATCGAGCGCAAATTCAAGTCTAGGGTGGATAAAGCGACTCTCCCTGATGGCAGCAAGTGATTTCGATGAGACCCTGTACTCACACTTCTGAGCAAACAAACGACATTATCCCGAATCCTAATTCTAAACAATGATTCCAAATCACAACAATTTCTATTACTGCAAAAAACTATTCACGAACATCAGGACATGAGCAAACCCAGAAACACCAAAACCTTTGTCAACCAAAGAAGCAAAATGGGTTCATGAAACGAAATCCCCGATAACAGCTGGAAAACAAGATCAGAGATGCCCACAATTCGAAACATAAGGACATCACAAGCAAGATGAAGAGACAGATTAACAAAAACCCTAAAACAATAACGAAAACGATCGAGATAAAGAGAGAGAAGAGACCAGTCAATAACGACGACGGAGGTAGTCCGGCGAATACGATGCTCCGGTGACGGCGGTGGTTTAACGACAAAGGCACGACTTCGTCAAGTTTCACGGAGCGGCGGTCTTCTATTGCACGAGGGACGATGATCGGGAAAAAAATCAAACAGAGAACAGATTCGAAAATTACCAAATCTAAGTTTACCTTCCACACAATCTTGCAATTAAGAGATGACGCGATTGATGAAAGTTCGTAATTTGGCATGAATCTAAAAAAAATGAAATTGAGATTTTCGTATGAACATTAGCAGTCGAACCCTCAGGGCGAAAAAATTCTTGTCTTTTTCATTTATTTTCTTGTTTTTTTAAAGGATGGTAAAAAAAAAATAAAAGGGTACAATTAATAAAATTACAATTGCAAGTCCCAAAAAGATATGAAACAGAATTTTGTAACGGTCCGTCATAGATTTTTCTAAATTTTTATTTTAATACTTGATTTTTTTACAAATAAATATTAACTTTCAAAGGCGTGAATATATTTATTTATTATAATTATTTAAGATTAAACTGAACAACAATAAAAAATTATTATTTATTACCATTAGAGTTTTGATTATACGACGTTAACTAAAAATTATATACGAATTTTTGAATATTTTGTGTAATTTAAATCCTACTTTTGAATAATTGATGTAATTTAAACAGTTTGAGATTTTTTTAATGTCTAGATTAAAACTTGAAATTTTAATATATTTATCTATTACACAAAATCTAATAATTTAATTTAAAACTGTACTTTTAAGTTTTAAACTTCATAGTAAAATATTAATATATATTTCATTACAATTTCTAAAACTAAAATATCAAAATAAAAAATCATAACCCACATATTTGAGGTTATTACATTACATGGACACCTAAATCAAAATAATGTTCCTGTAACAATACAATTATACAAGCAACAAAAGTCCACCAAAATTAACATAACAATTACAGTTTGAATAAAAATAAAATAATTGGAAAAAAATATAACTAATTTTCTTATTTAAATTAATTGAAATTTAAACTACTGACATGATATGGATATGAGAGTATGATCGATATAATTTTTAATGAATTTACCAAAATATTTACTTTGTAAGATATAATTAATTAATATGCTTCAAATATACATAGTTTTAGATTATTAATACCACTATATAACTTATATTGTCAATGATTTTTCTAAATATATTTTATAAAAATATAAAATTTTAAAATATTTTATCGAAAAAGAAAATTTTAATGATGAATATAAGAATTATAATTGAAAAACTCAACAGAAAAATCTCAAAATATGAAATACTTGTCCTTAAAAATGTGCTAACTATTTTTTATAAAATACTCTAGGAAATTTTATAAGAAGTTCATTAAACAGTTAGATTGTAATACTGATTTTTCAGGAAACTAACATTTTAACTACTAAAATATAAAAAATGTTAATAACGAACATTCGAATTCATCTTATATTTCTATTTGATTATTTTTATTTTTGGATTTTATAAAAAAAAATATAACTATTGGATTTTTTACTGGATTTTCAGTTATCTCGCTGACTTTACTTAATAATATAATTTTATTTTTAATATTTTCTCATTGAACTTAATCGGGTCGCAAGTGTCAGTTTCGGGATGATCGCGGTGGCCTGAAACGACCAAAAAGCCCATTCTAACTTATAGCATTGACTCTTCGTCGCCCTCTACCAATAACATCGCTCAGTTACTGTGCACCCTACCGTCTCTGATCCCAACCACCGTCCCAGATCCGACCCGCTAAAGAGATCCTTCCCTGAAAATTCGTTTGATTCGCATTTTCCCCTGTTCCATTTATCTTCTTCTTCTTCTTCTTCGTCCTCATCCACTGTTTGGGCTCAAGCTTTTTCCAGGCACGTCATCTTCGTCCTTCTTCTGGGTACTCGTTTTTTGGGTTTTCCCAGATACTCGAGAAGTGTTTCTGTTGTGGTTCTGTTGATTTTCAACTGGTCACGTGGGATCTGATTTTGGTTTTGTTTTTTTTGCGGTGTTCACAAGTTTTCGGATTCGGGAATGTTTTTTCCTCGATTTCTGCTTGTTTTCTGTCGGATTCGGTGTTTTTTCAATTGGATAAAGATGAGTTTGGATCGGTTTGTATGCGGCTCTGCGCCCAGAGAATCGTGTTTTGTTAACGTTATCCACTGGCTTTTCTGTTATTTAACTCATAGGTAGTGTAGCGACTGTTCGTTGCTCCTGAGATAATGATTTGCGTCGTCGAATTTTACGTTGGGTTGATACATATTTGCTGATTGGTTGAGTTCTCGATGTTTCTGGGGACATCGTCAGATAAATCGTTTGGTCGTTCACTTCAATGAATCCGATGCCTATGTTCTTGTTGTAATGTTTGTAGGTTCTGTCTCTTATGTATTAACATGCTTCCATGGAGCTAATCTCTGTGTTATTCATAACGCATGAGAAGCTTCTCTCAAATATCCCGTTTTTATGCATCTAAATACGTATGTTATATTTTATTAAAAAAAACCCTGAATCATGCAGTTTCGGTTTTCAAGCAATTAGTTTTGTTGGATTCTTGCATCATTTTTTAAAATACTGAGTGAAAAGGGTTCCTTTTGCATGGGCTTGGCATACTATCTTGTTCGTAGACAACCGTCTTTCTTTAATGTCATTTATCGTTTGCTAGTAGTGAACTCACTCAGAGTTACTCAGATTTTGATTTGTATATTTGAATCATATGTTCGTATGAGAATGATACTGGGTCTCTACATACATATATATATATATATATGTGTGTGTGTGTGGATTGGTTTGAATGCTATATCTTGTTCTCTGATAACTCACGGAGAGTGAATTCTCCTGTGATTTGGGATTATTCTGTGCGTTTGTTGGTTGATGCAAATTTCTTGATGGCTGAGTTCTCAATGTTGTTGTCAAATTAATTGTTTCACAGTTCACTTCACTTAATCTGATGCATATGTTCTTGTTGTCATGTTTGCGTGTTCTGTCTTAAATATTGACATGTTTCCTGTGGAGCTAACCCATCTTAGTCATTTATACGACGAGCTTCTCTAACATATTCTGTTTTTTGTCAATATAAATATGTATGCTATATTTTTGTTCTTTAAAATCTGAATCATACGGTTTTCGAGTTTTATGTTTGCAAGTCAGTCCCCATAGAGAAACTTTAGGCAGACACCAAGTGATATTTCAGTCTTTTTGCTGCAGAGTGCCTTAGTCCAGAGGTTTTCCGGACATTTTAGTTGGAAAAAAGGATGGAAGATACCGAGGCCATGAATTCAGACGGCTTAAAGAACCGACCCTTAACTCCGTTAAGGATGCTGAGGGGTCTGATGATTTTAGTTGTGTTTCTGTCTACTGCTTTTACGTTCTTGGTCTACTTCTCGCCTGTAGCTGTTGTTGGTCTCCGGCTTCTGAGCGTGCACCAATCTAGAAAAGTTACATCCTTCATCTTTGGCCTCTGGCTCGCTTTGTGGCCGTATCTGTTTGAAAAGATTAACGGGACTAAGGTTGTTATGTCTGGAGACAGAATTCCGCAAGATAAACGGGTTTTGGTCATTGCAAACCACAGGACGGAAGTCGATTGGATGTACTTGTGGAACATTGCCTTGAGAAAAGGGTGCCTTGGCTACATCAAATACGTGCTCAAGAGCAGCTTAATGAAATTGCCCATTTTTGGCTGGGGTTTTCATATTCTGGAGTTTATCCCGGTAGAGAGGAAGAGAGAAATCGATGAACCTGCCTTGCTTCAATCTCTCTCGACTTTTAAGAATCCTCAAGATCCATTGTGGCTCGCCCTATTCCCAGAAGGAACTGATTTCACGTACTATCTGCTCCCTATCTGATTTTATATAAGTTTCTACATTTTAAATGCTTCATAGAATATCCTGACATATTCAGCCAGTGTATCACTTAAAGGAATTATCAATTTCCCTTCCATAAGTTTTAACATCACAGGTGGTAAGCATGGTTGGGTGAAATACTTGCCCTTAGGCTTTCTTCTTTCGTATTTTCTAATCTCTCTACCCATTTTCTGTGACAGCGAAGAAAAATGCAAGAGAAGCCAAAAATTTGCGGCTGAAGTTGGGCTCCCGACATTAACAAATGTGCTTTTACCAAAAACAAGGGGCTTTGGCGTTTGCCTGGAAGTTTTGTGGAACTCTTTGGATGCTGGTACATTTTTCTATGTAAATTTTGCCTCTCTTGTCATTTTCCCTTATTTCATATGATTTTCACCTGTTGTCCATTCTATGATCCATGTCGCATTTCTGCAATATGTTTGCTTTACCGGTCTTAATGTCTGCTAGTTTACTTTGTAAAAAAAAACCCATCTGCACAATGCCGCGAAAAATGTAATCTTTATGTTTAATACCGAAATTTCCCTCATATCTGACATTATCTTCTGGACATGCAGTCTATGATTTGACGATAGCGTACAAGCCTCGGTGTCCATCTTTCTTGGACAACGTATTTGGCACTGCTCCTTCAGAGGTTCACATTCATGTCCGGAGAATTTCAGTAAAGGAGGTTCCGGCAGGCGACCCAGAGGCTTCTGCTTGGTTAATCGATTCCTTTCATTTGAAGGACAAACTGCTCTCGGATTTCAAATCCCAGGGTCAGTTCCCTAACCAAAGACCAGAGGATGAACTCTCTATGCCGAAATGCGTCACGACTTTTGCAGTGGTAATTTCGTTGACAGCGTTATTCATTTATCTGACGTTTTCTTCCTGCATTATTTTTAAAGTATACGTCTGTCTAAGCTGCACATATTTAGCTTGTGCGACCTATTATAAGTTCCGACCCTCGCCTCTCCTTCGTTGTTTGACGGGAGATTTTTGCAAAGAAGTAAAAACCCATTAGCATTTCTGTACATTCATTCATCCATTGCATACAAAGAAATAATCTGAAGGATCCACAGCCTAAAAGGTTCTGTGTCTATTTCTTGTTTTCTGGTGAGTTCTCTGAATTATATATGGTTGCTTGGTGATTGTGCTAACCTTGCAACCCGGGATTTTCTTTTTTTCATTCACAAATTCTTTTGACTCAACCTAACCCATATCTGTAGCTGCACTGCTGTGGCTTCAAAATGTGAATGCCAGTGTTAGCATTTGCTGTCTTCTGGGCTATATATATCATCTTCTTTGCAGCACTTTGTTAGGTAATATCTGGAACCCCTTTTGTCCTTGGGAAAGTTTTTCGACATAGCTGGATTTCCCATGTCATGGTGCAAGAAATTTGTCGCCGAAATCAGCAGCAAAAGTCATGGATTCAATGCAAAATATGACAAGGGGGTGGGGGGTGGGGGGTGGGGGTGTCGCTTAAATTAGAAGCAGCAGGTCATAGTTTAAACCTTGTTGTTGTCAGAAGCCATGTGCTGATTTCAGTTGGTTAAGGCAGTTTCCGAGTGGCAAACCCCAGGTCGGTGATGGAAGGGGCAGAGCCCTTAACTGCTCCATGGGATCTTGCCAGGTTGAGTTCATGTTTTTTTACAAGCCAAACTCTCTCTCTCTCTCTCTCTCTATATATATATATATATATATATATTGTGTCATATGGTTTATCCTGTCGAAATGTTGGGTCATATGCTTGAGCTTTATCTCCTTATCCAAAGCAGGTGGCAACAGTGAGATCATGTCTTTGCAGTTGATAGAAACCGACTTTTCTCGGCCTTTGTTATCTCTCTGCTTCGGTTATAAAAGTGTCGACGAACCGAAAGAAACTCCAAAACAAGCCAATGCGGATTCTGTTCATCAAACCCACCTGAAAAAATAAATAAAAACCTCATTTCTGTTGGTTATGTCGTGGATTCATGAAGAGAGTATAAAACGATTGGGTTTGGACTAACGGGTGTCAATTTAGTCTCGAGGCCTGAAGTCCGGTCCGAGTCTACCTGAAAAATATCGAGTTTCCGGTCTAAATTTTTCGTTTCGAGAAAATTAGGCTTTCGAGGTGGGTTTGATTCAGATAGGTCCAAAAATCCGATAAGTTTTAAAAAAAATAATAATAAAAAAAAAGAAAATAAATAAAATTACAAAAAAATTGAGCGGTCTGACCGTTCTAAATCCGAAACTTATGCTCAGGCTTCAGATTTGGTTATATAGGTCCGAAAAAATTCGAACCAGTCCAAACCCAATTGACACCCCTAGTTCGGATAAATACAAACTGTGTTTTAGTTAATGTATTGGACGGTTATAGAATCTAGTAATGATAATGGTCGAATATAATAACATGGATAGATCTCGATCCCGGTATTAATTTGGTTTTGGTATAGAATATTTTATCAAAAAAATCCGGTGAAAAATAGACATATTTGATAATTAACGTAATAAAAATGAAATTGAATCACGTTAAAGTGTAAAATTTCTAGGTATTTCGAATATCTTTAATTCAATGTACGGTTTCTAGTCATTTGCAAAGAACCACTAAAGGAAAGGTCCCAACTCTTTGGAAGATATAGTTTTGGTGGGTTACGTAATATACACGAAACTAAATCACGTGATTAGGGTTTATAATGCCTTCTCCGTCACGGTAGGTTTGGAGATCGGTCTTTGATGGAGTTAAAGCCGATGATTGCTCTGTCTGAATCGCTCCAATTAAATGCCCAATGTCTCTAAAATTGAATTCGGTTTGATGTTCGGATCACTTTGATTTTGTGTGTGTGTGTGTGTGTGTGTGTATATATATATATATATGAAAATAAAAAAATGTATATAGATAAATATATGGCTTAAACCAAAAAAATATATATGGCAGTTATAAAATAAACGATTATTTTAAACGGAACTTCATGCGAACGTGTGGAAGTGGTTACAATTACACGTGGGCTCTTCCACGTCTCTTTATTTATGTATTTATTTATTTTCTTAGTTTTAATTTCACAACATCAAAAATGCTAGTCATGCATTTTTTTATCCCATTTACTGTAAATTAATACTCAACATTTAATGTTTTTTCAAATCGACAATTACTCCTAACGAGCGTTTATTTCTGATTAACTAACGCTAAGAATTTCACTGTTTATAAAATTTTATAACAAATAATTTCTTTTAAGCAATCATTTTGTTATAGAAATTGCGTAGAATAACCATAATTCTAGTATGATAAAGACTCTAATCTTGTTTAGATTAGGGCAATAATGGTGCTGATACGTAGGGGTAAAACAATTGATCTAGATTTATTATTTTTCGTTTGGAATTTTTGTTTTTACAAAAAAGTATAATATTCAGTTTTATATTAAATTTCGGTTCATTTCGAACTTTAGTAAAATTCAGTTTTTGTTAAAATAAAATATTCATTTTGTAAATATATTTTTTTCTATCGATACGGTTGATATAGTTAACTTAGGATCAAATCTAATTAAAATAAATTTAATCATGAGTTGACAACAATTAAGTAAAATGAATTTCACATCGGAGGCAAGGGTGGATCTCGTGATGATTAATTTGAAGACTCACAAAGAGAACCGAAGGCAAATTCTCACATAAGCATAATCGGCATAAAGATCCTCTCCCGATTCTCCACTCTTTTGTATGTTTTTTTGCGAAAATTTTATTTCTCAAATCAAGAAATTGGAAATTAAATTAAATTAAAATTAATATAGTAATTAAATTCACCAATTATAAATAGAGGGTCCGGTGAGAGTAACTGCCAACACTCAGCGACAAACAAACAAACAAAAAAAATTGCTCTCAGCTTCTTCAGATCAAAATGGCCATTTTCTCCAGATTTTATCTTCTGTTCTTCGTGTTCCTCACAGGTACGCTTTCTCCTCATCGCTGCCTCCTCTGCTATATTCCCGACATCCTCCTCTGTTTTGTCCTGTTTAAGGATAGTAATGGCAATTTCACTTGTCTTCACAAAATATCGCATTTTCTGGATTTGCCCCATTAACCGTTTTAATCTTCTCTGCTTTCAGGCGCCTCCGCCACCGTCTTTACCATTGAAAACAGCTGCCGCTTCACCGTCTGGCCCGGTGTACTCTCCGGCAACGGCGCTACCCTCGGCGACGGCGGGTTCCCTCTTCCGCCGGGATCCTCCGTCAAGCTCACCGCCCATCCGGGATGGTCCGGCCGCTTCTGGGCACGGACCGGTTGCAACTTCGACTCCTACGGCCACGGAAACTGCCTCACCGGCGACTGTGGCGGCGTCTTGAACTGCATCGGTGGCGGCGCTCCTCCAGTGACTCTCGCCGAGTTCACTCTCGTCGGAGCCTCCGGCAAGGATTTCTACGACGTGAGCCTCGTCGACGGCTACAATGTCGAGATGGGTATCCGAGCGTTGGGCGGTTCCGGCGATTGTCAGTACGCCGGCTGTGTATCCGACGTGAACGCGATCTGCCCGAGCGGCGGTTTCCCTCTTCCGCCGGGATCCTCCGTCAAGCTCACCGCCCATCCGGGATGGTCCGGCCGCTTCTGGGCACGGACCGGTTGCAACTTCGACTCCTACGGCCACGGAAACTGCCTCACCGGCGACTGTGGCGGCGTCTTGAACTGCATCGGTGGCGGCGCTCCTCCAGTGACTCTCGCCGAGTTCACTCTCGTCGGAGCCTCCGGCAAGGATTTCTACGACGTGAGCCTCGTCGACGGCTACAATGTCGAGATGGGTATCCGAGCGTTGGGCGGTTCCGGCGATTGTCAGTACGCCGGCTGTGTATCCGACGTGAACGCGATCTGCCCGAGCGAGCTCCGCGTCGTGGACCCCGGTACGGGTGACGTGGCGGCCTGTAAGAGCGCGTGCCTTGCGTTTAACTCGCCGGAGTTTTGCTGCACCGGAGACCACGCGACGCCGGAGACTTGCTCGCCGACGAAATTCTCGGGGATGTTCAAGAACGCTTGCCCGAGCGCGTACAGCTACGCGTACGACGACGCTTCCAGCACTTGCACTTGTACCGGGTCGGATTACTTGATCACCTTTTGCCCAACCGGATCATAAACCGGGTCGGGCCGGGTCGAGTTCTCACGTTTCTTTTGCCACTGTAGTTTTTCTGATTTCCCCCCTTTTTTTACTCTTATTGTTACACAAACATACAGATTCATGCGCATTGTGTTTCTGAATTTATATCATTTGTTTGTTAGTCAATGTTCAAGAAGAAGGAGAAATCAGATAATTTATATTATAAGCACAAACGGAACTCTCAATCTTGATGTTTTTTTAAACCATGAAAATCAAAACTATAATCTAAAATTTATATCACAACAACAACATGAATTAAATTCATCTTCTCAGTAAAAGTTAGATCGACTTGGGACACTGGTTTCATATTTTTGCTGTAAAAACACAACATTTTGAACATATCTTCTCGACCTTGATGCAATCAATAACCCAAATGAACGAACTCAGCATATTTACATTCTAAAAAACCAAAGTCTCCACATCGGCTAAAGACAAGATTCAATTGGAGTTTCAGAGGGTTTTTGTCTGTCCCAAGTCATTGGTCCTTCTGGAAGTACTCTACTTACATTGGCTAACAGAGAGCAAGAACTGTCTGTCTACTAGTAACCCTAACCCGAGAAGAAGAGATCTAATTACTAAAACCATGAATGGCCAAACAAGCAGATGGGTAGATACAAATGCAGATTGAGAGGAATCTGGCTTTTAGCTGATGCAGTTAAGATCGCCATTTCTGGGTTCTTTTGTCTCCCACTTACAGACCTTTTTCGTTCTTTTCGCAGCCTGAACGAACCCCACAATTACCTGTAGCTCGTCCATTTGCTGTAACGAATTGTGCATTTCATGATCATCAGATGTAAATTCGAATAAAATGACTCGTGCCTGGTTTCAGATTATGTAAAAAGTACCTGTGCCATGAAGTGCCTCTGAACGATTTCAATTAGTTGCTCCTTTGATGGGTTAGGAATAGCATCGACCTACAAGATTGCAATGTGACCAACCTTTAGGAGAAACAAACCAAAAGTGGTGTGTGAAAAGGCTGGGTTTTTTTTTCGTGAGGAACTCACGAGGTTAAAATGTCGCCAGTATCTCTGCAAGGCAGGCATATCCAGTTTGCTAAGATCGACCTTCTGCACGAAAGCAAATCACCCCATCAGTAGTTGAATCTTGTTCTTGGCAATTTTTAGCAGCCAAAAGGGAATAAATTTGACAAAGTACCCATTGGACAACAATGGGGAAAAGGAATTGCAAAAGTGAGAGGCCTACCATGTTCACAGGGGGAGTAAAAACCGAGCTTTTCGACTGTGAGTCACAAGATAGGGACCTGCTCGTTGTCTTGTGGGATGACCGATATGAGCGGTTTGCCCTCTGTCTGGGCTTATGGAGTTTCAGTGTGTCATCAGATGCTAGCAAAAGGATGAATTTCCAAGTCATCGGACCAAAAGAAGGGAGATCAATTGAAGTTTGCAGCTTTATTCCAAACACCAATCCACCATTCATAACACAATCCAGACATCTCAAACCTTTAGAATTCATTGGGAACCGAAAATTTTTATAGATTTTCCCACAGTCGTCGATTATGCCAATGTTCAGTGATGATATAAAACTAAACTATATTTCGCTTGAACACTAACATGTTGTCAGGTACTAACATTAGGACAGAGAGACAAAGAACAAAGCTTACTCATATCAGAGCCATTCCACTGTGTGTTCTCGAATTCAAGGTCATCATCTTCCTCGTTCCCAGTAGGAGCTTCAATGACGCTGAGTGCATTCCTCTGCAACTTTACTTCTATTCCATTAGTCAAAACCTGAAAAACAAGACAGCAAATACAATGCTGTCGTTGAATAAAATGCACAAATACCGACATACCACCGATAACATGATATCTCGTTACTATCAAATAAATTCAGGATTTTTTCTATATGTGAATGGTATGAGACAGAAGCTGGTGGAACTTCATATCGAAATTAGTAAACTATATCCGTGGCTATGAGGAAATGGTATATTAATCCGGGATTTGTTAAAGCCGGAATATGCTGAAGTGACAGAGACAGACACTATGGAAAGAAAAAGATCCTACGGAGCCATTTATAATACACAACCAGACAGGAGACTTCTAGAAAAGCAACCAGCAAAAGGAAAAGAGAAATCGGCAGAAGAGCCAATGGTCAGAATGAAAACGACATATATAAAAAGGAAGAACAAAACTCTAAACTCATGATTCTGATTAATCACAAGCAAACAAAATCTAAAAGACAGCTTGAACCCACAAGAGGAAAAGGATAAGATTTTGCAAGAAACCATGATGGAAAAAAATTAGATACAATTGCAGATTGTTATGATGTAACGTAAACAGGCGCGCAAAATGAAAAGGTTACCTTTTTCAAGACAATGGTTACAACTAATGTACGAACTTGAAAACATTTAACCCTGTTGAAGACTCCTATGATTGAGCCTGAATCTCAGCAAGAAAGATCGACCCTTTTTCTAATAATACTTCTTATTTTCACAGTAACTTTCAGAGAATCTTCCACATAGTAGAGGCAATCTGGGTTTGATCAGACACAGACAAAGAAAGACCCAAACAAGGAACAAAAAAGAAACTGAATTCTTAAAACTTAATGGATGATCTGAGGACCCAAACGCAAGACCAAATCCAAAGATCACAAAGGACAGTTCACTCGCTCTACAAAACAACAAGCTTAATCAGACGACCAAGTCGATTAGCTACTATCATGCATTTTAATGGGAAACGATGCAATCGCTGAATTCAGTTGCAAAAAGAAAACATGCATGCAAAAACCCACACCCCAGATTTCGAAATTAAAATCTAAAAAGAGGCGAAGAACAAATCAGTAGGTCGACCAAAGGACCTGTATATATACGCTGATGCGAAGAGTTATTCAAAAGCAATTCGGAATATTTTACATATTTTTGTTTTCTTTGTAATAGGGGAAAAATCGTTTTCTTCATTCAAAATCTGGACATATTAGAGATCCAAATTCAAAATTCAAATAAACCCCCGTCATCCTCGAGCTAATCAAATTCCAAAATTCGAATTTTTTTACCATGCAATGTAGAGACGTCAAAGACAAATTTAGCCCTAGAATTCATCGAGATAAAACAACAACACACATTTCCATAAACGGCAAAAAGAACTCAAACCCAATTAAATTCCATACCAGCCAATGCCAACCACCAAGTCCGACGGCTTTTTTAACGACGCCTTGGAGACCAACGAGAACCGATTTCGTACGGTTGTTCCCCGTGACGACGACCTTGGTATGACGCGGCAAGAGCGACAACTCCTCTTCGCTATTACTCTCCCCGCAGCAACTCTGCAACGGCGGGGATAC
>NW_010960187.1:2469996-2473576 GCF_000463585.1 Tarenaya hassleriana | reverse complement strand
CCCCGCAGCAACTCTACAACGGCGTGAATCCGCCATTGACGATGCCGCAGCTCTCCGTAGCTTGTATCATTCCCCTCTCTCTCACTCCCCGCGCGCGCTGTTTTCCAATTAGATCATGAAACAGAAAAACTCAGAGCCTTTTTTGTCAGGCTTCAACACAACACTGAAACGCGAGATCGTGCATTTGTGATAGCGAAAATGGAAGAAACAGCGGGAAAATATAGAGAAAGAGCAGAAAATTAGGGTTTATGCGAGAAAACGCGAGAAGCAGAGTGAAAGAGAACGAAAAAAGCAGAGA
This sequence comes from Tarenaya hassleriana, assembly GCF_000463585.1. Classification (NCBI taxonomy): domain Eukaryota; kingdom Viridiplantae; phylum Streptophyta; class Magnoliopsida; order Brassicales; family Cleomaceae; genus Tarenaya; species Tarenaya hassleriana. The sequence goes on along the minus strand of NW_010960187.1, from coordinate 2,473,278 downwards.
TATAGAGAGAGAAACAGAGTATGAGAGAGAGAGATAGGGAGGGGGGGAGCAGAGAGGGAGGGACGATAGCGACCTGCTTCCCCCACGTTAACCAATGAGAGAGCGACACGTGAACGATGTATCGAAACCATGTGAGCGTTATGGATTCGAACCGGCTTTTGGGCTTAACCGCGTGGCAGTTATCGTAATTTTGGGCATGCGATTGACCTGAATGGTTGACCAGTGTTTTAAAGGCGCAGGCTCAGTGGGGCCTAGTAACGACTAACGAGCCGCTAAAATAACAATAATGCCCTTATTCGTGCTATAAAATATTCGAAATTTGGGGTAATTTACTGATACTTAGTTCACGAGGATTCGCCTTTTTTTTCTTATGTCGAGTTGTAACATGAATAATAGAAACCCGTAAATAGATCCCTCTACGGTACTGTGTAATTTTGTAAAAAGACTATTATATTCCTATATATTTACATTTTCTACAATTATGACCTTTGAGAAAGAATGTCACACTTAGTGTGTTTGGTATTTGTTTCGTTATTGTTCTTGCAGTTTCGAAGAGTGTTTTTTTTTTAACCAATTCGGTATAGTTTGGTTTTTGCAAATTCAATTTGACCAAAAAAAATATTTAACTTTGAAATTAACATACATTCACACATGGGCGGACCCAACTCTTTAACAATGGATTCAAAGGCCCCATTGTTATAAATTTTATAAATTTTTAGATAAAATTATTATATGCACCGATAAAAAAAAATAAATTTATCATTATGAAATTATGGTTGCCTCCTATGATAATTTTTTTTTCGGGTCTGCAATGCATACACAATATATTTTTTGTAAATCCAAAATCCAGAAGTTTCGCATCAATTCAAGTTTATGACATTGGTAGATCAGTTTGGTTCGATTTCTCAAAGAAGTTCAATGGTGATCCATTAACATTTTTCCCCACACACAAGAGTCTTTAGCTCAAGTAGAGGGTTTGGAAGCCTCGAGGTGAGTCAGAGAGTTCGGAGGAGGAAATGTGTAATTTTAACTCGTTAGATTGATAGGGATATTTATGTAATTTTAACTCGGCTGGTTGTATAAAAGTTAACCAATTTTGATGGTCGCTTAATTTTTTTTTTTACAACGTGTAAAACCTAACTGTTACCTTTCAGCTATATTGGCTAGATAAACTCTCACCTCCACGCAATAGTCGCAAACTATGCGGAGCAGGTAAATCAACCGGAGTTAACCGACTCAAAGAAAACTCATGCCCTGAGTTTTCGAACTCACAATTCGAAGGAAACGAAAGTTGTCATTAATCACTGGTTTCCCCGACCGTCGCGTAATTGTTTACAGTGGCGCAGGCTTTATGTTTATTTCATGCCGAGGAGGATTTGGTGTTCCCCTTGATGTGTATTGTTCGATTTGGTTCGATCACGTGTTTGGTCTATTGATTGTTCGGTTTCAATTTCCATGATATGTTATGGTGAATTTGTATTTTTTATAAGATGAAAAGTTAATCGTTTAAATTTTGCGGGTTATTAAGCAACATTAGATTAAATCATTTTCTGTTGAATTTCTTCTATATAAACACAAATATAAGGTTGGTATGAGTGTGAATAAGAAAAATTTTCCTCAATTTCGTCCTTTTCTATCTACATATCCTTAAAACGTAAAAAATATAAGATGTCAAAATGGTGGCTCAACCTAATTTAATGGATTGGATTAATGAAATCATTAACAATAAGTTAAAAAAAATTCCGGGTTGGGTTAATCCATAAAACCCAATTAACCCGATTAGATCAATTATCCGATTAATTTACATGTATAATATATATTAGGTTTATTGTATTGGATTAAATAGAGTTATTAGGTTTAGCCATTAAATAGATAATCTTAATGGATGGATTAAGCCCATTTAGTTAAAAATATTCCAAACAAATAATCCAAATAAATTTGTTATTGGGTTAGATTGGTTAACCCATTTAACCCAATTGCTTCGTTGGTATTATAACACAGTCCAAAATGTAAAATTAGGACTCGTTACATTTCAATAATTGGTTGGTCTTTGTAAATCTGCCTTTTATTTTGGCACGTTCCCTTATTTTGTTTGCATGTATTAAGCAATAAATGCAGAATCCGTTTTTTTTACGCACTAATTGTTGTTTTTCTTTCTCCTATATTATGCATGCATATATTTATATCTCTCCGTATTTGATAATGTACAGTTTATTTGGACCGCTACATGGGCCTCTTTATGACACTACATCCTTTATATTTTGAACTTTATAATATATACACACACACCTTGGATCCGAAATATTAGGACCACGTGCCGTTTTTTCATTCATTTGATGAGGATTCGGATCTTATCGGTCGAATAAAAAAAAAAATGCAAAGATCCATTTTTTTCCTTATCGGTTGAATCAAATCAATGGACATATTAATTTGGAAGAACATTGCAACCTGTAGGTTATTGTGAAAAATTGCAACAGATTCATGAAAAATTTTTGTAAGTTTAGGGTTTCTTTTAGAAATTTTACCTTAATGACATTACAGTTTATTTGGACCGCTACGTCGCGCTTTCCCATTCGTGAACCTCCTTAAAGACACTAGAGCCTTCATATTTTGAACTTTGTAAAAAAAAAAATTATCTTGGATGCCAAATATTTAGGCCACGTGCCATTTTTTCATTCGTTTGCTGAGTGTTCGGATCTTATGTCACATTGTCTTAGACCATTGATGATAAACATATGAACAGTAGAATAAATAATGATACCAGTTTCGTCTTAAATTCCACTCACCGAACATGCCATCTGATTTAACTATTTCACATGGTTTACAAACTATTACGTGAAATTAAAAAGTTTATCACCGTATCTAAAATATTGTGGCCGTTAAAAAAAATATCAAATTTATAATTATTTAACAAAAAGTCAAACAAAAATGAGAGCAATTCCCCATATATTAATAATTTAATAGTGTGATACTCTTATTATCCAAGGATTTTTTTTTGTTTTTCTCTAATCACGTGTTTGATCATTCATGATAATCGCGTGGAGAATAAATAAATAAACCATCTTGGTCTATAAAAAAAAGTCCAATGGGAGTGAGGCAAACACAATACAAGCAAGAGCAAAAAAAACAAAAAGGATCGATCACCGTTTGGTAACTCTCTCTAAACGCGAAACGCGAAAATGTCGAACTGCGATTGCGATTGGAACTTCTCGGGCAGCGAGGCAGCCAGTGAAGCGGCGGCGGCGGCGTTGAGCAGGGTGGGGGCGAACCTCAAAGCTAAAA
>NW_010960187.1:2468190-2469669 GCF_000463585.1 Tarenaya hassleriana | reverse complement strand
CCAGCCGGGGAAGCGGCGGCGGCGTCGTTGAGCAGGGTGGTGGCGAACCTCAAAGCTAAAACCGACCCGGAGAGCGGGCAGATCGTTTTGCCACCGTCCGCGGTTACAAGGACGTGGATCGAGGCCGAGAAGGCAGTCACCGACGTCGTGGTCTCCGGCAAGGGCAATGGTTATGCCCCAAGCATCGGAACTTCTGACGCCAAAAAGTGAGTCACTCGGATCTTGATTCATTATGGATTGCTAGTTATTAATTCCACGTGGCATATCTTAGGCCAGAGTAGTAGCCGACCTAGAAAAATTATAATGGGGAGCAAATTTAATTTTATCATGGCAAACATCATTTTATAATTGGTTCTTTATCAAATGTAATTAAAATAATATAAATTTTATAAAGAAATTATATTTTTTTAAATCAAACAAACGGGTGTCAATCTGGATTCGCACATGGGTCCGAGGATTCGACCTTGAAAGTGGGTGAAGGACCATTAACATGTCTCTTTTCCAAACAACAATGATATATGGTTTTATTAGAGATGTGTTAGTGTGTGTGTGTGTATACATGTATATAAATTTTAATGATTAATGGTTTATGGTTATTGATTGGATTTGTTTTGTCGCGTTTTATCCAAGATGAATTTTTTGATTTTTTTTATTTGCGTTCCTCGATCTCCTATGTCAGGGCCGTTGCCGATTATCTAAACCGCGATCTCGAAGGACAGAACTTCAAGCTGAAGCCGGAGGATGTTTTCATGGCGGCGGGATGCAAACAGTCGATTGAGATTATAATAGAAGTCCTCGCCAAACCAAGGGCCAATATTCTTCTTCCTCGACCGGGTTTCCCTCGTTACGACGTCCGAGCACTCTACAGCCACATCGAGGTCCGCTACTACGACGTTCTTCCCGACCAAAACTACGAGATCGATCTCGACCACGTTCGACGAATCTCCGATAAGAACACGTTCGCCATCTGCATCATAAACCCCCATAATCCTTGTGGCAACGTCTACTCGGGATTTCATCTTAAGAAGGTGAAGCTCTTTTTTATAATACATAAATTTATCGAAATTTAGGTGAATGTCACTCTTCAAGTGAAGATTCGAACTAAGGAGTTTTGTTCTATTCATTATCAACTGAGTTGTCCAAACTTTAAACCCTTTTTTTTCAAAAATGTTTTTTTTATTCAAGATTATGTAACATTCTAAAATATTTAATCTTCGGTTATGTAACTGATCAGCTCGCCGAGTTGGCTCGTAAGGTGGGGATGATGGTGATATCGGATGAAGTGTACCGTTGGACTGTGTTTGGGGAGAGACCGTTCGTTCCAATGGGGAAGTTTGCATCGATTGCTCCGGTGGTCACCCTCGGGTCCTTGTCCAAAGGATGGGGAGTCCCGGGATGGCGAATGGGCTGGGTCGCATTGAATGACCCCGAGGGCCTATTCAAATCCACGAAAGTCCGTCCATTTTTTTGATCTTTCCC
>NW_010960187.1:2464256-2467977 GCF_000463585.1 Tarenaya hassleriana | reverse complement strand
CTTTCCCTAGACGCAGTTTAAGACAAGAGAGAACGTTGGATACAACATGTTCTTGTCAACAAAAATGGCTCAGTGTTTGCGTAACATCTCTTTCTGCTCTCTGTGAACAGGTCCTTGAAGCTATCAAGGATAATCTTGAGATAAATTCGAAACCCGCAACCATCTTCCAGGTTTGTAAATTCACACTACCATATATATATATAGAAGACATTAAGTTGATGCTTTCTTAGAAATGATTTGTGATGTGCATCTTTTTGGTAGGCGGCTCTTTCGGATATCCTCGAGAAAACCCCGAGCGAATTCTTCGCGAAGAAGAACGCGTACCTGAAAAGAAACGTCGACTATGGATTCGAAGAGCTCAAGAACATACCCTGTCTCAGCTGCCCCATGAAACCTGAAGCCTGCACTTTCTTATGGGTACATACACATTTGCACACAGCTTCTGTACGAGTTTATATCAATCTATATTGTATTTGGTAGATGAACGATCGATTATTAGAGGACGGATCGGATCTTTGTAGGGGAAGCTCGACGTTTCGCAGTTGGAGGACATCGAGGATGACAATGAGTTCTGCTCAAAGCTAGCCGCCGAGGAGAACCTCGTCCTCGTGCCTGGTAATGATGGATCGCGTATTGACCCGTTCGTTTTCTTTTCGGTTTATGGCAAGCGAACATAGCGAAGATTTGCGTGAATTGTAGGAACTGCGATGGGGCTCGAGGGTTGGGTGAGGATAACGGTCGAGTACTCGGACTTTTCTCTGGTGGAACAAACCTTTGACAGATTGAACCGTTTCTTCCAAGGCCATGCCAAAGGATCGCTGGAAGATCTGAAGCTGAACTAATACCAAATGAGTTCTGAATTCCAGTTGTTTTAATTCTCTCCAAATAAATATGTGAACTCCACAACGTTTCCTCTTTTGTTTGAACTTGATGGCTATGTCTTCATGTGTTTCCATAGTATCAGAAATAAAGTTTATTCGTATTCGCCTCTTAATTTATTTTTTTTATAATCCGAAAGTTAACCGGTTGTATCGCCGCAGCCTCCCCCAAACGCTGCCACTCCTCTGCCTTCTAAGGTCATCTAGTTTTTGGTTTCTGGACACAGACAACGAGCCGAAGGGAAGCCCCTGTATGGATCTCCAAACAGAGCTGCGTTTCCGGGGCGAGAAAATACCATCTACGAATCACGAAAACGCGAAAAACGTTACACCAAATCGAGCAATATATCACTGAAATGCGAATGCTTTGTTTCTTTGGGTACATATTGTATGTGTTTTTGGTACCTGATAGTCTCCGAGGGTAAGAGTCTTGAAACCAGCCGCACTATAGTCGAAGTAATATTCCCATGTTCTAATGAATTTCTCGTCGAATCCGAGATCCACGATTCGTCTGCACGGATGTAGTTGTTTTCCCCATGATGAATCTATTGGATTCAGATAACAAAAGAACGATGAAAAGATTCTTTCTTACTTTTGTCTCTCCAACAAGTTCTGTCTCCAGCATCTCAAGGTCCGGTAGTAATGGATTCCGATGTTTTCAACTTGTTCGATGCTGCAAATTCCCGATCTCAGAGGTGGATAACGAAGATTTCACGTGAAGTTTGTTTTACAATGGTAAAAGAAGAAGACTTACCATAGCCTTGATGAAGAAGCCATTGCTGATGTTATTCTGGCTAAAGAAAGAATGCATCCGCCGGGGAAGATATATTCCTTGATGAAATCCGAACTCAGTCTGTACTCGTCGTAACGCTCCTCCGGTATCGATATGGTCTGATATCCAAATGCAAAAAAAAAAAAACGTTAAGATCAGGAAAACACAACATTTGAAGAAAATGGCTAGAGAATGAGTATATTAATTTACTTGCAGAACAAGAAGGCCGTCTTCCGCCAGCACAGACTCACATCTGTTGAAAAACGTCTCGATGAATTCATGTCCAACCTCTTCTAACATCTCGCTGAAACGTCGGTAATGTAATTAATATCTCGGTTATACATAGTTTAAGATACCATTTTATATGAAATCTAGAAAGGTTTTTTTCTTACATGCTTATAATTCTGTCATATTTACGGGAATCAGATAGTTGGCGATAATCGCAGAGTTGAAACGTAATCCGATCCTGGAATCAAAAGAACATAACTTCGTTGTCGGTCCATATTTTCATGTTATAGTCTGAAAATAATTTTCGTAGATGGTTATATACGCACCTCAAGCCCAGCTTCCTTCACCTTCGCTTCAGCATATTTGAGTTGTTCGACCGATAATGTAATGCCAGTGTATTTGCATCCAGTCTGTCTCACAACTTCTATAGCAAAGGTTCCCCAGCCGAATCCAATCTCCAAAACTTCGTGGTTCTTCCCGATTCTCGCCTGAAATGTTCGACCGTGAAGGTATAAGAATGAGAAGAACGCACATTCATCATATATCACAAATTAATTTATATTCTTTATGAATATTGCAGAAGCCACGATATGATTAGTGATTACCTTATCAATAAGAAGATAAATTTTCCTCATTTGGGCAGTTCTCAGATCCTCATTATCCGACTACAAAAGCGTTAAACCCGAATCTCGAATCAAAACTAGAGTAGAATGTGAGAAAGTTTCTCTTGTTTCAGCTTTGGTAGAGAAAGCAGTCTAAGTTTTTAGTCACCTTGAATATGGCTGACGAGTACGTCATCGTCTCATCCAGAAACATAGCAAAGAACTCGTTACTCTGTGAATGATCCCAATCAAAGAAGTGAGATTTAGACTAAAAATAACAGAAACTAAGTTCACCGAGGTTGAAAACGTCTAAGGATAAGGACATGTACCAAGTCGTAGTGATGAGAAATGTTCCTACGAGCTTGTGTTAAGGTGTTCATTCTGGAGACATGTTTCAGAAAGTACTTTGCTGACGATAAACCAGCGGTAAAAAACATCGGTGTCCACCAACCCCTAAACGATCAAAAGACGATGGAATTAGCACACTGAGCTTATATTGCATTCACTTGAAGTTGGACCATTACCGTTTCTTCGGAATATTCGATTTCGATGAGTTCAGATCTCTATTAGCTATGAGGATCTGCAAGAAAAAAAGCTCAACACACCGAGTGAGAAAAAAAAAAGAGAGAGAGAAAGAAAAAGACACAGATTCTATGTCTCCTATCTACCATGATCATATTCAGAAGCCCATTGTCCTTGTCAACGAACGATAAATCTCCATTGATATAAGCGTCCGAGAATCCTAAATCCGCCTCTGTCATTACCTGGCAGAATCAAGAGTCGAGTTCGTGAGCCAGATATGGAAGAACAATGTGTGTTTATCAATACATCTACAAATTCATCTGGATTCTGAGACATATCTTGATATAACATCAATCTATGATCCCGCATTTACCTTCCAGTAAAACTTAGGACTATGAATCTTTACAACAGATTTCAAGCTACATTTTGGATGTTTCCCGCCGAACTTGAACACTGTTCCTCCGTCTTCTAGTAATCTGTCCGTTCCATCATGCGGGTCATTGTGTAAGAAATCAAGTTATGATTCAAAGTGCCAGGAAAATGGATTAGCTTTGGAGAAAAGTTGATATGGAGAGTTGCATAGTTTAGGTTTCGGAGGCTTACATGACACAACCCGTTGATATGAACTGTCCCATGAATCTGGTGACGAAAAGCCGAGCTCCTGTTTCAGAAAAAGACGGGACCATCTGTTTCGGATTGCTCAGAAGAGCGGCATCTTT
>NW_010960187.1:2446512-2464070 GCF_000463585.1 Tarenaya hassleriana | reverse complement strand
GCTCAGAAGAGCGGCAGCTTTCCCTAGCATACCTTGAGCAGCCGCTATACCAGCCTGATAATTGTATTCACCGAAAGTTACAAAACTTTCGATAAAACCAACAATACGAACCTAAAAGGAAAGAGTTTGTATAGCATTCGATCATTGCCTTTAGCCCGTCTTCATGGAAACCGTAGCCTGAAAGAGAAAAAACCCATGACAAGGTTTAGATGAAACAAGAAGAACTATTCTTTCTTGTTCAAAACAAAAGCCGCGGGAAAAATCTTCATGTTCGAAATCAATATACTCACCTTGATATGCACCGCAGAACCATAGCCCACGTTTTCCCTGAATCTTGTACAACTCTTGCGAAGCCGTCCAGGCAGAAACAGAAGGAAAAGGGTGACTAGTGGTCCATTTGAGCAACGTCTTCTTCGGGGTATGATCGGGATTTAGTGTCACGAAGAACAGTTCGCTATTCTCTCCAAGATTCTGCACACATTGATGGATTGTTCAAACCATTATAGATGATCCGTTTATTCATCATTCTCATCATTCCGAGAGAGATTGTTTTATGTACCTGAATTAGATTGAGCCAATACGTTAGGCATACTTTGTTTTCCGTACTTCCAAGGAAATTCCATGCCCCCCATGCTGTCGGGTTTCGGGGCATGAAATCTTTGTCACGGTGGAGATATATATCGCTGAGCAAGTGGACGAGAACATGTAAATGAATTACTTCTGCAGATTTTACGATTCTCTCGGATCGGAGAATATCGACATAAGATACCTGTCGACGTATTGGAAAGCACCAAGGATCCTCCTTTCATCGAATGTGGCTTGTTCCCCGACCAATCTCAGAGCATCTGGAGCGTGCGTTGCTAATATACATCGATCGAATGCTTCCTCTGAGCCATCTCCATTCCTAACAGTAACACCTACATATTTAGTGAGCCAAATATTAGTAATTGAATAAAGTTGCAACAAACTCAAGAAAGTTGCATGAGACGGAATATGCACGGACCGACCATTATCAGAAGTAGAAACCAACTGTACATCACAGCTTGTTCTGATTCTGCCTCCTCGTCGCTCCAGTTCCGTCCTAACCTGTTCAGTCCAAGACAGAGTTACACGTAATGTTCGAAAAAGTCCATCGTCAGTTGATTTAACGGAGGATTCAGTACCTTTGCCACATAACTATGCGAACGTCCTGCAACGGTCAGCCACTGCGGCCTTCCAAAGAGCTGAAAACGGTAGATCGAGTTAAGAATCGTCGATAAAACGTATGAACATGGTAGCATAATCTCTCGGGTTTTACACGAACCTGAAACGCTTGATGGTTTCGGCAGAAAGAAAGAACAGAGAAAGCAGGGAAGGTCAGGACGCGATCAGAAGGGCATGACCATATCGAACCGCAAATCGGCACCTGTACCAGAAAACCGTCGTCTAATTTGCCTTATCGAGCAAGAAAACGCAAGAAAATCTGGATCAAAGGTGCAAAAGATTCTCACCAGATAAGCCTTTCGAAACAATTCTGAATAGCCATGAGAGTTGAGAAATTGCCCCAAAGTCTCAGTACGATCAAGATTAGGGTTGCTCTCAAGAGGGTCAATGTATCTCGAAACATCATCGGGAAACTTGACGATTTCTCTGATCATTTGCCAGAAATGGGTATTGAAGACGTTGCTCTTCTGAGCAAACAAGCTCGAGAAGCCGTTTCGACTTCCCCATTCGAGTCCTCCGCCATTTTCGAGGCTGACAGAGAAAGACATGTCTGAAACCTCCATGTCCACTCCGAGATCCTCGAAGAGCTCCATCATGTTCGGGTACGTTACCTGTTATGTCCGAGTCGAGGAAGAGATTAGCAAGATCTTGGTCTTTTAAAGAATCATTCAAATTTCAAACAGAGAAAGAGTGAGAGGAAAAAACACGTACGCGGTTGAAGATCATGAAACCGAGGTCCACGTCAGCACCATCGAAACGCACCGTTTTAGCATGGCCTCCCAAGTTTTCATCTCTCTCGTACAACACAACTTCAACTCCTTCTCTTGCAAGAACATATGCAGATCCCAATCCACTTATCCCACCCCCGACAACTGCTACTCTCATATTGGCTTCTTTCTTTTTTCTTTTTTTTTTTGGTTCAAATATGTAGTGCAAATTCGATTCCTGCATTATCCGATTTTTTTTTTTCCTTTTCGTAAATAACTATTGGAACGATGAAATCTCATTTCAACTTGGTTATCATTTCAAGAAAATTACTCCAAAAATTTAAAAAAAAAATCCAAATTTGGAATTGAGATTTATCAAGTCATGCTTAAACACCAAGATGTAAAACATTTGACGGGGGAAATTAGCCAAAACGTTCACCTTTGTTTTGGATTTGGTGAGGAATTCAGGACCAGCAGCTGCACCGAAGCCAAAAAAGCCGACAAGAAGTGTCGTTGAAAGAGTTAAGATTCGATGATGCCGGCTTTCTTCGTTTTGGATATATATATATAGCAAAGATACATGTAATTACCAAAAAAAAAGGCTTATAGGTAAGTAGATAAACAAAGTCATGGCCCAACTAAGTCCAACTATATTCATAATTTAAAATTTTGACTATTTAACCCGGTCTTTTTAGTATTTTCAATATATGTTTAAAATATGGTAAACATGTCTTGAAACAAATTTCAAAACCAACTAATACTGGTTGGTGTAACGAGGTGAAAAGTCCAGGACAATTAAATTAATGGTGTAGCTCATTTAAAATAAAAATAAAAATAAAAATAAAAAGATGTCGGTGTCGTGTGTGTTGAGTAGAGAATAAAAAGAAGACGAAATTCGTTGAAATGCATAAAACTGTATTCATTTTGTCACATAGAACCTCTTTTAGATATCACGGCTAATTATTATTAATATTCACAATATATATATATATATATATATAATAGATCCCTTCAACATGATAGAGTTATACATAAATTTATTTGCAGTATGCGTCCATCCTATACAAGTATGCAATGAAATGGATACATAAATAGATTGTTCTTTAAATAAAGGGAAAAAACCCTAAAAATTCCTGAACTTGTATTTTGGAGTAATATTAATTCCTAAACTTGTAGACGTGTCTATTAATTCCCAAACTTGCAAAATTGAACACGTTAAATCCTGAACTTGTTAAACGGTTCCATATTCGTCCATAGCGTTATTTGGTAAAAAAAACGAGTTGATCGATCCGACGTGGCTCGCCACGTCACGTGCCACGTCGGATCGGTCAACTCGCTTTTTTGACCAAATAATGCTATGGACGAATATGGAACCGTTTAACAAGTTCAGGATTTAACGTGTTCAATTTTGCAAGTTTGGGAATTAATAGGCACCTCTACAAGTTTAGGAATTAATATTACTCCAAATTATAAATTTAGGAATTTTTAGATTTTTTTATTGTTCTTTCTTGCCTTTGATTATCTTTATTATTTTAAAATTTCAAATTTTCTTTTTGTAATTTAATGTTTGGAGTAATCTGAGAAGCAGACAAATTATACTAATATATTATTTAAATTTCCGTAAAAAAATTTCGGAAAAAATGAAAGGGGGTAAATAACGTGGACCCACCAAACTTATATGCTTAATTAAGACATGGATTTTTTAAAAATATTTTTCCGGTAGAAACTAATAATATTGCCAAAAAAAAGTGTCAACATTCAAATGAATATTTTTTCCACTTGTATTTCTTTTTTCTCAATTTATGGATGAAAATAAAATTGTTCTTTTGAATAAATATTCATTTATCCTAAAAATTATATGAGATTTAATATGATTTTTAATCTCATTAGGAAGAGTAAAAAGAACAAAGAAAATTATTTGAATACAATTTAGCATTGACCCAGAAATGAGAACCACTAATTTGGCAAAAAAAAAACAAAGTAAATAATAATTAAATAAAAGTTTTGTATGAATAAAAACAAAACAAATAAATAAATAAATAGGTTTTTGGATAAGAACGAACCGTTGATTAAATGTTTTGTTAATTCAATTGGTTTAACTTAATTTAGGGCCATTAGAATAATCTATTTAAATAAATAAATTATAGTGATGTGCTCGATGTGCATTTCTTCCACAATATTATTTTATTATCTTTTTTTTAGTTTTCACAGTTTGATTACATATTCATAACTATTAAAAAATATATTTAATTTAGAAATATTCTTTTTAATATAATTTTTTCTAAAACAATTCATAAACAATTTAGAAATTAAAAGATATTCATATTTTATTCACAAAAATCCTAAAAAATTTGAACTTGTATTTTGGAGTAATATTAATTCCTAAACTTGTAGAGGTGCCTATTAATTCCCAAACTTGCAAAATTGAACACGTTAAATCATGAACTTGTTAAACGGTTCCACATATGTCCATATCATTATTTGGTCAAAAAAACGAGTTGACCGATCCGACGTGGCGCGCATAACGCTATGGACGAATATGGAACCGTTTAACAAGTTTATGATTTAACTTGTTCAATTTTGCAAGTTTGGAAATTAATAGGCACTTCTACAAGTTTAGGAATTAATATTATTCCAAAATATAAGTTTAGGAATTTTTAGGATTTTTTCCCTTAAATAAACAGACTAATGTCTCACGGGGCGGACGAACACTCTTGAATCTTCATACCGTCACTTTCAATCTCTTCCAGCACCACACTGGAGGCGTTTTCCTGATAAGACAACATGAACAAATTAAGCATATTCCAAGACCTATACACATATACATATATATATATATATATATGAGAGATGGACAAATGTATAGATCGTACCTCGCATACTATGCATTCGATATGCCCAACGAATCCACAGTCGTCACATCCATATGACGGATGTTGAGAGTATCTCGACTCTTCACAGATATCACAGTAGTAACCTCCATAACAGGCGTACTCCTTGAGAGACAGCCAATGGACGTGGTGTCTATGTTTGGCGGTCCGTGGTAACCACGCGCCATCACGAAGACATCCAAAATGGAAATAGAGATTGCATTTGAGACATCGATAATACGAATTCCTCACTTCCTCCCGGCAAGAGGCGCATCTAAGAATCGTGCCGTTATTTCCACCTCCACGAACACCTTTACAAGGTTTGTCGTGCACATAGTAGAATTCATGGGCATGACCTTGACGTCTTAAGGGACGGACCAGAGAACTACCACATTCAATATGGTAAAATATACCTCTTTCTGGGCCGGTAACTTTGTAGCCGAACAACGATTCTATTCGATCTCCACACGCAAAACATTCTGGATCTTCCGGATACCACAGATCCGGGTGATCAAGCTGAAGAACATGTTGAGGAGCAATAGGATGTCCCTCGACCAAACTCGGCCATTCCATGCAAGTTTTGTGGAAACCCCGGAACCTTACGCATTGTGTGCAGCTGTATGATGGGCCTAAGAGTTCTTCTCCGCACATATAGCACCGTACCGTTTGATATGTCCCGAAATTCACAAGGGTTAGTTCATGTCCTCGGTGGAGAGCGTGCTTTATGGTCTTTCCATCGTGTTTATCGTAGAACGTTTGTCCGATCTCTCTTAGGAACGCGCATTTGACGTCTATGACGAATCTACAAGCGCGGCAGGAGAAATGAAATCCCAGAGAAGCGTATCCGCAGACCTCACATACAACGAAAGTATCTGAACGCCGAGTGAGATAGAGCTTGTGATTCGGATGAAAAGGATGGTCGTCTAAGGTTTGAGGCAATGCCGCACATTTCTCGTGGACCCAGAAATTATCGCCATGACAATCCTCGCATGCGTAGGCTTGGCCATTGATTTGAAGCATGCACATTTGACAAAGTTTATTAGCCCCATGATCTTTCAAGCGCAAGGGATGGTCATGGATCGTCTTTTTTATCTGTTTAATTCAATCAACAATATCTATCAGTGGATATACACACATAATATGATCCGAATTTCATTAGTTTTCATACCTCGTCAATTGAGTGACTGGAATCCTCCTGTCGCTTATCATTATACTTCTTTGGCCACAAGGATGATGAAAAATGCTTAAATCCATCTTCCTATGTAACAAAAAAACTAAATTTTTAGAAAATTTGAAATAGATGTAATCCTTTTTATGTGATTAGTGACAATAAAAAATGCAATATTTTTTTTTTATAATAAGAAGGGAACAGAGGGACTAACCTTACTTAGCAAGCATTCGATGTGGGCATATAACTTGCACTCATTACATCCATAAACATGAACATGTGCTGCTTCCTTTATCATTCCCTCACATACATCACATGAATACTCGCTCTGTATATATTTACGAGATATGTATGGCAATCCATCCATAAGAGTAAGTTTATGCTCGTGATGATGTCGGTGTTCCAAATCTCGCGGAACGGAAACACACTTGACGTGAAACATCTTCTTGCATTGCATGCAACGGAGACCGTGATTTTGGACATGCTTTTTACAAATGTAACACCAAAACGAAGTGTTTCCGGTGAGAACGCTTACAAGACTGTGTTCGTGGGATTCAAACTTCATGGGCCGGAGGGTTGAACCGGCACATTGAAAATGCAATGCAAACTTACATTTGTCGCAATTATAAGTTGCTAGATTTTCCATGGTGAGTAGCTGCCAGCAAGCCCGACACCGTAGATACGAAGGAGCGAGGATGAAAACTTGGTGAGTAAGAGGGTGACGGTGCAAAGGATGGTGCATGACTCGAGATGTCTCGATGCACGACTCGTGTATGAAGTTGTTGCATTTAAGTTCAAGACAAGCATAGCCCGTCCCCCACATTGAGAGCTGGCATATCATGCAAGCGTATCGAAACCGTTCTACCACGACAACGTACTCTCTAAACCTGCATCTCACAAGTTGGTGGGCATCGCTCCAATGCGAGAACTCCTCGTTAATTTCCCATCCGAGTGACGTCTTGCTTGTTGTCGATATCGCACACTCAACACACATGCTATACTCGCAAATGTCGCATATGTAACGCCCACGGGGATAAGAAATGTAATTGCATCCTTTGCATATGAAGAAATAAAAACCATAATAGTCAGCAGTCGGATCATTCGGATCGGGTAGCTTTGAAGTTAACGTTAGTCTTAGATTGTGACCCTGGTGATGACCGTGGGAAATCTCTTGGGGGATTTTGAAGCAGTCTTCGCATAAGTTTGCGTCGCATTCTATACAATGGTATGCCGAAGGTTTAGGTAAAACGCAAAACTCACAGTTTTCTCCGTGTGAACTCTCTAACAGTTTTGTTTGGTGACCATGGCTGGACATCGATGTCTCGGCCATCTTTGAAAAGACGAGACACAATTGGGAAGAACCAAAATAAAAACACGATCTTGACAAGAAAAATGGAGTTTGAGTTTTGGTTTTTTGGTTGTTGTTTGGTAAGTTGAAAAGAAAAGAAAAAGTGCCCTCATAACGAGGTTGCAAGAAATGGATAATTCCTTTTCTTGAGAGTTGGTTCATGAACATACCATAATCAATGTCTATCTATAGGAGATTCGAGTCCACACGATTACGTCTGCATTGTGTAATTTGTGTGTATTATTGTTGGATCGACCCGACCGAAATGGGCTGGATCCGATTGAGATGGGTCAACCCAATTGGACATCACTACTCACTCTTCTCTTGCGTGCGAAATCCACAGCAACCTATTTCATCTGTTTGCGGATCAAGTTATCGGGTTTCGATCCGCGTCGGGCTTTACCGGTGAATGACGTCGGACGGGGCAACGTCGATGTCTCCGGAAGCGGCGGCGTCGCGGAAGAAGCCATCGTGGAGGGAAGGAGTACAATTGGAGGAGAGAGAGGCGAAAAAGAGCCGTAGCCGCGAAGATATACTCAGGGCAGTTACCATCTGTCCAAACATTGCGACAACAATGAGGTGCTCAGGGCTCTTTGTGCTTATTTGATGTTGTTTTTGGTGTTTTTGCTGTTGAATCTGGAGTTTGGACTCGTTGGCTCAAATGGGTTTTCTCGATTTAACTTGATCCGTTTGTTTTTGACGGCGAGAGCGAATTCGAGATTTTCAGTTATGGAAACAGCAATCTTAGCTGAAGTTCATTGGATAAACGACTACTTTCATTGATGGGTCTCGTTTCGGATTTTGATTCGGAGAAGCAAATTTAGGGTTTGTTCTAATTTCTGAGTGGTTTTTGCCTCTTTGTATTTTAGGATCTTTATGACCTACAGGATCTAGATATCTAAAATAGCTTTTAGCCTTTTAGGAGAATTCGGAAACCTCATTACTTAATTTTTTTTTTCTTTGCAGTATTTCTCTAGTAGATCTTAATGGGAAAATATTGTAGTTATGAGTCCATTGCTTGTGTATCAAAATGTTTGATTCAAAGCCTTCGCATAATTCTCCTTCTGTGATTGTGACATTGTGACATTGTAATGTTTGGTTGTTTGAGCACCAGGGATGCAAGCCTGATATAGCCGGAACCTCTGCTTGTCCCAAAACCTGAGCCCTCTTTCGTCGGCTTTTCCAAGCCCTTTACCTTCTTACCAAGTTAGCCCGTCACCCTCGTCTTTCCCGAGCCCTTTTCATGGCGAACCAAATAACGTCTCCACATTCTTCCCGTTCCTCAGAAACGGCCTTCCTTCATCGCTTCCTCTCCTTGGAATCTTGAACAGTGCCCCTGTTACTCCACCCATATCATATCATCCCCGACTTCTGGAAACCCCGAACAGATCCCCACTTGGGAATGCATTGCTAAGCAATCCATGGCCATTGCGTCCTTTAGTTACCCTTTCTACACGGCTTCTGCACCTGTCAGTCCGACCCATCGCCAGTTCTATACCCCAGCTACTATACCTGGATGTGATGATTCTGAATCTTCCACTGTTGATTCCGGTCGCTGGATAAGCTTTGCAAAACTCGCTCAGCAACCATATCCTAGCTCCTGGACGCCAATCTTCAATCTGGTGAAACCCACACCTCAGCAAATTGCTCTGTTTCAAGAAATGGGTTGGAGCTCGGGATTTGAACTAGAGAATGGGAAAGGGTTAAGCCATGGGAAGGGGGAGAGGATACACGATGTGAGCATGGAGGATCTGGAGCTCACACTTGGAAACAGCAGGGCACATGGTTGAAGTTGAAGAATAGGACAACTCAGATGTTGTGTTGATGTAAGTTCATGATTCATTCTTCTCCCAGAATTGGATATTCATCGTCCCACCATCTTTTGTTTCATACGAATTGTTTGTAGATATATAATCCTAAGATGTATGCTATATATATATATATGCCTCAGACGCTTGTAAGCTTCTTATTCTTTCATACCGATGTAGGCCGCTGAATCTAAGTACAGTCTGATGATACCCAGAAATAATTATAATTTTCTGATATTATTTTACATGTTATTATATTCCATCAGGCAAGCCCTGGTGGTAACTGGAAAGCTAGATCAAGACGCTAGGGTTCGGAGTAGCAAAAGCAAGCAACCCTTTGTCGTGTTCGAGCCTGAGCATGTCTCGTTCAGGCAATGGAACCCATGCTTCGACGCCTTCGCCATCATTTGTGTCGGCCAATACGCAAATCCGTGACGCCTCGCTATAATGATTAGCTACCCAAACTGGATTTCCCCATCCGAAATCGACCTCGTAAATTCGCATTCTACACCAACTGCTCGTTATCACCGTGTTCATCATCTCCTTCCTTAACTTACGGGCCGAGCTAAAAACCTCAAGTGCTATCCTTTCACCGAGTTCCTCGATCGTTCTCGTCCCTTGGAGATGCCCTTTGATCATCTTGCTAAATTCCTCCTTCGTTTTCCTTATCTTGGAAACTGTCTGACGGATTTCACTCTCTGATCTTTTCGAGGTTTCGTCTAGGAAAGGTATGTGGAGGAAATTCCCAGTCGCGTTTTCGGCCAAAAGGGTGGGAGGAATTCTTGTCCGTACGTTAATGGCGTGCAGCATCATGAGTTTGTCGTTCGATCTTGATGCTTTTATGGCTTTGAACAGAACCGCCATGGCTGCTTCCACGCGTGTAGGATCCGGCACTTGTTCGCTCGCGGCCTGAATTTTGAGCTCTTTAATCTTGGACGGACTGAAAACGAATCTTCTTGTCGTGTATTTCCCGCCAGGTTTCTCATCTGGACGGACCTCCAATGAAAGATCGGCAAGAGGGAAGAAGGTCGAGGCAATGAACTCAGGTCTCTCCACTGTACCAGAACGCCCCTGGGCAGTAGCAGCCCAGCTACGAACAAACCTTACGAATGAATCCATGTCGAAAATCTTGTGAGAGAGGCTGACGGCGATTGCCACTCCTCCATTTCTGAAGAAACTGACCTTCACATGCAGCAACGGCCACGTGCATGGATCCAACGAATCAGAAGGATCCATGACTAATTGGTTGAGCGAATCAGCATTAGGGTATCTCAGAAAGTCCGAGAGGATGACGTCAGCTCGAGCCTCCGTGAACAAAGCTCCTTCGTCGCTGCAGTTCACCGAGGCACCACCTTCCATCCGTCCGGCCAGTGGGTAGAAACGGGTTAGGGTTTCGGACAGAGAGTTCTTGAGTGCCGTGGAAACAACGGTCTGGTTCTGGTCAGAAGTCTTGTCGTAGAAGAAGATGGCGTCTATGTAATTATTCATCGTCATTTGATCAATCAGAGAAAGTTGAAGCGCTCGAAAATGACGAGGTGCTGGTGAGGCTGGTCTTACCACTTCTTTGCTTATCAGTTCAACCTTCACTGCCATTCTCTTTCTTTCTTTTTTTTTTTGTAAAATTGAAAGTTTTCAAAATATTTCGGTAGTATTATATTAGGGAAAATGGCAAATAAATAAATCAATTTGTTAATATCTTACTCATAAATACATGAACTTATAATCTCCCAACAAAATACATCAATTCGTAATTTTCTGACAAATTAGTACACAGACACTAACACCGTTAATTTTGTAACAGTTTTCGGTGAACGATGATGACATAGCTCGCCGGATTTTTCACGTCAACGCCACATGTGAAATATTTTTCCACATCATTAAAAAATTAAAATTAATTTCATTTAAAATAAAAATTATTTTAAAATAATTTAAAAAAATTAAATTTAAAATTTAAAATTTATAAAAATTACAAAATTATAAATTTGTAAAAATAAAATTTTAAATTAAATTCAAAAAATTCAAAATCAAAAATTCAAAATTAAAATTTACAAATTTGGCATATGTATATATGTCATTTTCCCTATATATATATATATATATATACCTGGATGTGATGATTCTGAATCTTCCACTGTTGATTCCGGTCGCTGGATAAGCTTTGCAAAACTCGCTCAGCAACCATATCCTAGCTCCTGGACGCCAATCTTCAATCTGGTGAAACCCACACCTCAGCAAATTGCTCTGTTTCAAGAAATGGGTTGGAGCTCGGGATTTGAACTAGAGAATGGGAAAGGGTTAAGCCATGGGAAGGGGGAGAGGATACACGATGTGAGCATGGAGGATCTGGAGCTCACACTTGGAAACAGCAGGGCACATGGTTGAAGTTGAAGAATAGGACAACTCAGATGTTGTGTTGATGTAAGTTCATGATTCATTCTTCTCCCAGAATTGGATATTCATCGTCCCACCATCTTTTGTTTCATACGAATTGTTTGTAGATATATAATCCTAAGATGTTAATTTTAATTTTAATTTTTTAATGACGTGAAAAAATGTTTGACATGTGGCGCTGCCGCGGAAAATCCGGCGAACCACGTCAGCACCGTTCATCGGAAACTGTTACAAAGTTAACGGTGTTAGTGTCTGTGTACTAATTTACCAGAAAATTGTGAATTGATGTATTTTGTTGGGAGATTACAAGTTCATGTATTTATGAGTAAGAAATTAAAAAATCGATGTATTTATTTGCCATTTTACCTATTATATTATGTCTGGTAAAAGGAAAAATTAAAAAGACCGTCCTTCAAAAGTGTACCAAAATAATTTTAAAATTTTAATATGTTAACTATATGTAAAAAAAATTGCGGGTTTACACAAAAAATATACTTTTTTTTTTTCATGCAAGTGTCTCATCTTCTTTTTTTTTTTTAATAAATTAGCTCGTTCATTCCCATCAAAATTTCTGTTCGATCGTCCTTTTATCCATTACAAAAATATGGATAAAGAGCCACCACAACCACCGAGTGTCTTCTCTTTCATTGATGAAATCCTCTAGATCACGTGGATCAAATGCTTTCAGCGTTACACGCGTGGGTGGCAACGGTCGCGTATCCTGACTTCTAAAGGAATACTTCGTTTTCGTCTTCGTAGTTTTAAGAAAAATATCATCTCGTTTTTGTCTTCGTGAATTCATGATACCCTTCAAGGATATTTGAATCCGCTAAAATCTTGAAAAAAAAATCGTTAATTTTTATTGATTTTAAAGATATTTTGATAATTTTATTTAAAAGTATATTTAAATATTATTATAAATACATTAAAATGTCAAAGATATAAATGTCATTTTATTAATGCTCGTCGCCATTAAAAAACCCGAACCCGTATCTGCAATTCGAATTTTCAGCTTTATCGCATTCATCTACATCTTCGTCGTACAAGGAATATCCGCGTTTATATCCAACCACCGCGAGTCGAAAATACCGGCTCCCACTCCTACTTTCTATGACTCAGTTGAATCTATCTCCCACTCACTTAAGACGTACAACCTCTTTCCCGCAACTAACAACAAACAAACAAACAAAAAAATTGAACATATTTATTATCACATTTTTATTGTAATAATTAATCAGTTTTCTTAAACTGTTTATTTTTACATGTTTTTAACAAATAATATGGTTCGAATAATTAATACGTCTCCTCGCACCAAATTTGAGATGCAGTTAACTTTCCTTTGAAAATACATCTTCCATTACTTTTGCTCTTCTTCCTTTCCATGGAACTTTTAATTTATCCGCAACCAAACCAAAGGTCCAAAAAAATCTTTTGTACTTTAAAAAAAAATCTTTTGATTCCACCAAGTAGGGGTGGGCACTTCGGTTCGGGAATTTAGTACTGATCCGATCCGTCCCGAAACCGAACCGAACCGAATAACGTTTGGTTCTAATTTGGTACACTTTTTTATGGAACCGAATGAACCATTCTCGAACCGAACCGTATGAATACCGAACCGAACCGTATGAATTCCAAACCAAAATTCGAATATTCCACTAATATATGTATAAATATTATAGTTCGGTACTTATTTGGTATTCATATAATGGTACCGTTCCGAACCGAACCGAACCGTTTAACATTCGGTTCTAGTTTGGTACACTTTTTATAAAACCGAAAATACCGTTCCCGAACCGAACCGCTTGAATACCGAACCGAAACCCGAAACGCTCACCCCTACCCCCAATGACACATAGATATATAGGGTTTCGACACAATTGTTGACATCTTCTTCCTTGCAGCAGTAATTTTTCCTTCTTTGTGAAATAAAAATTTGCAAACTTTGGAATATATCTCTCTGTACACTTAATCGTATATATACTGTCCTTTTGTAACCGCAAATACCCTTTTTTCTCTCAAATTGGTCCGACCGAGTTGAAGAAATCCCACGCTTCCTGAATAATATCCACAAACAAAAATTATTTACAACAAAATTCAATTCCATCTCGAGCAACGGCTCCTTGAATATATATGTGTATATATATATATATATATATATAATATGGCCTAATGACATTAATATCGCTTCTGAATTCATGGTTTTTGTTATACCAAACCGGGATTATGGTGGTGGTATTATTATCATTGATGAAATAACCAAAGACACTGACCTGCAATAACTCGAAAACACTCTCTGCAATGTACTTGTGGTCGGAGGAAGCTCCCTTTTGCTGCAGCTTGTCCGGGTGGAGAATCAGTAACGCTCTCTGGTACGATCTTCTAACCGCATTCGCCTCTATCATATCCATCAGTGGCACCGGCTTCCATCCGCTCCCGGGCCAAAGAATCTGCTCACGTTCTCCGCAACCGTAATCATATCGGGCGGACCAAGGAATCTCAAACATTTCATTTCATGTGGACGGTTAGGGAATGCTACAGCAAATCACTTACGTATTGTAATGTCGACAGGAGCGAACGTATGTTCCCGTCTTTTCCTTGCGACCACTTTCTGATTTTAGCATCAATGATCTGCATATACTCGAAAACTTTCGGTATGTAAAATTCGAAGCATTCTTTGGATGAATATAGGTGAAGGTGTTGCAGAGGTTTTACCTGGATTTCGTCAGCATCATCACCGGATTTCTCGGGTTTGTCTTCATCTTGTGTTATCTCCTTCACCTAAACAGTTATTCTCGGCTCAAATTCTCGGTAGAAACATAAGAACGGGGGCACTATTGAATGTAGAAGTAATGATTCTGATTCCGCTACCTGGAAATTCAAATCGAACGGCTCGTCCGTATCCTCATGAACATTATGCTCTGACAAAACGAAAAAATCAATGCTTTCAGGACAGTTTTAGTTGTTGTTAGCTGATTTCAATCCAATGCACCATTCAAGAACCCACCTGTGCTTTGTTCTTGTCTCCGTTCTTGCCCTGAAACACCGTGAGTCCCGCTCTCCATGTTCTCCATGTCTGAATCCTTTTTCTCCCGCACTTGAGGAGGATGCTGATCCTGCAATAACATTACAGATAAAGAATTGCAAAAACAATGATACAGGAAGATATATATCGAGATATTTTCAAGACCGAAGCATAAATACCATGGCAGTAGAATCTGAATTCGGTTTCTGTTGTTCATCGATAGTCTTGTTGAGATCAGTCCCTGCAGTGTTTTCCTTAGCTCTCCATCTAAAGCTCTGTCCAAGCGATTCGCCATCTGTTCCGATTGAAGCTCCTTGGCTGAAAACCTTAATGAATTCCTTCACTTTTCCCTTCACCCTGTCTCCGTTAACTTCTTCTGTCTTCGAGGATGAGCTGGGAAAGCTCGGTTTCTCGATCTTTGTCCTGTCTGAAGAGCTTCTCTGTCCTTGTGGTTTCTTTCTGCTTTTTGAATCTCCATTGGATGGTCTCGCGTTCTTGGCTCTGCTTTTACCTTCTCTCGATTCTTCATTCGCTATTACATATTCTCCTGCAATGTAACAAGAATCAAAAAACCAAATCCGAAACCAGCTGAAATAAACATGGACAGAACATCAGCTGACAAACCTTGTTTATCATTAGCGAAAAACGAATGGATAGGCTTTATATTCGCCTCCCGAGCTTCCAATCCACCAGAAAAAGACGGTTTAGGCAGCGAATCAGGTTCGATTCAGCCAGTAAAATAGCTTCACCAAAAAAAAAAACGGATTTGGAAATCGATTCCAGAATCAGGAACCAGTGTCAAACAAGGGAAGCGTTTGATGTATTCTATCAGACCCTCTACGAAAAATTTCCCCCCTTCTTAGAAATTAGGGTTCGTAGGAAGATATTTTTCTGTGCGGCTTTCTCCATTGAGGACAGCTTAGATGGGCTTCAAAAGCCCAACTAGATGCCTGCTTTGGCCCAATGAGCTTCTCTCGAAGAATATGAATATTCGCCCGTTATTTACGGTTTTATTTTTAAGCAGATGGAAAAATATATTCTGCAAAAATTAATAATTAAAGAATTAGAGAAAGATAACAAGAAATCCATACAAACTCTGTGGTGATTTGGAAAAATAATAATTGCTTGACTTACAAATGAGAGAGTACATGGTGCTATATACAGTTTACGTGAGAGGAGAAATAGGAAATAGAATGATACACCAAATCACAATTATGAAAGTATCCCTGATTATATGCTAACTGCTAACAAACTCTTTGACTGAAATATCGGCATATTTTGCGCATGACGTCGTGGAGAAAGGACCGTCTCCTCGGCGGGCCACCGAACACGTCGGCGAAGTCGATGTCGGAGTCATCTGTGGTCAGGTTAACCAAAGCAGAACTCGAACTCGAATCTAGAAGAACACTCTTCATACTGAAGTTGAGATCGCAATGCCAAAATCGGCGGGAAAAATCGGAACAGAAACTGAAATGCCTACGTTTTCGATCGAAACTGTTTCCCAGTGATTCTGTATTTTGTTATCTGGGTCTCTTTTTCCTCGAGGAATTCAATGGAATGGAACAGAGAGAGAGAGAGAGAGAGAGAGAGAGAGAGAGAGAGAGAGAGAGAGAGAGAGAGATAGATTTTGATTCGAATTGGAGCCACAAAGGTTGGTTTGCTATCAGTCTGGAGAATTTGTGGATAACACAGTTATGGCCAAACGCCTCAATCTGTCTTGTCCTGATGCTCCATTGTCTTTTTTGTCTCTCTTGTAGATTTTGTGATCAGGAGATGATCAAGAGCTGTATTATGATTGCCTTCTTCCACAGATCTTTCTGGTAAATATTCCATGTCCCAGATTAATAGAGGAGAAAAAAAAACAGACTTACTGTCCAAAAAAAAAGTGAAAGTTCTGAGATTTAAAGCTATAAGATACAAAAATTCATAGTACAAAAACCAAAACCCAAGAAGGATAAACATGGAATCAAGAAGGAAAAAGGGCGATGATTTGATGGATATCTTTACCAATCAGAACCATCTGGGAAATTATCGAGAGCGTTTTGCTTGCCGTTAACGTAGAACTCCACGACGGCTTGCATTCGACCGAGCTTATCTGGGTGGTAATTCAGATGGACAATCACAGGCTTCAACTTCTTCAGCTCAGGATTCTTCCTCACAGTCTTGAAAAGGACCTTACTGTTCATGAACTCGTACATATCCATCACTCTCTTGGAGGCGTGCAGTCCGGTGTAGCCGGGATGCGAAGGGAAGAACAGCTCCTCGTTGAATGCCGCTTGGTCCCACGCCTTTGTCTGAGCCACATTGTCAGCCACACGATCGAGCAGTTCTATGGCTGGAATGGTGGGCCTTAGATAGAAAAACCCGGAATTGAAGACCCAAATTCTCATCGTGTGAGCATAACGAGCCCATCCCATGGCTGGTTCATCAAACACGTCGTTGAAGCCATACGCCGTTCTATTGTCATGGCCATCGCTCATGGACTCCACATCAGAGTCCCTGTATAAATGCTCGAACGGGTTCTGCAGATAGACTATGTCCACATCCGAGAGAAGAACACCATACCCAAGTTGCAAGAACTCCCTCAAGATACGGAATTTCAATCCAGAGACAGCATGGTTACCTCCAGATTTGGCGATTGAGTCCACATTCTTGTCTGGATCTCTCTTGTAATATGCAACATCATTCGATTTGCAGAACTCTTCTATGTTGTCGTCTAATGCCACGACTAGATAGTTTGATATACCCACTTTCTTTATACTGGCAATCTGCACCTCGAGCATTGCCTTAACATTTGAATTTGCAAGAACCACAATGAGCTCTTTCCCCACAGCTACCTTCTCTAAGATCTTTGCCAGTCTTGGGTTAACCGATTCATCGGAAAGTACTGTTGGGTTAGTTCTCAAACTCTTGACAGTTCCAAAAGGCCCAGCCTTTATCTGCGATCCCAAAACTAAAACTTGTTTCCGGGCACTGTCTGTTCCTTGTTCCGCCAACCGTAGCTTTTCTGTTAGCTCTCTGACCTGCTTCTTCAACTCGGC
>NW_010960187.1:2425446-2446254 GCF_000463585.1 Tarenaya hassleriana | reverse complement strand
TCGGCATTCTTTTCTGAGAGAGCCATGAAATCTGCTTTGAGCATTTTGAGCCGCTCAGACGATTCACATGACGGCGATCCTCCCTGAAGAAAAACCAAGAAACAGTGAGATTGAACATAGAAAACTACAAAGTTTTCTGTAAGCTCCCTGACCCAATCATCTAACACCAAGAAACTTACCATTTTTGCCTACAAATACGAATGTCAGACAAACGATGGTAAAAAATGACAAGAAAACTTCGAAAGCAATGCCTAGCGAAACACCCATTGACATCACAAAGACATGTCATTTGAAAGTTGCATCGGTTAGATACTTAGATGTGCGTAATTTATTATCATCTACGAGTTCTGAAACCCAAACCAAAAGTTCAAGAATGAATGCAGCAACAGAGGACCGTTAATAAGGAACTCCATAATGCATTATATAGATTCGCGAGGATGGAGAGATGCAATCGAATCTATAAGCTCGATTTTCCCGCAGAATCCTGGAAAGATGAAAGAAACCAAACCAAGAAATTCACTTTCAAACCTCAAATTATATCAACTCAACTGATAGTTCTGAGTTCAGATTATGTAGTCATCTAGAGAATAAGTATCAGTAAAATATTGGACAAAATTCCGACAAAGTACAACACCCTGAATAATTTCCAGCATTTCCCAGAGATGCAATCCAATCAATGCCTACATTGCCTAAATTGCGTGCACAGAACATTTGAAATTCAGGGCATCAATCGTAGACTAGAGCACAAAAAATTCCATTGTACAAAGATTAGGGCACAAGATCCAGAACCTGAAAGCTCGATTTCTCGAGGCGATCCTTGACTGCGAGCGATGAACCCGAGTTGAAGAACCCACGTGGAAACATGACGGCGCAAACACACCCGACAAGAACACCGATCACGATTGCGATCACAATTCGGGATCCGCGGACCTGTTGGACTCTTTCTCTACGACCCGCCATGACCGTTGACTTTTCTTCCCCACCAGCTTCTCTTTCGCTGATAGAACCAAAGAGTGAAGACCCAGGCCAGATGCGAATGAGACCACCCCTTTCTCTGCGATTGTTTTCCTATGACATAATGCAAAAGGTCGTCTGATTTGGTGGTCTGAGAAACCCTAGTTCCTTTAGGTTGGTCCCTGGTCAGAGCTCTCGGCTTTTTGAGGTTGGAGAGATGGGTTTTGGCCTCTTCTGCAGAGAAGACGACGATCGATTTGAGGAGGTAAGTTTTGTTCGGATGTTTCTCGGTGTATGTTTATTTATCCTGCTCTCCGCCAAACGATGAAATTAAACCGTTAGATGATGGGGTCTGTATTTTGTTGACTTATCCAACGGTCATAATGAAATGAACTTCGTATTGCGAGCTAGACGAGCTTTGGTTCCGGTTCATCCTTAGATGGGAAATTCAGCGCAAGGGAAAATTAATACAGTTATTGGAATTAATATTCTTCTTTAAGATTTAAAAATTTAGATTATTTGACTAATTCTTCTATAATCAATTCAAGCTTTGAATTATATTTAACTTGTATTTTTTGGTAAATAAGTATGAAGAAATGGAATGATGGTTTCTATATAGGGATGTCATTCTACTTTCCATATTCAATCTTTTGTTAATAAATCATTTATAAAATTACATACAGTTTTATGTTTTATAAAAAAAATTTATGGGTTGTAAATTAAAACTTTCTGCTATATAGCTAACCACTAAAAGAATTATATCATTGATACAACTATACTTTGAGCAAGTGATAAATAAATCTGTTTTACAGGAAATTTACCCAGAAGATGGTTAATGACAATTCAATCCCCTTCTAGAAAATAACAGACATATCCTAAAATATTTAGAGTTATAATATTTATACAAATGAAATATAATTATAAAAAATCTTAAGTAGTTAATATAAATTTAAAATATGAAAATGAAACCAAATCTAGTAAATGATAATATTGGGCTAAAATTGAAATGTATAAGGAATGAGTGTATAAGCTATAAGTAATTTTTGTCTTAGTGGCATTAACCACGTTTTAAAGCTACATGAAATTTAATAGAAACAAACGTATTGGTTAGAGACTTAATGCGTTGGGAAGTTTTGCTTTATATTTTTGTTTGACCAAGCATCTTGTTATTAATGCGTTAAAAAAATGGTATACTTGTAATAAAAATTTGATAAATAAAATTAAATTTAAAAGCTCATCTAAACCCACTTACCATCATGACTAGTGCACATGCATGTGCATGAAAAGATCATTTTATGAGTTTATTAATAATTTTGTTGTGAATATATATATCTATCTTGGTCAGATCATTTTTGTCTCGGTTTAACAACTTTTGTATGGAATTCTTTGTATTTTTAACATTATATTTCACATTTTTTCAGACAAAATCGTTAGAAAAAAACTAGCAAATAAAAAAAGAAACATGTAATAACATCTAAATTGGAAGATCAATCTACCCAAAAAAAAAATTGGAAGATCAAAATTCAAATGGAATATATTGGTAGCGTTGATTTCGTTCTTGGATTGTTAATAATAAAAACAAAATTGTTAAAAATAGTAAAATAATTGCAAAATAATTATTCGAGCGAAAGCTGTACGATTAGAATTTGATTGTAACAAAAATAAATAAATGTTTTCCGACAAAAATATATGGTATTAATGGTTAGCCTAAAATGACGACAAGAAAGTGGTAGGAATATTTTTATTGAATATGATTGGCGTTATTTATCGTGTCACAATCGTGAATGGTATATTTCCGCCTTTTTATATTAATTAATATAGTTTTATTTTCATACATAAGAACTGGAGATTCTGCGTGATATTATTCAATACGATTAATTATTCTTTATCTTTCACAACAACGAGTTTAATCAATATTAGAGAGGATTAACTTACTAGAGTTAATTATTCTATTCTTAAGCTATAAATTTGGATTAAATTGCTGGATTTTTGTAAACCCTCTGATAATAATTAATTAGCCTACGTTTGGCTTCTCATTTGTAAATTAATTTACACTACTCGTAAATCAGATCTGGATTTCACGATTGAATAATCACGACATAATTACATTTAATATTACGAAATAAGTATGTATGATATTTATTAAAAATTAAAAATGAACCTTAATTTGTTTTTACAAAAATTGAACGACACACATATAGATGACTGGTCATTAAATTAGTTAACAAAAATTGACATTCAACAAATAATTATACAAAGTAGAAAATACTAATAAGTCTTTTTAATTCTTACGATTTATCTGGTTTCCCTTGAAAATATTGAAATTATCTAATATTTTTTTTAATACTAATAATTCGTCCGATTTTTTTTTCAAGATTTTAACAATTTCATCCAATTCCTCTAAAATATTTGCTCAATCAACTTGACTAGTAAAAATCGAGAGAAAATAAGATAATTTTGACCATTTTGAAATAAAATCTCGTATAAATAGATTGAACACTTCCAAAACTAATAGAGAAATACATGACACTAAAAATGTTATATAAATATATCAATTTTTAAAAAAACTAACAAATTCTACCACATAGTTTTCTATGAAAAGTTTTTGGTGAAAAATTCATCTATTTATATAAAATTCTCTAAAACATAGTTTTCTAAAGTTGAGAAAAAAAAAATCAAATTCACCGCCCCCAAAACAAAACTGAAAAACATTCAGATTCATTTGCCAATACGATTTTTCCTAAACCGGAGCTAAACCGAACAGAAGGGCTAACCCGTAAATTTAATTTCTTAACCCGGGTGTCCATATTACAATACAACTCAAGGAACTAACCGGTGTGTGTCTTAACCGTCCGGTCATAAAAGGAGAAAGGAGAAAATGTAACCAAAGGATCTACTAACTCTCGTCCTCCACAACCTTGTTGTTATTAACAAACAAGCTCTCTCTTCTCTGACCAAATCCGGTCGATTGAAGGCTCGAGCCACGATACTTAATCTCGGGACCGGTGGCTCTGTAGTTCTGATCCACCTGAGCCCTCGAGCTCGAGTCATTGGACCCGCCCGAACTGTAAGAACCCACCATGGCTGTGGTTCTGTTTCTCCGTAGTTCCATGAGATCGTCGGAGCGTTCAGAGGCGAAAGGATCGTCGGGTCCCCAAGAAGTGAGCGCATCTTTCTTCTTGGCGAAGAAATGCCATGCCCCGAAGAGGAAAAGTAGGAAGAAAAACACCGGACTGCTCCATAGCATCGTCGCATTGAACTCTCCTTTGAAAACCGGAAGTTTCGATCTGTACGTCGCAATGTATCCATCTCCTAAGCTCATTACCACGATCTTGTCTCGGTCACTGGCCATCAAAGGCGTTACCTTTCTGCCTCCCGGGTCGTGACGGTTCAAGAACGTGGATCTTATCTCGTCTAAACCCGCTGTTAAAGTAAGCCGGGGACTGCTCGTTCGGACATAGTGTTGGGTAGATACGTTGTAAATGAAGACCTTTTCTTCATCGACGACGAGCAAATAGCCTTTGATGGCTTGGATAACGACGGGCTCCTCCATCTGGAACTTTCTCTTGGATCTAACCCGACACTTGAAGTTCATTACGTCGCCCAGAAGTAAAACGTGAATGATTTCGCCCTCGGATGTGAACCCGTACGCTTTGGACCGTTCTGTGGCGTCGAAAACATACGTTCTTGCGAGAGAATGGTTCAGACCGTCGCACTCAGATTCCCTGATCTTCATACTCCTCAAGTCTAGTGAGCCAGCACCAGTCTCGGTGAGAAACAACAGCCTTTGCTTCAAGAACACGAGTGGCCTACTCGTCGGCATGGCTGACCCATAAACCGTCCCGTTTTCCGTGTAAACCGTGAGTTTCCCGCTGAGATCCGTTGCCAATATATACCTAACTCGACCAACGTGATGCACTTCCAAGAGAGTGACTGGCACGCCGACATCTTCTGCATCTCCTGTGCCAGAACACTTGCCGACATGTTCCATCGAAACCGAGTTCCAATCCTCCCCGTTCGATCTTTCCTGGACTCTATGCAGCAAGATATCCCCGTTCTGATGGCCCGTCACCAAGAAACTGTCGTTCTTATACGCCGAAAGATATGAAATCATAGCCGTGATGGGCGAATCAGAGGCGGTGAAGAACTCAACGAGAACATCCCCATTTCTCAAGAACACATAAACCCTACCTCTTGAATCCCCAACTGCAAAGTATTTGCTTAAACCCTCGTGATCACGAAACGGCAAAACGTTAAGACAAGTCGCATCTGAATCTAACTTCACAGCCGAAGTGAACTGAAACCTCTCCGACCAAAGTGAACTATACTTGGTAACAGTGAACGCCTTAGCTTTCTCCTTAATTCCACTACTGTAATCTTCTTCTTCTTCATCATTAGCATCATCTCTGTCATGTTCGATTTCATCACCATTTTTTCTCTGACCAATCTCACTCCTCTCCTTCAATGGCTTCCTCGATCTCCCAAAATCGCAATCCTCGCCAACACGCTGCGAAACCTGAGTTTCAGACAGCCTAGCATCTAATCTAGCAACTACTTCGGTAAGATTCCTAACCAGATCCTCGAGTTTATGCAACAGATCAGTTTGCCCGTCGGATTTACTACTGATTAAACCTCCATCAGGACAAACATCATCGGTCTCTTGTGTAATCGAGACAGAACCAGAGGTTGTTGCAAGAACCAGAGACCCGGTTGAAGACAAAGATAGAAGTACACTTAAGGAGACGACGAAAGAGAACAAGAAGAAGGAGAACTTGCCGTGTTGATGATCCGCCATTAGAGGAAGCAAGAAGAAGCAAAAGGGCCGTTTTGTATCTGGATCAGTGAGTAACCGCCTGTTATGCAGATCTATATGAGATGGGTTTTTGGATCCGGATCGAAGAAGATTTGTCCGGCCGGAATCTATCTGAAGATTTTTTTTGTTTGCCCTTAACACCGGTGAAGTCCGTGAAAGAAAAACTCCCGAATTTGACGATCTTTGTCCGAAGCACTCGAGTTTTCCTCGGTTACGGGAACAAAGGGCGATGGAGATTTTTTTTTCTTTTTATCTTGTAATGGATTTTTTTTTTTATATGATAAATTGTAAAATTGATTCTTCTTTTGTCCATACGGTAAATTGTAAAGTGCATTCCATTTACAGATAATGGTCCAAAAATATTCATATTAACTTTAACCTTTTTTTATTTAGTGAATGTATAATGGTCATTAGTTTCCATATTGGAATTCCCAATGTATTTGTGAAATATCGATTTACAAGAAACAAATAAAAATTAATGACTCAGAATATTCTCGTATCCATTTTGTGAAATCATGGTGCCTCGAGATTTAGATTTGTGCTCGAGGACGTACGGCTTGCTTTTTGAACAGTGAATAAATAACTAAAATCGCCGGATAATGAAAAAACTAGATGGGATTGAAACTTAAGCTGGTTATTAAGGAAATTATGAATTTCATAAATCTAGATAATTATAAAATTTAAATATATCAGCTGGAGGGTTTGCAGTAGAATCCCAAAATGAAGTATTTTAGGTTGTTGGGGATAAAAAAAATGATAAATGAGTATATTTTTTTTTAATATAATTAATTATTATTCTTTAACGACAATAGTCCATATATCTCCAATGAAACCTATGAAAAATTTTAGTATTCTCTGAATATTTGAACCATAAATCTCATCATAACGTGAAAACGTATCGCTATAAACAAAAATCATGATACATTAGACAAAATTAAAACAATGTTTTTCTTATAAAAAATGAACTCCAAAGAAAACTAACTATAATTAAAAAAAAAGCACTAAGTAAAATTAATTAGAAATTATCCTCGATATCTTATTATTCGAAATCGAGACGAGAAAATGTTGAAGAACAAACCAAATCGCACATACAAGAAGATCAACCAACCGAGAGTTGCACTTGAGACAAGGACAACTTGGATAACTTAACCAACACGCAACAGAGCAAACCTTCAGAAGCAAAGAGAGTATTTGGAGGAGAATCGCATTCTTCTGATGAAGATCTTTATATGTAATATATTAAGGCATAATTTAATCAGCCTATATGGTAAATATCTTTGATTGTATATTCTACAACGTACCTTCCTTTTCTTGTAGACTAAGAAAATTTATATTATGTAAATGTTTCTTTGTGAGAAAAGTAAGAATAAAAGACAACTCCTTTTCTGAATTGTTCTGCATGTTCGTAGCTTCTGTTCTTCTTCATTCAATCTTCTCCTTCTGTTCTAAACCAAAAATCTCATCTTGAAATTCTTTATGGTATCAGAGCGTTAAAGATCCGATACACGTTCCCTTTGTTTTTTTTTTCCTGACCCTTTCTCTCAATTTCTTCACATCGATACGTTTCGAATCTCCCCATTGATATCATGGAGGCGATGTCAAAGCCGATCCCGATCACCCTCAACGGTGAAAACTATTTCTTTTGGTCGAAAGCCGCCAAAGCTACGCTTAGTAGCAAAGGTCTATGGAGTCATATCACCGACAGAGAATTTTCCTCTCCACCTTCACAAATCGAGGCCGAAGGAGAGGCTCCGGTGACTGGAACTCAACAAAGACCATCTCATACCGAGGAGAAAGCAAAACGGCATCAAGATGATCAACTTGCCTTGGTCCTTTTGCAAGGTTCCCTTGATCCAACCGTATTACAATCATTCATCTCCATGGAGTCCGCAAAGACGTTGTGGGATGCACTAAAGGAAGTTTACGGTAATTTATCCAATATAAGTCGTATTTACGAAATAAAAAAGAAGTTGTCACAATTGCAGCAGCAAGGCCAGCCTTTCACCAAAATCCAAGGAACGTACACGGCTTTGTGGAACGAGCTTGAGGAGATCCGGCCTCCTACAGTTGATGCAAAAGTTTGTCTCGAACGAACCGAGGAGGACAAAGTTTTCGGATTGCTCCTTACATTGGATCCATCATTCAACGACTTGGTCTACCATGTCTTGCGTCAATCCAAACTTCCGTCTTTTTCCGAGGTATGTATGATGATCAATACGGAGGAGGGTGGAAGGAACTTATTTGGCGGTCCATTGGCAATGGCCAACTACACCACCAAGAATCCGCCGATCTTCTCAACTCCAAAAGACAAACGTGTTCCGACGTGTGCCCACTGCAAGAAGCTCGGCCATAGCAAGGAGAGATGTTGGATTCTCAATCCACACCTAAAACCAAATAGGTACCGAGATCCACAATCCAAAGGGGCTGCTATGAGTGCCGGCAACACCATATCCTTCACACAGGAGGAATTCAAACAATTTGTCCTTTCTATGAAGGATAAAGAAAGTGGTAACTTTTCTTCTCTCTCGAAACCGCATATTGTCATTGACTCGGGTGCCACCACACACATGTTTCATGATAAAAGTTTATTTTCTACATTGGAACAATCATTTGGCATGGTCACCGTTGCTAACGGTAAATATGTTTCTATTAAAGGACATGGTCTTGTTCGATTATTTGGCATAGAATTCTCAGCATTATATGTTCCCGATTTTACAACCAATTTGTTATCGATTTCTCAATTGATTCATGATACATCTTGTCGCATTATATTTGATACTAATAGCGTATTATTTCAGGATACTAAGTCGGATACTACGTTTGGCAAAGGAATAAAGCATGGCAATCTCTACTATGTTGAAGACTTGCAAACCTCATCTCATTCTCTTTTTCATGTTTCCCACTCTCTTTTGCATGCTAGATTAGGGCATCCTCATAATAAAGTTCTCCGATTACTTTTTCCAAACACCAAGGATGTTGACCTCGATTTTTGTGAAGCTTGTGTGCTTGGTAAACATTGTAGATCGGTGTTTCCTATTTCAAAGACAGTTTATGATAATGCATTTGATTTGATTCATTCCGATGTGTGGACATCTCCATGTTTCTCAAGAGATAATTTTAAATATTTTGTCACGTTTATAGACGAAAAAACGAAATATACATGGCTATATTTGTTACAACACAAAAGTGATGTGTTTGATACGTTTAAGATTTTTCATGCTTTTATCTCTAACCAATTTGGCAAAAAGATCAAATGTCTTAGAACAGATAACGGTGGGGAGTACACAAGTCATCAGTTTCGAAACTTCCTCAACAATCATGGCATTATCCATCAACGATCATGTCCAAACACACCTCAACAAAATGGAGTTGCCGACCGCAAAAACCGACACCTTATGGAAGTCACTCGAACACTCCTCTATCATCGTAATGTGCCGACAATATATTGGAGTGATGTCGTGCGGATGGCGTGTTATCTGATCAACCGTCTACCAACACAAATACTCGATGATCAATCTCCGTTTGAGGTACTTCATAATCATAAAGATTCCCTTGAACACTTACGTGTGTTTGGTTGTGTTTGTTTCGTTCATGTAGATGAAGGGCAACGACATAAACTTCAACCCAAGAGCATTCGATGTGTTTTTTTGGGCTATCCACCGGATCAAAAAGGTTATACATGTTATAACCCTGCGACAAAAAGAATCTTCACCTCACGTGATGTGAAATTTGAAGAACATCTGTGTTACTTTGGCGACAAGAATCGGAAGGAATTAGACAAACTTGTGGAGCAAGGCACAGATTCTTGTCCATACCCTGAACGACTTAGAAATTCCTATCAACACATTGGGATGCAACAAAGCCCTTCGCTCCTTGGTCCCCCTCCGGGAGCTTCATCTCCTCGCCGAGAACTCATCGACTTCCCTCCGACATCGGTTCTTTCTCCAATCATGGGTGATCCCACACAGGTTCCTCTTGAACTTTCTCGTTTTTCATCTCCCTCTGATTCGACTAACACTACAGGTCCGACACCTCCGATGGATACGTCTGTCGTTCCTACCGAAAACCCAAGTCTACCCTCGGATGCTACGTGTCAGGAGGAAGCTTCTCCATCGCTTGTTCTTGCGCAAACTGATTCTCAATTGTTACTGCCCTCCGACATTGACCATCAGGAAGCCCCTTTCTCTAGTGAACCATCTGATGTTCCACTATTACGTCGTGGTACACGAGATCGAAAGCCAACTTGGAAAGTGTTGGCTAATGCAAAAAGTCAATTATCCAACGTGGCACATTTCATTCATCCTCTTGCTTCCTTGCATGATTTTCCACCTAATGTCGTATCGTTCTTAAGCACTATTATGCAGGATTCTGAGCCTCAAACATATGATCAAGCCAAGACATCTCCACTGTGGGTTACAGCCATGCAAGAGGAGATCGAAGCATTGGAACGTAACGGTACTTGGCAGCTCACCGAGTTACCCCGCGAAAAGAAAGCCATCGGATCAAAATGGGTTTATAAAATCAAATACCATAGTAACGGGGAAATAGAATGATACAAAGCTCGGTTGGTCGCCAAGGGTTTCACTCAAACTTACGGAGAAGATTACACAGATACCTTTGCTCCCGTAGCTAAAATTTCATCTATTCGTGTTATACTTTCTCTTGCTGCTAACTTATGTTGGTCTTTGTGGCAGCTCGATGTCAAAAATGTTTTTCTTCAAGGTGATCTCGATGAGGAAATTTTCATGCAGCCACCGCCGGGTTATACTCATGACAACCGAGTTTGTCGTTTGAACAAGGCTATCTACGGATTGAAACAATCTCCGCGCGCGTGGTACCAAAAATTACATGATGCTCTCATAACGCGAGGTTTCAAGCGTAGTCATTCCGATCACTCCTTATTTATTCATCACACCGACACGGGTATCATCGTTCTCTTGGTCTATGTCGACGATATTATACTTACGGAAAGTGATACACGTGGTATTGAGGACACAAAAATATACTTAAAAACCGTGTTTGATATTAAAGATCTTGGTCATCTTCAATATTTTCTTGGTTTAGAAGTTACTAGAGATTCACATGATATTTTTCTTTCACAACGAAAATATGTTCTTGATCTACTTAGTGAGACAGGAAAACTTGGAGCCAAGCTCGTTCGCACACCGATTGAGGAGCATTTCAAAGATCAACGCGAGGGGGAATCACTTGATAATGCGGAGCAATATCGTCGTGTTGTAGGTAAGCTCATATATCTCACAATTACACGACCTGACTTGAGTTTTGCTGTGCATCAGGTTAGTCAATGGATACACGGACCAACTACGACTCACTGGCAAATGGTGGACCGGATACTAAAGTATTTGAAAGGAACACCGAACAAAGGTCTATGGATGAGGAGCAACAAGCATACAGAGATCATTGGATATTGCGATGCGGACTGGGCGGGAGATAGGACGGATCGCAAGTCGACAACCGGGTATTGCACATTCCTTGGAGGCAATCTTGTCACTTGGAAGAGCAAGAAACAAACCGTGGTCGCAAGATCAAGCGCAGAAGCCGAATACCGAGCCATGGTAAACACCACAAGCGAGATCATATGGTTGAAACAACTTTTGAAAGATCTTGGAATCGACTCGACAAGACCGATTCCACTTCACTGTGACAACCAAGCCGCTCTACACATCGCAGCCAACTCCGTATTTCATGAGAGGACGAAACACATTGAAGTTGACTGCCACTTCATAAGAGAAAATATCACAAACGGGACTATATCTCCGATGTATACGAGAAGTGCCGACCAACTAGCCGACATCTTTACCAAGGCGACAAGTTCATTTGTTCTTAACAAAGTACTCTTCAAGATTGGTCTTACCGAATATCGCCGACCAATCTTGAGGGGGAATGTTGAAGAACAAACCAAATCGCACATACAAGAAGATCAACCAACCGAGAGTTGCACTCGAGACAAGGACAACTTGGATAACTTAACCAACACGCAACAGAGCAAATCTTCAGAAGCAAAGAGAGTATTTGGAGGAGAATCGCATTCTTCTGATGAAGATCTTTATATGTAATATATTAAGGCATAATTTAATCAGTCTATATGGTAAATATCTTTGATTGTATATTCTACAACGTACCTTCCTTTTCTTGTAGACTAAGAAAGTCTATATTATGTAAATGTTTCTTTGTGAGAAAAGTAAGAATAAGAGACAATTCCTTTTCTGAATTGTTCTGCATATTCGTAGCTTCTGTTCTTCTTCATTCAATCTTCTCCTTCTGTTCTAAACCAAAAATCTCATCTTGAAATTCTTTAGAAAAAACGTAATATAATGTATCCGTGTGTGTATGTGTATATATACATATAATGCGGGGGTGTATAAATATATGTCTGTGAGTAAGTTATATAGTATATAATATAATAAACTATAAAATGTAATATTTATATGATCTTCCGAAAATCGTGCTTACACGATAGCTACGCGCAAGGAACTCCTAAATTTACAAGCCTGCCAATACCAGAACACCAAAAAACAAATTTTTTTTATAAAAAAAATTGTCATATTCTTGATCCTTCAAAATCTATCTCGTTGATCGATCTCCAACAAAAATCAGAGAAAAAGGGAAACCCTAAGCTCCGCTATCTCTCTCTCTCTCAAGATCATCCCAAAAATACCACACCATCCATAGAAAAAACTCCAAAGAAATATATAGAAAACTTAAGAGGATGAGGAAGCTGTGTCCGAATCTGGACAGAGAAGATGGGTTGGAGACGGTGTTGGAAGTTCCGGTACCGGAGGAGATGTTCACGAAGATGGGGAACAACGCCGCCGTACGGTGGCGTAACATGCATGCTCTCATGAAAGCCGCCGCCGCTGCCACCTTCGCCACCGGCGGAGGAGACAGATCCTCCGCCGCCGCACCACAGAATCATCATCTTCAGTCCAAATCCGACAACGAGTTCGTGGCTTTGCTCAAGATTGTCGGAAGCCCCCTGATCCCATTTCAAGTCCCTCTTGAATGTTGTCTCTCGAGACCCATCAACGATTCTTCCATCGTACGTACGCATAAATTAATCCATGACGAACCATTTCTCTTAGGAATTGTTTGAATCTGCGACCTTTGTCATCGAGACACGCATTAGATATAAGTTCATAGGTTCTGAGTTCTTGCATTTTCTCTCCTTTCTCGATTCATTTATCTCTATATATAGGGTTTGTTTCTTTGTTGGGGATTGCTTGATTTTGGCCATATTTACGTTCCGATGATGATTTCTGTACATGAAAGGGTTGAGGATACTTTCATGTATCTATTAAGGTTTACCTTAAGTCATAAGCATTCTTACAAATCCACGACAATAAATCATCTGACGAACGTAACGTTGCATTATCTATAACTTTTGTCCTAGAAATTTATCCTAAAGTCTTGATCTTAATTATACTCCAAATATGTTGATAATTCAAGATAATCAATGAAAGCAATCAATGTGGAACCGTTTATTACAAATCATATTTACTTAAACCCTACATTATGTTTTTGTAACCATATATGCAACTAATACAACAAAAACCAGACTACGTACTCACTCGTGTATAAATTAATACTTGACAGGAGGCGTCGACAGCGAAGTACATAGTGCAGCAGTACGTAGCAGCGTGCGGAGGTCCAGCGGCGTTGAATGGAGTGAAGAGCATGTACGCCGTCGGGCAGGTGAAGATGCACGGCTCCGAGATGCAATTGGGAGAGGCCGAGGCCACGGCCACGGCCGGGCGGCCTGCCAAAGGAGGAAGTGCTTTCGAGGTTGGAGGGTTTGTGCTTTGGCAGAAGAACCCGAACCTCTGGTTCTTGGAGCTCGTGGTTTCGGGTTTCAAGATCAGTGCGGGCAGTGACGGCAAGGTGGCTTGGAACCAGTCCTCCGCCCAGCCGTCACATGCCCATCGCGGCCCTCCCCGCCCGCTCCGTCGCTTTTTTCAGGTACACCCTTCTAATACGTTGAAATAACGCAATTCCTACAAACACATGAAGTTTTCTTTTAGTGTCATCCTACAATATAACTTGGAATAGATTACTATTATAAGCAATATATATATTCGATTTACTGATTTCGATATTTCTAAAACCGTAGAAACTCTCATGCATACGCAGGGACTAGACCCGAGGTGTACGGCCAGTCTCTTCCTAGACGCGGTATGCATCGGGGAACAATCCGTGAACGGAGAAGACTGCTTCGTCCTAAAGCTCGAGACGCCCTCCGACGTCCTGAAGGCTCAGTGCTCGCCCAACACCGAGGTCATGCACCACAGCGTGTGGGGATACTTCAGCCAGCGAACGGGCCTGCTCGTCAAGTTCGGCGACACCAAACTCGTGCAGGTCAAGTCCTTGCGCAGCAGCAACAACCACAAAAACAACAACAACGGGGTTTTCTGGGAGACGAGCGTGGAATCCGTCATCGAGGACTACAGATTCATCGACGCCGTTAACATTGGCCACGGGGGTCGGACGGTGACGACGTTAAACCGTTACGGCGGCGCCGTAAACCACCGGAGAAGGATAGAAGAGACGTGGAGGATCGAAGAGGTTGACTTTAATATTTGTGGTTTGTCTTTGGAGAGTTTCTTGCCTCCTTCGGATATGAAGAATCATCAAGATGGTGGAGATCGTTAGTGTAAATTATTATTATTATTTTTTTGGGTGTGGATCTAGATTTCTTTATTTGTTGTTATGTTAGAGTTTAGAGAGGAAGAATTGGTAAAAACAAAATGGAAGTAAAAGCTTCATGTAAAGATGGAAACCGAAGAGATTGGGTGAAGATCTGGACACTGTTGTTGGATGGTTTGGTTAATTTGGGTAAATATGAGTGTGAATATTTAAATATATATATAGAGATAAAAATGCTATAATACTTCAACAAAAATCTAATAGATATGGAGATTAAAACATCATTAAATATACAACATTGCAATAAAAATGTTGTTATAAGAAGGAGCGTGACATGAGGAGAAAGAGGAGTGTCTGAATAGCCAAGGAGACTGCCTGACCACAAAGCCCAAAATAATTTAGAAAAATTATGCAAAAAAATAAAATATTTAAATTAGCTGCATAGGGAGCAGGCAAGTCATCCTTGGCTATCAAACCAATTCCTCATTTCTTCATGTCTTCTCTTCTTCTTCTTCTTCTTCTTCTTCTTCTTTTTCTCTTACCAAATAATCTCTAACTATATATTAGGGTTCTTGTCTGAGTATATGTTTGGGATCTCTCTCTCTCTCTGCCTATCAATGCAATGTGTATTTATAGGCGTTTTAATTTCAGCGTGTGTGCAATACGTAAATAATACGTTGTTTGACCAAATGTAACGTAACGTGTGCACGCATTGGCCATGTTGGAATTTATTCTAGTACTCTTTTCATGCCCATAAAGAAGAATACGATTTCTTTTATAATGTGTGTGCGCATTAGGTAAATCTCCAACAATAGTTAACGAAAGATATAAACCAACGTAGATTATCCAACTCGTAGATGAAGAGATTAAGAGTATTCGAACCGGCCCTAACATTGAGGTTAAAGGATTTAATACTCAACCAATTCACCAGGAGCAGGAGCGTATCCCTAAAGAAGAGAATATGGTTGATTCTGGTGAGGTCGGAAGTCCAAACATATTCCATCATATCCATTTGGATTGTATAAACGGCAAAAAAAGCCATATTTCATGTGCTGAGACATGTTTTTCAACCATGAAATCTTTCGGGTCGGTCGATATATATATATCCTCTTGTTGGTTGACTCTTGGAGTCTTATCTTATGGTCCCAATGTTAAGAATATTAAGCTTTATATCTCAAAATCTTTTCGAGTCAATATATTTTACGATCGATATTCTCTCACGTTATATATGGCGGTCCATAAGATTTGAGAATATATTGATCTCTATTTCGCGATTTCGAGTCAACCAGAAAGAAGCTATCGACCTCAATAAATGTCAAAGTTTGTAACATATTCGAAAATGGAATATCGTTTTCTCTTCACGGAATATAATCGTAGACAAAATCAATCATGAAATTAATTAAAAGCGCTAAGAACATGTTTAGGAAACGGATGGACGTACAATTACCGTTTTGTTTTCTTGTTCGGTGTAGAATGCTAAATAAATTAACGTTAGTTGGTGGGTGATTTTCTAATTTTATGAACATAAAATCACAATTCAAGAAAATTTTGGAACCAATCTAACCGGTCTGTTTCTTGCCAACACTTAACCGGACAGAACAAAATTTGCGGTTCAACCGGTCTGTTTTGTCCCAATCCAGAACCGTTCGGTTTTTGGGTTTCAATCCTCGTGTTCGGGCTGTTTGGATACAGCTGCTTCTTTATTCTCTTACTGTGTTGACTTTATCCACCGTCAATATAAGTCTCGACATTCTTAAATTAATACATGCAACTTGACGAGATTATGAACGCGTTAAGTCAACGTAAAGTCAACTGCGGCGTGGGTGTTGACTGTGATGTTGAATATAATTCGTTGTTTTGACTCTTTACACGCATACACTGTCACGCTGCATTTCGTACTAACGAATAAGTACTAAAATCATACATTTGCTTAAAAGATTCAAAACAAAGTGGTATTCTATATTTTGTTTTGTACATATAAAATCGTATGAAAATCAGATTTAATCTAAAATCAATAATTATGACTTTATTTGAATTAAATTAATCGAATTTAAAACAAAAAAAATATATTTTTTTTTGTAAAAATTATATATATATATATATATATATATATATATATATTTTGGAACAAGATCGAAAGTAAACAGATTCAAATTGAATAAATAATCAAGTTTAAGCACAAAATATACATTGTTAATTGCAATTATATGGAAAAAAACTAAGTTGCATTTTTTTCTCTATAATCTGTAAGTTAATCATATATTTGGCTCAACCGTAACTTTCAAAAAACCGGAAAAGTCGAGATAATTATATTTTTTCGAATGGAGATTCGAACTTGAGTTTAAAAAAAGCTTTGTCTCATCCCTTACTAGTTGAAAATCTGAATAATATTCGTAGAATTCCGAATATTTCATGTGTAAATACAAGTATATGAACCATTTTCCTCGGTAAGGATTTTTCTAAATGTAATGATGTATAATCTCCTTTCATCAATAGATGTATTTGGCCGTTGTACGGTTTGGTTATTTTTTATTTAAATTTGTAGCTTTATAAAAACTATAGTCTTAGGTCTTTTATGTTCATTTACATTCGACTAAAGATCTGTTTATTAATTTATTTGATTTTTTTATTTTTATTCGATATCATATCTAATTTTTTTTCTTTCAAATTTGTCTCCTTTAAATTTATTTAGTATTCGATTTGTTTTGGGTGATAAATATGTGAACCTAAAGTATTTAATTCTAATTATGGATTGCTTAAAATACTTGAAACATTGCCGGTCTAAGTCTCGTTTTATTTCCTTTTGAAAATGGGATTTTACTTTTCTCTTTTTCGAGTTTTTTAATCCTCTACGTTTTAATACAATAATAAATAAATAAATAAATAAATAAATAAATAAACATATTTTTGTTAGTTCTCCTCAAAATCCTATAAACCGTGGACGCTCCACTTGAAAGGTTAGTGACACTGCACCGAACTCGTCTCTTTCAAACATAGACTTTCGTTCTTCAACGACTAATTAAAGATCCAACAAAAAGGCAAAAGAAAAAAAGAAACTGTGTTTGGTCCGAAGGCCAGAGGAAATGAAGGACGAAGAATCTCTGACGACGTCTCCACCGTCGTTGACCTTCTCCGCCGGAAGAACGAAATATCCGGTGGCCGGAAGAATCATCACAGGCTTCAAGATATGGCTGTTGGCGGCGATTCTCTTCTTGGCTCTGTGGTCCGTTTTCACCAGCTCCGTCACCCTCAAAGGCTTCTTCGGCGGATGCGACGGCGGCCGCGGTAGATATCTATGTTATCTTTCCGGCGTGAACGGGTTTTCCGGCGGCGGCGAGCTCGACATCCTCGTACTGTTACTCCTCTCTCTCAATATATATATATATATAAGTTAACAGTAATACATGAGGGCATATTAGC
Source organism: Tarenaya hassleriana (assembly GCF_000463585.1). Lineage (NCBI taxonomy): Eukaryota > Viridiplantae > Streptophyta > Magnoliopsida > Brassicales > Cleomaceae > Tarenaya > Tarenaya hassleriana. The sequence continues at coordinate 2,428,406 of NW_010960187.1, read as the reverse complement.
GGGTGGGCAACTTGTTGATTTGTTGTTAGGTAATTTATGCATTCACGGGTTAGAGGGGAAATTGGGGTAATTGTTGGGATTTGGTTTTTTGTTCTGCTTACGTGGATTTCATTCGGTTTTTGTTCATATTTCAAATTCAATTTCTATCAATAAAGTATTTATTTTTCAAAGAAGATCTTTATTTTATTTGGTTATTTTTAAAATTTTAGATTTAGTTTGAATATATTCTTTTCGATTTTATTATATATTTATTTCTTCTGTATATTTATGTATTATTCCGTTTGGTCAAATTGGTTTTTCTGTAGCGGAATTCGTATCTAAAATCTCAAACATGTGCATTTATATGAACCAACCAATCAAATTGGTATGGTTTTGTGATTGTATTAGTTAATTATAATATGAACGAAAACATTTACAGGAAGTGGAGGAGAGAGAGAAGGTGGTGAGGAAGATGTGGGACGTGTACACACGCGCCGCCGGATCCAGGCTGCCGAGGTTCTGGCGAGAGGCTTTCGAAGCGGCGTACGAGTTTCTCGTCAGTGACTCGCCGGAGATTCGAAACGCAGCCGTTTCGGACATCGCCAAATTGTCGCTCACGTATCACTCTGTTAATCCCAAGCCTCTCTCGGTTCCGTAAATTTATTTTTCCCGGGTCAAATTATACGTACGAGTAAAAGGCAATACACAAAATTACTAAATTACATTACATATAATCATTGTCAATAATATTTAATCCGCAAAATCCCAAAATACTCTCCAGTTAATTTATATTTACGAAATTACCACTACTTATAAACCTACACTTAGATTTCTGTCGACGTTTCCGTAGACTTACCTCATCTCTGGTAGGGAGGGCGTTCCAAAATTCGGGTCGGAATTTTAGCAGTTCGATTTAAAAATGGTTTATTCGGTATTTTAAAATTTGTATCAAATTAATACCGTATATTATTCAATTCGATTCGGTTTCGGTACTTGTACGGTTCGATTTCGTTTTTTGTTAAAAAATTTAGATTTTCTTAAGAAAATTTCGGTTTTTCGAAAATTTTATAAGGTTCGGTTCGGTTTCGGAAAATTTGGTTCTATAAAAATCATACTATTCAAAAATTTTGAATGGTACGATTCGAAAAAAATAGCGAAATTTTTGGTTCGGTACGGATCAATTCCGAAGAACCGAAACGAAACGCCTATTCCTGACAATGACATCGACTTGGATCGTAACTTTGGTTATAAACCCAATAATCGAACCAATTTGAATGGAAAAAGACACAACCGTAACTAAATAGAATCTGACATAAAAATCATCTAAACAACAAAAAAACCCGAATCTAAACCAAACCGAACCGAATAAAAAAATAACCGAAAAAATCGAATTGACGACAAATCGATGTTATCGAATATTGTGGGGCTCAACCACTCTACGTATGAAATAATAGAATATGTCCCAATATATGGCCATCCACATTTTGTATATACACACACGCACTCAAAAAGGCTTATATATACACATGCATGCATAGAGAGGCAGAAAAAGGATCATCACAAATATATATGGAATCTTTTTTTTTTCCCTTCTGACCCTTATAACCTATAAAATGTTACAGACGGATAAAAAAATATATATAAACTTGTGTGAACTTATTATTAAGACGATAATATGCAATAAAAATACAAAAATATGTGTGTTAACAAATTAACAATAATATTCATTTCCTGAAAATATGTCTGTTACTGACTTTTTTTTTTCTTTTCTAAAGTTGGGTTTTCATTCTGTGCCCATTTGTAATATGAAAAACCGAATGGATTTAAAAATGAAGGCCCAGGCCCAAACGAGCCCAATATGCGCGTGAGAGTCAACCTCCTCTAGAGCGCGTAAGAGAAGAGACATCGTCGAGAGCCAACTCTTCTTTTCTTTCCCAAAGACTCAGCTTCACTCAGAGATGAGCAGACGAATTACATGGTTTCTCAGCGGAGAGTTTCCTTCCTCCGAGTAGATCTTCGATTCTCCGTTTCTGTTCCCCAAAACCCTAATTTCTCCGTCTGGTTTTGATTTCGGTCTCACATGGGCGAACAATCCCCTTCTCAGCCATCTCCACACACCCAAAATCGAGCCCAATCACCCAAACCCGAAACCCATAATCCGATTTCGCCGGAACCCACCGGGGAATCCAACGTCTCCGCCGCAGCTTCTGGTACCCTCCTCTCATCAACCACCATCGAAGCTCAACGGGTCACGGAATTGGCCAATGCGTCGTCTCCGCCGTCGAAAATCCCCCTCCGTCCTCGGAAAATCCGGAAGCTCTCACCTGACGCCGCCTCTTCCGGAGCTATGATCGCTCACGTCGGCTGTAAGACTGAGAATATGGCGACGCCGCCGTCGAGTCGACAGTTAACCGCCGCGAAGGGCAAACCGTCGCAGTTTCGGGCCGTAACCCTTCCGCGGATCATGGCGAGGCCGCTTACCTGCGAAGGCGAGCTTGAGGCGGCGATCCGCCATCTCCGACATGTGGATCCGCTTCTCGCGCCGTTAATCGACGTTCATCCGCCGCCGACTTTCGAGTCGTTCCAAACTCCGTTCTTGGCTCTGATACGAAGCATCCTGTATCAGCAACTAGCCGCAAAAGCCGGAAACTCCATCTACACGCGCTTCGTGGCTCTCTGCGGCGGCGAAAACGGAGGCGTCCCGGAAACCGTCTTGGCTTTAACTCCTCAGCAGCTCCGGCAAATTGGCGTCTCTGGTATCCGCCGCCGACTTTCGAGTCGTTCCAAACTCCGTTCTTGGCTCTGATACGAAGCATCCTGTATCAGCAACTAGCCGCAAAAGCCGGAAACTCCATCTACACGCGCTTCGTGGCTCTCTGCGGCGGCGAAAACGGAGGCGTCCCGGAAACCGTCTTGGCTTTAACTCCTCAGCAGCTCCGGCAAATTGGCGTCTCTGGTCGGAAAGCTAGCTACCTACACGA